>NC_064640.1:1092743192-1093046222 GCF_023864345.2 Schistocerca serialis cubense | reverse complement strand
ATGGAATGTTTCAAACATCGACAGTAGGATTAGTCAGTCTTCTTGTACTTAAGTCGGCATTGTGCCTTTTGTATTTAATTCCGATGCAATTTCTGTGTTTCATCGTCAATAAGAAGGTCCAACGGATACAGTAAACCTGAAGTGAAGCATTGGAATCTATAAATAGTGTCACAGGAATGGTTCAAAACATAGTCTGTAAGAAGAGTCAGTCTCCTTGCACTTAAGTCGGCATTGTGCCTTTTGAATTTAATTCCGATGCAATTTCTGTGTTTCATCGTCAGTAAGAAGGTCAGAGGGATACAGTAAACCTGAAGTGAAGCATCGGAATCTATAACTAGTGACACAGGAATGGTTCAAATCATAGGCAGTAAGAAGATACAGTCTTCTTGTCATTAATTCGGCATTGTGCCTTTGTATTTAATTCCGATGCTATTTCTGTGTTTCATCGTCAATAAGAAGGTCCAAGGGATACAGTAATCCTGGAGTGAAGCATCGGAATCTATCACTAGTGTCACAGGAATGGTTCAAAACATAGACAGTAAGAAGAGTCAGCCTTCTTGTAAATATGTCGGCATTGTGCCTTTTGTATTTAATTCCGATGCAATTTCTGTGTTTCATCGTCAATAAGAAGGTCCAACGGATACAGTAATCCTGAAGTGAAGCATCGGAATCTATAACTAGTGTCACAGTAATGGTTCAAAACATAGTCAGTTAGAAGAATCAGTCTACATGTACTTAAGTCGGCATTGTGCCTTTTGTATTTAATTCCGATGCAATTTCATTGTTTCATCGTTAATTAGAAGGTCCAAGGGAAACCGTAATCCTGAAGTGAAGCATCGGAAGCTATAACTAGTGTCAATGGAATGGTTCAAACATAGACAGTAGGATGAGTCAGTCTTCTTGTACTTAAGTCGGCATTGTGCCGTTTGTTTTTAATTCCGATGCAATATCTGTGTTTCATCGTCAATAAGAAGGTCAGAGATCTACAGTAACCCTGAAGTGAAGCATCGGAATCTATAACTAGTGTCACAGAAATGGTTCAAAACATAGACAGTAAGAAGACTCAGTCTTCATGTACTTAAGTCGGCATTGTGCATTTTGTACTTAATTCCGATGCAATTTCTGTGTTTCATCGTATATAAGAAGGTCAGACCGATACAGTAAACCTGAACTGATGCATCGGAATTTACAACTAGTGTCACAGGAGTGGTTCAAAACATAGACAATCAGAAGAGTCAGTCTTCTTGTACTTGAGTCGGCATTATGCCTTTTGCATTAAATTCCGATGCAATTTCTGTGTTTCATCGTCAATAAGGTCAGAGGGATACAGTAATAACGAAGTGAAGCATCGGAATCTATAGCTAGTGTCACAGGAATGTTACAAAACATAGACAGTAAGAAGAGTCAGTCCTCTTATACTTAAGTCGACATTGTGCCCTTTGTATTTAATTCCGATGCAATTTCTGTGTTTCATCGTCAATAAGAAGGTCCAAGGGATACAGTAAACCTGGAGTGAAGCATCGGAATCCATAACTAGTGTCACAGGAATGGTCCAAACATAGTCAGTAAGAAGAGTCAGTCTTCTTGTCCTTAAGTCGGCATTGTGCCTTTTGTATTTAATTCTGATGCAATTTCTGTGTTTCATCGTCAATAAGAAGATCCAAGGGATACAGTAAACCTGAAGTGAGGCATCAGAACCTATAACTAGTGTCACAGGCATTGTTCAAAACATAGACAGTGAGAAGAGTCAGTCTCCTTGCACTTAAGTCGGCATTGTGCCTTTCGAATTTAATTCCGATGCAATTTCTGTGTTTCATCGTCAATAAGAAGGTCAGAGGGATACAGTAAACCTGAAGTGAGGCATCGGAATCTATAACTAGTGTCACAGGAATAGTTCAAAATATAGGCAGTAAGAAGATACAGTCTTCTTGTCCTTAAGTCTGCATTGTGCCTTTTGTATTTCATTCCGATGCAATTTCTGTGTTTCATCGTCAATAAGAATGTGCAAAGGATACAGTAAACCTGGAGTGAAGGATCGGAATCTATCACTAGTGTCAGAGGAATGGTTCAAATCATAGACAGTAAGAAGAATCAGTCTTCATGTACTTAAGTCGGCATTGTGCCTTTTCTATTTAATTCCGATGCAATTTCGTTGTTTCATCGTTAATAAGAACGTCCAAGGGAAACAGTAAAACTGAAGTGAAGCTTCGGAAGCTATAACTAGTGTCAATGGAATGGTTCAAACATAGACAGTAGGATGAGTCAGTCTTCTTGTACTTAAGTCGGCATTGTGCCTTTTCTATTTAATTCCGATGCAATTTCTGTGTTTCATCGTCAATAAGAAGGTCCAACGGATACAGTAAACCTGAAGTGAACCATCGGAATCTATAACTAGTGTCACAGGAATGGTATAAAACGTAGTCAGTAAGAAGAATCAGTCTTCATGTACTTAAGTCAGCATTGTGCCTTTTGTATTTAATTCCGATGCAATTTCTGTGTTTCATCGTCAATAAGAAGGTCCAAGGGAAACAGTAAAACTGAAGTGAAGCTTCGGAAGCTATAACTAGTGTCAATGGAATGGTTCAAACATAGACAGTAGGATGAGTCAGTCTTCTTGTACTTAAGTCGGCATTGTGCCTTTTTTATTTAATTCCGATGCAATTTCTGTGTTTCAACGTTAATAAGAAGGTCCAAGGGATACAGTAAACCTGAAGTGAAGCATCGGAATCCATAACTAGTGTCACAGGAATGGATCAACCCATTGACAGAAGGAAGAGTCAGTCTTTTAGCACTTAAGTCGGCATTGTGCCTTTTGTATTTAATTCCGATGCAATTTCTGTGTTTCATCGTCAATAAGACGGTCCAAGGGATACAGTAAAAATGAAGTGAAGCATCGGATTGTATAACTAGTGTCACACGAATGGTTCAAAACATAGTCAGTAAGAAGAGTCAGTCTTCTTGTACCTAAGTCGGCATTGTGCCTTTTCTGTTTAATTCCGATGCAATTTCTGTGTTTCATCGTCAATAAGAAGGTCCAAGGGATACAGTAAACCTGAAGTGAAGCATCAGAACCTATAACCAGTATCACAGGAAGGGTTCAAAACATAGACAGTGAGAAGAGTCAGTCTCCTTGCACTTAAGTTGGCATTGTGCCTTTTGAATTTAATTCCGATGCAATTTCTGTGTTTCATCGTCAGTAAGAACGTCAGAGGGATACAGTAAACCTGGAGTGAAGCATCGGAATCTATCACTAGTGTCACAGGAATGGTTCAAAACATAGACAGTAAGAAGAGTCAGCCTTCTTGTAAATAAGTCGGCATTGTGCCTTTTGTATTTAATTCCGATGCAATTTCTGTGTTTCATCGTCAATAAGAAGGTCCAACGGATACAGTAAACCTGAAGTGAAGCATCGGAATCTATAACTAGTGTCACAGGAATGGTTCAAAACATAGTCAGTAAGAAGAATCAGTCTACATGTACTTAAGTCGGCATTGTGCCTTTTGTATTTAATTCCGATGCAATTACATTGTTTCATCGTTAATAAGAAGGTCCAAGGGAAACCGCAATCCTGAAGTGAAGCATCGGAAGCTATAACTAGTGTCAATGGAATGGTTCAAACATAGACAGTAGGATGAGTCAGTCTTCTTGTACTTAAGTCGGCATTGTGCCTTTTGTATTTAATTCCGATGCAATTTCTGTGTTTCATCGTCAATAAGAAGGTCAGCGATATACAGTAACCCTGAAGTGAAGCATCGGAATCTATAACTAGTGTCACAGAAATGGTTCAAAACATAGACCGTAGGAAGACTCAGTCTTCATGTACTTAAGTCGGCATTGTGCATTTTGTATTTAATTCCGATGCAATTTCTGTGTTTCATCGTATATAAGAAGGTCAGATCGATACAGTAAACCTGAAGTGATGCATCGGAATTTACAACTAGTGTCACAGGAGTGGTTCAAAACATAGACAGTAAGATGGGTCAGTCTTTTTGTACTTAAGTCCTCATTGTGCCTTTTCTATTTAATTCCTATCCAATGTCTGTGTTTCATCGTCAATAAGAAGGTCAGAGGGATACAGTACACCTGAAGTGAAGCATCGGAATCTATAACTAGTGTCACAGGAATGGTTCAAATCATAGTCAGTAAGAAGAGACAGTCTTTTTGTACTTAAGTCGGCATTGTGCCTTTTGTATTTAATTTCGATGTAATTTCTGTGTTTCATCGTCAACAAGAAGGTCCAAATGATACAGTAAACCTGAAGTGAAGCATCGGAATCTATATCTAGTGTCACAGGAGTGGTTCAAAACATAGACAGTAAGAAGAGTCAGTCTTCTTGTACCTAAGTCGGTATTGTGCCTTTCGTATTTAATTCCGATGCCTTTTCTGTGTTTCATCGTCAATAAGGTCAGAGGGATACAGTAATAACGAAGTAAAGCATCGGAATCTATAGCTAGTGTCACAGGAATGTTTCAAAACATAGACAGTAAGAAGAGTCAGTCTTCTTATACTTAAGTCGTCATTGTGCCTTTTGTATTTAATTCCGATGCAATTTCAGTGTTTCATCGTCAATAAGAAGGACCAAGGGATACAGTAAACCTGGAGTGAAGCATCGGAATCCATAACTAGTGTCACAGGAATGGTCCAAACATAGTCAGTAAGAAGAGTCAGTCTTCTTGTCCTTAAGTCGGCATTGTGCCTTTTGTATTTAATTCTGATGCAATTTCTGTGTTTCATCGTCAATAAGAAGATCCAAGGGATACAGTAAACCTGAAGTGAGGCATCAGAACCTATAACTAGTGTCACAGGAAGGGTTCAAAACATAGACAGTGACAAGAGTCAGTCTCCTTGCAATTAAGTCGGCATTGTGCCTTTCGAATTTAATTCCGATGCAATTTCTGTGTTTCATCGTCAATAAGAAGGTCAGAGGGATACAGTAAACCTGAAGTGAGGCATCGGATTCTATAACTAGTGTCACAGAAATAGTTCAAATATAGGCAGTAAGAAGATACAGTCTTCTTGTCCTTAAGTCGGCATTGTGCCTTTTGTATTTCATTCCGATGCAATTTCTGTGTTTCATCGTCAATAAGAATGTGCAAGGGATACAGTAATCCTGGAGTGAAGGATCGGAATCTATCACTAGTGTCACAGGAATGATTCAAATCATAGACAGTAAGAAGAATCAGTCATCATGTACTTAAGTCGGCATTGTGCCTTTTGTATTTAATTACGATGCAATTTCATTGTTTCATCGTTAATAAGAACGTCCAAGGGAAACAGTAAAACTGAAGTGAAGCTTCGGAAGCTATAACTAGTGTCAATGGAATGTTTCAAACATCGACAGTAGGATGAGTCAGTCTTCTTGTACTTAAGTCGGCATTGTGCCTTTTGTATTTAATTCCGATGCAATTTCTGTGTTTCATCGTCAATAAGAGGGTCCAACGGATACAGTAAACCTGAAGTGAAGCATTGGAATCTATACATAGTGTCACAGGAATGGTTCAAAACATAGTCTGTAAGAAGAGTCGGTCTCCTTGCACTTAAGTCGGCATTGTGCGTTTTGAATTTAATTCCGATGCAATTTCTGTGTTTCATCGTCAGTAAGAAGGTCAGAGGGATACAGTAAACCTGAAGTGAAGCATCGGAATCTATAACTAGTGTCACAGGAATGGTTCAAATCATAGGCAGTAAGAAGATACAGTCTTCTTGTCATTAATTCGGCATTGTGCCTTTTGTATTTAATTCCGATGCTATTTCTGTGTTTCATCGTCAATAAGAAGGTCCAAGGGATACAGTAATCCTGGAGTGAAGCATCGGAATCTATCACTAGTGTCACAGGAATGGTTCAAAACATAGACAGTAAGAAGAGTCATCCTTCTTGTAAATATGTCGGCATTGTGCCTTTTGTATTTAATTCCGATGCAATTTCTGTGTTTCATCGTCAATAAGAAGGTCCAACGGATACAGTAAACCTGAAGTGAAGCATCGGAATCTATAACTAGTGTCACAGGAATGGTTCAAATCATAGTCAGTTACAAGAATCAGTCTACATGTACTTAAGTCGGCATTGTGCCTTTTGTATTTAATTCCATGCAATTTCATTGTTTCATCGTTAATAAGAAGGTCCAAGGGAAACCGTAATCCTGAAGTGAAGCATCGGAAGCTATAACTAGTGTCAATGGAATGGTTCAAACATAGACAGTAGGATGAGTCAGTCTTCTTGTACTTAAGTCGGCATTGTGCCGTTTGTATTTAATTCCGATGCAATTTCAGTGTTTCATCGTCTATAAGAAGGTCAGAGATCTACAGTAACCCTGAAGTGAAGCATCGGAATCTATAACTAGTGTCACAGAAATGGTTCAAAACATAGACAGTAAGAAGACTCAGTCTTCATGTACTTAAGTCGGCATTGTGCATTTTGTACTTAATTCCGATGCAATTTCTGTGTTTCATCGTATATAAGAAGGTCAGACCGATACAGTAAACCTGAAGTGAACCATCGGAATCTATAACTAGTGTCACAGGAATGGTATAAAACGTAGTCAGTAAGAAGAATCAGTCTTCATGTACTTAAGTCAGCATTGTGCCTTTTGTATTTAATTCCGATGCAATTTCTGTGTTTCATCGTCAATAAGAAGGTCAGAGGGATACAGTACACCTGAAGTGAAGCATCGGAATCTATAATAGTGTCACAGAAATGGTTCAAAACATAGACAGTAAGAAGACTCAGTCTTCATGTACTTAAGTCGGCATTGTGCATTTTGTACTTAATTCCGATGCAATTTCTGTGTTTCATCGTATATAAGAAGGTCAGACCGATACAGTAATCCTGGAGTGAAGGATCGGAATCTATCACTAGTGTCACAGGAATGATTCAAATCATAGACAGTAAGAAGAATCAGTCTTCATGTACTTAAGTCGGCATTGTGCCTTTTGTATTTAATTACGATGCAATTTCATTGTTTCATCGTTAATAAGAACGTCCAAGGGAAACAGTAAAACTGAAGTGAAGCTTCGGAAGCTATAACTAGTGTCAATGGAATGTTTCAAACATCGACAGTAGGATGAGTCAGTCTTCTTGTACTTAAGTCGGCATTGTGCCTTTTGTATTTAATTCCGATGCAATTTCTGTGTTTCATCGTCAATAAGAGGGTCCAACGGATACAGTAAACCTGAAGTGAACCATCGGAATCTATAACTAGTGTCACAGGAATGGTATAAAACGTAGTCAGTAAGAAGAATCAGTCTTCATGTACTTAAGTCAGCATTGTGCCTTTTGTATTTAATTCCGATGCAATTTCTGTGTTTCATCGTCAATAAGAAGGTCCAAGGGATACAGTAAACCTGAAGTGAAGCATCGGAATCCATAACTAGTGTCACAGGAATGGATCAAAACATAGACAGATGGAAGAGTCAGTCTTCTTGTACTTAAGTAGGCGTTGTGACTATTGTATTTAATTCTGATGCAATTTCTGTGTTTCAACGTCAATAAGAAGGTCAGAGGGATACAGTAACCCTGAGTGAAGCATCGGAATCTATAACTAGTGTCACAGAAATGGTGCAAAACATAGACAGTAAGAAGAGTCAGTCTTCATATACTTAAGTCGGCATTGTGACTTTTGTATGTAATTCCGATGCAATTTCATTGTCTCATCGTTAATAAGAAGGTGCAAGGGAAACAGTAAACCTGAAGTGAATCTTCGGAAGCCTTAACTAGTGTCAATGGAATGGTTCAAACATAGACAGTTGGATGAGTCAGTCTTCTTGTACTTAAGTCGGCATTGTGCCTTTTGTATTTAATTCCGATGCAATTTCTGTGTTTCATCGTCAATAAGAAGGTCCAACGGATTCAGTAAACCTGAAGTGAACCATCGGATTCTATAAGTAGTGTCACAGGAATGGTTCAAATCATAGTCAGTAAGAAGAATCAGTCTTCATGTACTTAAGTCGGCATTGTGCCTTTTTTATTTAATTCCGATGCAATTTCATTGTTTCATCGTTAATAAGAAGGTCCGAGGGAAACAGTAAACCTGAAGTGAAACATCGGAAGCTATAACTAGTGTCAATGGTATGGTTCAAACATAGACATTAGGATGAGTCAGTCTTCTTGTACTTATATCGGCATTGTGCGTTTTCTATTTAATTCCGATGCAATTTCTGTGATTCATCGTCAATAAGAAGGTCCAAGGGATACAGTAAACCTGAAGTGAAGCATCGGAATCCATAACTAGTGTCACAGGAATGGATCAAAACATAGACAGAAGGAAGAGTCAGTGTTCTTATACTTAAGTAGGCATTGTGTCTTTTGTATTTAATTCTGATGCAATTTCTGTAATTCATCGTCAATAAGAAGGTCAGCGGGATACAGTAACCCTGAAGTGAAGCATCGGAATCTATAACTAGTGTCACAGGAATGGTTCAAAACATAGTCAGTAAGAAGAGTCAGTCTTCATGTACTTAAGTCGGCATTGTGCCTTTTGTATTTAATTCCGATGCAATTTCATTGTTTCATCGTTAATAAGAAGGTCCAAGGGAAACAATAAACGTGAAGTGAAGCTTCGGAAGCTATAGCTAGTGTCAATGGAATGGTTCAAACATAGACAGTAAGAAAAGTCAGTCTTCTTCTACTTAAGTCCTCATTGTGCCTTTTCTATTTAATTCCTATCCAATTTCTGTGTTTCATCGTCAATAAGAAGGTCAAAGGGATACAGTAAACCTGAAGTGAAGCATCGGAATCTATAACTAGTGTCACAGGAATGGATCAAAACATAGTCAGTAAGAAGAGTCAGTCATCTTGTACTAAAGTCGGCATAGTGCCTTTTCTATTTAATTCCGATGCAATTTCTGTGTTTCATCGTTAATAAGAAGTTCCAAGGGATACACTAAGCCTGGAGTGAAGCATCGGAAGCTGTAACTAGTGTCGCAGGAATGGTTCAAAACATAGACAGTAAGAAGAGTCAGTCTTCTTGTACTTTAGTCGGCATTGTGCCTTTTCTGTTTAATTCCGATGCAATTTCTGTGTTTCATCGTCAGTAAGAAGGTCCAAGAGATACAGTAAACCTGGAGTGAAGCATCGGAAACTATAAGTAGTGTCAGTGGTATGGTTCAAAACCATAGACAGTAAGAAGAGTCAGTCTTCTTGTACTTAAGTCGGCATTGTGCCTTTTGTATTGAATTCCGGTGCAATTTCTGTGTTTCATCGTCAATATGTAGGTCAGAGGGATACAGTAAACCTGAAGTGAAGCATCGGAATCTTTAACTAGTGTCTCAGGAATGATTCAAAACATAGACAGTGGGCACAGTCGGTCTTCTTGTACTTAAGTCGGCATTGTGCCGTTTGTATTTAATTCCGATGCAATTTCTGTGTTTCATCGTCAATAAGAAGGTCAGAGGGATACAGTAAACCTGAAGTGAAACATCGGATTCTATAACTAGTGTCTCAGGAATGGTTCAAATCATAGTCAGTAAGAAGAGTCAGTCTTCTTCTACTTAAGTCGGTATTGTGCCTTTTCTATTTAATTCCGATGCAATTACTGTGTTCATCGTCAATAAGAAGGTCCAAGGGATACACTAAACCTAGAGTGAAGCATCGGAATCAATAACTAGTGTCTCAGGAATGGTTTAAGACATAGACATTAAGAAGAGTCAGTCTTCTTGTACTTAAACGGCATTGTACCTTTTCTATTTAATTCCGAGGCAATTTCTGTGTGTCTTCGTCAATAAGAAGGTCAGAGGGATACAGTAAACGTGAAGTGAAGCATCGGAATCTATAACTAATGTCACAGGAATGGTTCAAAACATAGTCAGTAAGAAGAGTCAGTCTTCTTGTCCTTAAGTCGGCATTGTGTCTCTTGTATTTAATTCCGGTGCAATTTCTGTGTTTCATCGTCAATAAGAAGGTCAGAGGGATACAGTAAACCTGAAGTGAAGCATCGGAATATATAACTAGTGTCACATAAATTTTTCAAAACATTGACAGTAGGAAGAGTCAGTCTTCTTGTACTTAATTCGGCACTGTGCCTTTTCTATTTAATTCCGATGAAATTTCTGTGTTTCATCGTCAGTACGAAGGTCAGAGAGATACAGTAAACCTGAAGTGAAGCATCGGAATCTATAATTAGTGTCACAGGAATGGCACAAAACATAGTCAGTAAGAAGAGTCAGTCTTCTTGTACTTAAGTCGGCATTATACATTTTGTATTTGATTCCGATGTAATTTCTGTGTTTCATCGTCAATAAGAAGTTCAAAATGATACAGTAAACCTGAAGTGAAGCATCGGAATCAATAGCTAGTGTCACAGGATTGGTTCAAAACATAGACAGTAAGAAGAGTCAGTCTTCTTCTACTTAGGTCGGTATTGTGCCTTTTGTAATTCATTCCTATGCAATTTCTGTGTTTCATCGTGAATACGGTCAGAGGTATACAGTAAACCTGAAGTGAAGCATCGGAATCTATAACTAGTGTCACAGGAATGGTTCAAAACATAGACAGAAGGAACAGTCAGTCTTCTTGTACTTAAGCCGGCATTTTGCCTTTTGTATTTAATTCCGATGCAATTTCTGTGTTTCATCGTCAATAAGAATGTAAAAGGGATACAGTAAACCTGGAGTGAAGCATCGGAATCTATAACTAGTGTCAATGGAATTGTTCAAAACATAGACAGTAAGAAGAGACAGTCTTCTTGTACTTAAGTCGCATTGTGCCTTTTTTATTTAAATCCGATGCATTTTCTGTGTTTCATCGACAATACGAAGGTCAGAGGGATACAGTAAACCTAAAGTGAAGCATCGGAATCTATAACTAGTGTCACAGGAATGCTTCAAACATAGTCAGTAAGAAGAGTCAGTCTTCTTGTACTTGAGTCGGCATTGTGCCTTTTGTATTAAATTGCGATGCAATTTCTGTGTTTTATCGTCAATAAGAAGGTCCAAGGGATTGAGTAAACCTGAAGTCAAGCATCGGAATCTATAACTAATGTCAATGGAATGGTTCAAAACATAAACAAGTAGGAAGAGACAGTCTTCTTGTACTTAATTCGGCATTGTGCCTTTTGTATTTAATTCCGTTGCTATTTCTGTGTTTCATCGTCAATAATAAGGTCCAAGGGATACAGTAAACCTGAAGTGATGCATCGGAATATATAACTAGTGTCACAGAAATGGTTCAAAACATAGACAGTAGGAAGAGTCAGTCTTCTTGTACTTGAGTCGGCATTGTGCCTTTTGTATTAAATTCCGATGCAATTTCTGTGTTTTATCGTCAATAAGAAGGTCCAAGGGATTGAGTAAACCTGAAGTCAAGCATCGGAATCTATAACTAGTGTCAATGGAATGGTTCAAAACATAAACAAGTAGGAAGAGACAGTCTTCTTGTACTAAATTCGGCATTGTGCCTTTTGTATTTAATTCCGTTGCTATTTCTGTGTTTCATCGTCAATAAAAAGGTCCAAGGGATACAGTAAACCTGAAGTGAAGCATCGTAATCTATAACTAGTGTCACAGGAATGGTACAAAACATAGTCAGTAAGAAGAGTCAGTCTTCTTGTACTTAAGTCGGCATTATCCTTTTTGTATTTGATTCCGATGTAATTTCTGTGCTTCATCGTCAATAAGAAGTTCAAAATGATACAGTAAACCTGAAGTGAAGCATCGGAATCAATAGCTAGTGTCACAGGAATGGTTCAAAACATAGTCAGTAAGAAGAGTCAGTCTTCTTGTCCTTAAGTCGGCCTTGTGCTTTTGTATTTAATTCCGATGCAATTTCTGTGTTTCATCGTCAATAAGATGGTCCAAGGGATACAGTAAACCTGGAGTGAAGCATCGGAATCTATAACTAGTGTCACAGGAATGTTTCAAAACATAGACAGTAAGAAGAGTCAGTCTTCTTGTACTTTAGTCGGCATTGTGCCTTTTCTATTTAATTCCGATGCAATTTCTGTGTTTCATCGTCAATAAGAAGGTCCAAGGGATACAGTAAACCTGGAGTGAAGCATCGGAAACTATAACTAGTGTCAGTGGTATGGTTCAAAACATAGACAGTAAGAAGGGTCAGTCTTCTTGTACTTAAGTCGGTATTGTGCCTTTTGTAATTCATTCCGATGCAATTTCTGTGTTTCATCGTGAATTAGGTCAGAGGTACACAGTAAACCTGAACTGAGCATCGGAATCTATAACTAGTGTCACAGGAATGGTTCAAAACATAGTCAGTAAAAAGAGTCAGTCTTCTTGTCCTTAAGTCGGCCTTGTGCCTTTTGTATTTAATTCCGATGCAATTTCTGTGTTTCATCGTCAATAAGATGGTCCAAGGGATACAGTAAACCTGGAGTGAAGCATCGGAATCTATAACTAGTGTCAGAGGAATGTTTCAAAACATAGACAGTTAGAAGAGTCAGTCTTCTTGTACTTTAGTCGGCATTGTGCCTTTTCTATTTAATTCCGATGCAATTTCTGTGTTTCATCGTCAATAAGAAGGTCCAAGGGATACAGTAAACCTGGAGTGAAGCATCGGAAACTATAACTAGTGTCAGTGGTATGGTTCAAAACATAGACAGTAAGAAGAGTCAGTCTTCTTGTACTTAAGTCGGCATTGTGCCTTTTGTATTGAATTCCGGTGCAATTTCTGTGTTTCATTGTCAATATGTAGGTCAGAGGGATACAGTAAACTTGAAGTGAAGCATCGGAATCTTTAACTAGTGTCTCAGGAATGATTCAAAACATAGACAGTGGGCACAGTCAGTCTTCTTGTACTTAAGTCGGCATTGTGCCTTTTGTATTAAATTCCGATGCAATTTCTGTGTTTCATCGTCAATAAGAAGGTTAGAGGGATACAGTAAACCTGAAGTGAAGCATCGGAATCTATAACTAGTGTCTCAGGAATGGTTCAAAACATAGTCAGTAAGAAGAGTCAGTCTTCTTCAACTTAAGTCGGGATTGTGCCTTTTCTATTTAATTCCGATGCAATTACTGTGTTCATCGTCAATAAGAAGGTCCAAGGGATACACTAAACCTAGAGTGACGCAACGGAATCTATAACTAGTGTCACAGGAATGGTTCAAAACATAGACATTAAGAAGAGTCAGTCTTCTTGTACTTAAACGGCTATGTGCCTTTTCTATTTAATTCCGACGCAATTTCTGTGTGGCTTCGTCAATAAGAAGGTCAGAGGGATACAGTTAACCTGAAGTGAAGCATCGGAATCTATAACTAGTGTCACAGGAATGGTTCAAAACATAGTCAGTATAAAGAGTCAGTCTTCTTGTCCTTAAGTCGGCATTGTGCCTCTTGTATTTAATTCCGGTGCAATATCTGTGTTTCATCGTCAATAAGAAGGTCAGAGGGATACAGTAAACCTGAAGTGAAGCATCGGAATATATAACCAGTGTCACATAAATGGTTCAAAACATAGACAGTAGGAAGAGTCAGTCTTCCTGTACTTAATTCGGCATTGTGCCTTTTCTATTTAATTCCGATGCAATTTCTGTGTTTCATCGTCAATAAGAAGGTCAGAGGGATACAGTAAACCTGAAGTGAAGCATTGGAATGTATTACTAGTGTCACAGGAATGGTTCAAACATAGACAGTAAGAAGAGTAAGTCTTCTTGTACTTGAGTCGGCATTGTGCCTTTTGTATTAAATTCCGATGCAATTTCTGTGTTTTATCGTCAATAAGAAGGTCCAAGGGATTCAGTAAACCTGAAGTCAAGCATTGGAATCTATAACTAGTGTCACAGGAATGGTTGAAAACATAGAGAGTAAGAAGAGTCAGTTTTCTTGTACTTAAGTCGGCATTCTGCCTTTTGTATTTAATTCCGATGCAATTTCTGTGTTTCATCGTCAATAAGAAGGTCAGACGGATACAGTAAACCTGAAGTGAAGCATCGGAATCTATAACTAGTGTCACAGAAATGGTTCACAAATAATCAGTAAGAAGAGTCAGTCTTCTTGTACATCAGTCGGCATTGTGCCTTTTGTATTTAATTCCGATGCAATTTCTGTGTTTCATCGTCAATAAGAAGGTCAGAGGGATACAGTAAACCTGAAGTGAAGCATCCGAATCTATAACTAGTGTCACAGGAATGGTTCAAAACATAGTCAGTAAGAAGAGTCAGTCTTCTTGTCCTTAAGTCAGCATTGTGCCTTTTGTATTTAATTCCAGTGCAACTTCTGTGTTTTATCGTCAATAAGAAAGTCAGAGGGATACAGTTAACCGAAGTGAAGCATCGGAATCTATAACTAGTGTCACAGGAATGTTTCAAAACATAGACAGTAAGAAGAGTCAATCTTCTTGTACTTGTGTCGGCATTGTGCCTTTTGTATAACATTCCGATGCAATTTCTTTGTTTCATCGTCAATAAGAAGGTCCAAGGGATACAGTAAACCTGAAGTCAAGCATCGGAATCTATAACTAGTGTCACAGGAATGCTTCAAAACATAGTCAGTAAGAAGAGTCAGTCTTCTTGTCCTTAAGTCGGCATTGTACCTATTGTATTTAATTCCGATGCAATTTCTGTGTTTCATCGTCAATAAGAAAGTCCAAGGGATACAGTAAACCTGAAGTGAAGCATCCGAATCTATAACTAGTGTCTCAGGAATGGTTCAAAACATAGTTAGTAAGAAGAGTCAGTCTTCTTCTACTTAAGTCGGCATTGTGCCTTTTCTATTTAATTCCGATGCAATTACTGTGTTCATCGTCAATAAGAAGGTCCAAGGGATACACTAAACCTAGAGTGAAGCATCGGAATCTGTAACTAGTGTCACAGGAATGATTCAAAACATAGACAGTAAGAAGATACAGTCTTCTTGTACTTAAGTCGGCATTGTGCCTTTTGTATTTAATTCAGATGCAATTTCTGTGCTTCATCGTCAATAAGAAGGTCCAAGGGATACAGTAAACCGGAAGTGAAGCATCGGAATATATAACTAGTGTCACAGGAATGGTTCAAAACATAGACACTAGGAAGAGTCAGTCTTCTTTTACTTAATTCGGCATTGCGCCTTTTCTATTTAATTCCGATGCAATTTCTGTGTTTCATCGTCAATAAGAAGGTAAGAGGGATACAGTAAACCTGGAGTGAAGCATTGGAATGTATAACTAGTGTCACAGGAATGGTTCAAATCATAGACATTAAGAAGAGTCAGTCTTCTTGTACTTGAGTCGGCATTGTGACCTTTGTATTAAATTGCGATGCAATTTCTGCGTTTTATCGTCAATAAGAAGGTCCAAGGGATTCAGTAAACCTGAAGTCAAGCATCGGAATCTATAACTAGTGTCAATGGAATGGTACAAAACATTGACAGTAGGAAGAGTCAGTCTTCTTGTACTTATTTCGGCATTGTGCCTTTTGTATTTAATTCCGTTGCTATTTCTGTGTTTCATCGTCAATAATAAGGTCCAAGGGATACAGTAAACCTGAAGTGAAGCATCGGAATATATAACTAGTGTCACAGCAATGGTTCAAAACATAGACAGTAGGAAGAGTCAGTCTTCTTGTACTTAAGTCGGCATTGTGCCTTTTTTATTTAATTCCGAGGCAATTTCTGTGTGTCTTCGGCAATAAGTTCAGAGGGATACAGTAAACCTAAAGTGAAGCATCGGAATCTATAACTAGTGTCACAGGAATGGTTCAAAACATAGTCAGTAAGAAGAGTCAGTCTTCTTGTCCTTATATCGGCATTGTGCCTTTTGTATTTAATTCCGGTGCAATTTCTGTGTTTCATCGTCAATACGAAAGTCAGAGGGATACAGTAAACATGACGTGAGCATCGGAATCTGTAACTAGTGTCACAGGAATGTTTCAAAACATAGACAGTAAGAAGATACAGTCTTCTTGTACATAAGTCGGCATTGTGCCTTTTGTATTTAATTCCGATGCAATTTCTGTGTTTCATCGTCAATAAGAAGGTCCAAGCGATACAGTAAACCGGAAGTGAAGCATCGGAATATATAACTAGTGTCACAGGAATGGTTCAAAACATAGACACTAGGAAGAGTCAGTCTTCTTGTACTTAATTCAGCATTGCGCCTTTTCTATTTAATTCCGATGCAATTTCTGTGTTTCATCGTCAATAAGAAGGTAAGAGGGATACAGTAAACCTGGAGTGAAGCATTGGAATGTATAACTAGTGTCACAGGAATGGTTCAAATCATAGACATTAAGAAGAGTCAGTCTTCTTGTACTTGAGTCGGCATTGTGACCTTTGTATTAAATTGCGATGCAATTTCTGTGTTTTATCGTCAATAAGAAGGTCCAATGGATTCAGTAAACCTGAAGTCAAGCATCGGAATCTATGACTAGTGTCAATGGAATGGTACAAAACATTGACAGTAGGAAGAGTCAGTCTTCTTGTACTTAATTCGGCATTGTGCCTTTTGTATTTAATTCCGTTGCTATTTCTGTGTTTCATCGTCAATAATAAGGTCCAAGGGATACAGTAAACCTGAAGTGAAGCATCGGAATATATAACTAGTGTCACAGAAATGGTTCAAAACATAGACAGTAGGAAGAGTCAGTCTTCTTGTACTTAAGTCGGCATTGTGCCTTTTTTATTTAATTCCGATTCAATTTCTGTGTGTCTTCGTCAATAAGAAGGTCAGAGGGATACAGTAAACCTAAAGTGAAGCATCGGAATCTATAACTAGTGTCACAGGAATGGTTCAAAACATAGTCAGTAAGAAGAGTCAGTCTTCTTGTCCTAATATCGGCATTGTGCCTTTTGTATTTAATTCCGGTGCAATTTCTGTGTTTCATCGTCAATACGAAAGTCAGAGGGATACAGTAAACATGACGTGAGCATCGGAATCTATAACTAGTGTCACAGGAATGTTTCAAAACATAGTCAGTAAGAAGAGTCAGTCTTCTTGTCCTTAAGTCGGCCTTGTGCTTTTTGTATTTAATTCCGATGCAATTTCTGTGTTTCATCGTCAATAAGAAGGTCAAAGGGATACAGTAAACCTGGAGTGAAGCATCGGAATCTATAACTAGTGTCACAGGAATGTTTCAAAACATAGACAGTAAGAAGATACAGTCTTCTTGTACTTAAGTCGGCATTGTGCCTTTTGTATTTAATTCCGATGCAATTTCTGTGTTTCATCGTCAATAAGAAGGTCCAAGGGATACAGTAAACCTGAAGTGAAGCATCGGAATATATAACTAGTGTCACAGAAATGGTTCAAAACATAGACAGTAGGAAGAGGCAGTCTTCTTGTACTTAATTCGGCATTGTGCCTTTTCTATATAATTCCGATGCAATTTCTGTGTTTCATCGTCAATAAGAAGGTCAGAGGGATACAGTAAACCTGAAGTGAAGCATTGGAATCTATAACTAGTGTCAATGGAATGGTTCAAAACATAGACAGTAGGAAGAGTCAGTCTTCTTGTACTTAATTCAGCATTGTGCCTTTTGTATTTAATTCCGATGCTATTTCTGTGTTTCGTCGTCAATAAGAAGGTCAGAGGGATACAGTAAACCTGAAGTGAAGCATCGGAATCTATAACTAGTGTCACAGGAATGGTTCAAAACATAGTCAGTAAGAAGAGTCAGTCTTCCTGTCCTTAAGTCAGCATTGTGCCTTTTGTATTTAATTGCGGTGCAACTTCTGTGTTTCATCGTCAATAAGAAAGTCAGAGACATACAGTAAACCCGAAGTGAAGCATCGTAATCTATAACTAGTGTCACAGGAATTGTTCAAAACATAGACAGAAAGAAGAGGCAGTCGGTATTGTGCCTTTTTTATTTAATTCCGATGCACTTTCTGTGTTACATCGTCCATAAGGTCAGAGGGATACAGTAAACCTGAAGTGAAGCTTCGGAATCTATAACTAGTGTCACAGGAATGGTTCAAAACATAGTCAGTAAGAAGAGTCAGTCTTTTTGTACTTAAGTCGGCATTATGCTTTTGGTATTTGATTCCGATGTAATTTCTGTGTTTCATCGTCAATAAGAAGTTCAATATGATACAGTAAACCTGAAGTGAAGCATCGGAATCAATAGCTAGTGTCACAGGAATGGTTCAAAACATAGACAGTAAGAAGAGTCAGTCTTCTTGTACTTAAGTCGGTATTGTGCCTTTTGTATTTCATTCCGATGCAATTTCTGTGTTTCATCAAGAATAAGGTCAGAGGGATACAGTAAACCTGAAGTGAAGCATCGGAATCTATAACTGGTGTCACAGGAATGGTTCAAAACATAGACAGTAGGAAGAGTCTGTCTTCTTGTACTTAAGCCGGCATTTTGCCTTTTGTATTTAATTCCGATGCAATTTCAGTGTTTCATCGTCAATAAGAATGTAAAAGGGATACAGTAAACCTTGAGTGAGGCATCGGAATCTATAACTAGTGTCAATGGAATGGTGCAAAACAAGAACAGTAAGAAGATTCAGTCTTCTTGTACTTAAGTCGGCATTGTGCCTTTTTTATTTAAATCCGATGCAATTTCTGTGTTTCATCGTCAATAAGAAGGTCAGAAGGACACAGTAAACCTGATGTGAAGCATCGGAATCTATAACTAGTGTCTCAGGAATGGTTCAAAACATAGTTAGTAAGAAGAGGCAGTTTTCTTCTACTTAAGTCGGCATTGTGCCTTTTCTATTTAATTCCGATGCAATTACTGTGTTCATCGTCAATAAGAAGGTCCAAGGGATACTCTAAACCTAGAGTGAAGCATCGGAATCAATAACTAGTGTCTCAGGAATGGTTTAAGACATAGACATTAAGAAGAGTCAGTCTTCTTGTACTTAAACGGCATTGTACCTTTTCTATTTAATTCCGAGGCAATTTCTGTGTGTCTTCGTCAATAAGAAGGTCAGAGGGATACAGTAAACGTGAAGTGAAGCATCGGAATCTACAACTAATGTCACAGGAATGGTTCAAAACATAGTCAGTAAGAAGAGTCAGTCTTCTTGTCCTTAAGTCGGCATTGTGTCTCTTGTATTTAATTCCGGTGCAATTTCTGTGTTTCATCGTCAATAAGAAGGTCAGAGGGATACAGTAAACCTGAAATGAAGCATCGGAATATATAACTAGTGTCACATAAATTTTTCATAACATTGACAGTAGGAAGAGTCAGTCTTCTTGTACTTAATTCGGCACTGTGCCTTTTCTATTTAATTCCGATGAAATTTCTGTGTTTCATCGTCAGTACGAAGGTCAGAGAGATACAGTAAACCTGAAGTGAAGCATTGGAATCTATAACTAGTGTCACAGGAATGGTTCAAAACATAGACAGTAAGAAGAGTAAGTCTTCTTGTACTTGAGTCGGCATTGTGCCTTTTGTATTAAATTCCGATGCAATTTCTGTGTTTTATCGTCAATAAGAAGGTCCAAGGGATTCAGTAAACCTGAAGTCAAGCATCGGAATCTATAACTAGTGTCACAGGAATGGTTCAAAACATAGAGAGTAAGAAGAATCAGTTTTCTTGTACTTACGTCGGCATTCTGCCTTTTGTATTTAATTCCGATGCAATTTCTGTGTTTCATTGTCAATAAGTAGGTCAGAGGGATACAGTAAACCTGAAGTGAAGCATCGGAATCTATAACTAGTGTCACAGAAATGGTTCAAAACATAGTCAGTAAGAAGAGTCAGTCTTCTTGTCCTTAAGTCAGCATTGTGCCTTTTGTATTTAATTCCGGTGCAACTTCTGTGTCTCATCGTCAATAAGAAAGTCAGAGGGATACAGTAAACCGAAGTGAAGCATCGGAATCTATAACTAGTGTCACAGGAATGTTTCAAAACATAGACAGTAAGAAGAGTCAGTCTTCTTGTACTTGAGTCGGCATTGTGCCTTTTGTATTAAATTCCGATGCAATTTCTGTGTTTCATCGTCCATAAGAAGGTCCAAGTGATACAGTAAACCTGAAGTCAAGCATCGGAATCTTTAACTTGTGTCACAGGAATGGTTCAAAACATAGACAGTAAGAAGAGTCAGTTTTCTTGTACTTAAGTCGGCATTGTGCCTTTTGTATTTAATTCCCATGCAAATTCTGTGTTTCATCGTCAATAAGAAGGTCAGAGGCATTCAGTAAACCTGAAGTGAAGCATCGGAATCTATAACTAGTGTCACAGGAATTGTACAAAACATTGACAGAAAGAAAAGTCAGTCGGTATTGTGCCTTTTGTATTTAATTCCGATGCAATTTTTTGTGTTTCATCGTGAATAAGGTCAGAGGGATGCAGTAAACCTGAAGTGAAGCATCGGAATCTATAACTAGTGTCACAGGAATGGCACAAAACATAGTCAGTAAGAAGAGTCAGTCTTCTTGTACTTAAGTCGGCATTATACATTTTGTATTTGATTCCGATGTAATTTCTGTGTTTCATCGTCAATAAGAAGTTCAAAATGATACAGTAAACCTGAAGTGAAGCATCGGAATCAATAGCTAGTGTCACAGGATTGGTTCAAAACATAGACAGTAGGAACAGTCAGTCTTCTTGTACTTAAGCCGGCATTTTGCCTTTTGTATTTAATTCCGATGCAATTTCTGTGTTTCATCGTCAATAAGAATGTAAAAGGGATACAGTAAACCTGGAGTGAAGCATCGGAATCTATAACTAGTGTCAATGGAATTGTTCAAAACATAGACAGTAAGAAGAGACAGTCTTCTTGTACTTAAGTCGCATTGTGCCTTTTTTATTTAAATCCGATGCAATTTCTGTGTTTCATCGACAATACGAAGGTCAGAGGGATACAGTAAACCTAAAGTGAAGCATCGGAATCTATAACTAGTGTCTCAGGAATGGTTCAAAACATAGTTAGTAAGAAGAGTCAGTCTCCTTCTACTTAAGTCGGCATTGTGCCTTTTCTATTTAATTCCGATGCAATTACTGTGTTCATCGTCAATAAGAAGGTCCAAGGGATACACTAAACGTAGAGTGAAGCATCGGAATCTATAACTAGTGTGACAGGAATGGTTCAAAACATAGACATTAAGAGGAGTCAGTCTTCTTGTACTTAAGTCGGCATAATGCCTTTTCTATTTAATTCCGAGGCAATATCTGTGTGTCTTCGTCAATAAGAAGGTCAGAGGGATACTGTAAACCTGAAGTGAAACATCGTAATCTATAACTAGTGTCACAGGAATGCTTCAAACATAGTCAGTAAGAAGAGTCAGTCTTCTTGTACTTGAGTCGGCATTGTGCCTTTTGTATTAAATTGCGATGCAATTTCTGTGTTTTATCGTCAATAAGAAGGTCCAAGGGATTGAGTAAACCTGAAGTCAAGCATCGGAATCTATAACTAATGTCAATGGAATGGTTCAAAACATAAACAAGTAGGAAGAGACAGTCTTCTTGTACTTAATTCGGCATTGTGCCTTTTGTATTTAATTCCGTTGCTATTTCTGTGTTTCATCGTCAATAATAAGGTCCAAGGGATACAGTAAACCTGAAGTGATGCATCGGAATATTTAACTAGTGTCACAGAAATGGTTCAAAACATAGACAGTAGGAAGAGTCAGTCTTCTTGTACTTGAGTCGGCATTGTGCCTTTTGTATTAAATTCCGATGCAATTTCTGTGTTTTATCGTCAATAAGAAGGTCCAAGGGATTGAGTAAACCTGAAGTCAAGCATCGGAATCTATAACTAGTGTCAATGGAATGGTTCAAATCATAAACAAGTAGGAAGAGACAGTCTTCTTGTACTAAATTCGGCATTGTGCCTTTTGTATTTAATTCCGTTGCTATTTCTGTGTTTCATCGTCAATAAAAAGGTCCAAGGGATACAGTAAACATGAAGTGAAGCATCGTAATCTATAACGAGTGTCACAGGAATGGTACAAAACATAGTCAGTAAGAAGAGTCAGTCTTCTTGTACTTAAGTCGGCATTATCCTTTTTGTATTTGATTCCGATGTAATTTCTGTGCTTCATCGTCAATAAGAAGTTCAAAATGATACAGTAAACCTGAAGTGAAGCATCGGAATCAATAGCTAGTGTCACAGGAATGGTTCAAAACATAGTCAGTAAGAAGAGTCAGTCTTCTTGTCCTTAAGTCGGCCTTGTGCTTTTGTATTTAATTCCGATGCAATTTCTGTGTTTCATCGTCAATAAGATGGTCCAAGGGATACAGTAAACCTGGAGTGAAGCATCGGAATCTATAACTAGTGTCACAGGAATGTTTCAAAACATAGACAGTAAGAAGAGTCAGTCTTCTTGTACTTTAGTCGGCATTGTGCCTTTTCTATTTAATTCCGATGCAATTTCTGTGTTTCATCGTCAATAAGAAGGTCCAAGGGATACAGTAAACCTGGAGTGAAGCATCGGAAACTATAACTAGTGTCAGTGGTATGGTTCAAAACATAGACAGTAAGAAGGGTCAGTCTTCTTGTACTTAAGTCGGTATTGTGCCTTTTGTAATTCATTCCGATGCAATTTCTGTGTTTCATCGTGAATTAGGTCAGAGGTACACCGTAAACCTGAACTGAGCAGCGGAATCTATAACTAGTGTCACAGGAATGGTTCAAAACATAGTCAGTAAAAAGAGTCAGTCTTCTTGTCCTTAAGTCGGCCTTGTGCCTTTTGTATTTAATTCCGATGCAATTTCTGTGTTTCATCGTCAATAAGATGGTCCAAGGGATACAGTAAACCTGGAGTGAAGCATCGGAATCTATAACTAGTGTCAGAGGAATGTTTCAAAACATAGACAGTAAGAAGAGTCAGTCTTCTTGTACTTTAGTCGGCATTGTGCCTTTTCTATTTAATTCCGATGCAATTTCTGTGTTTCATCGTCAATAAGAAGGTCCAAGGGATACAGTAAACCTGGAGTGAAGCATCGGAAACTATAACTAGTGTCAGTGGTATGGTTCAAAACATAGACAGTAAGAAGAGTCAGTCTTCTTGTACTTAAGTCGGCATTGTGCCTTTTGTATTGAATTCCGGTGCAATTTCTGTGTTTCATTGTCAATATGTAGGTCAGAGGGATACAGTAAACTTGAAGTGAAGCATCGGAATCTTTAACTAGTGTCTCAGGAATGATTCGAAACATAGACAGTGGGCACAGTCAGTCTTCTTGTACTTAAGTCGGCATTGTGCCTTTTGTATTAAATTCCGATGCAATTTCTGTGTTTCATCGTCAATAAGAAGGTTAGAGGGATACAGTAAACCTGAAGTGAAGCATCGGAATCTATAACTAGTGTCTCAGGAATGGTTCAAAACATAGTCAGTAAGAAGAGTCAGTCTTCTTCAACTTAAGTCGGGATTGTGCCTTTTCTATTTAATTCCGATGCAATTACTGTGTTCATCGTCAATAAGAAGGTCCAAGGGATACACTAAACCTAGAGTGACGCAACGGAATCTATAACTAGTGTCACAGGAATGGTTCAAAACATAGACATTAAGAAGAGTCAGTCTTCTTGTACTTAAACGGCTATGTGCCTTTTCTATTTAATTCCGACGCAATTTCTGTGTGGCTTCGTCAATAAGAAGGTCAGAGGGATACAGTTAACCTGAAGTGAAGCATCGGAATCTATAACTAGTGTCACAGGAATGGTTCAAAACATAGTCAGTATAAAGAGTCAGTCTTCTTGTCCTTAAGTCGGCATTGTGCCTCTTGTATTTAATTCCGGTGCAATATCTGTGTTTCATCGTCAATAAGAAGGTCAGAGGGATACAGTAAACCTGAAGTGAAGCATCGGAATATATAACCAGTGTCACATAAATGGTTCAAAACATAGACAGTAGGAAGAGTCAGTCTTCCTGTACTTAATTCGGCATTGTGCCTTTTCTATTTAATTCCGATGCAATTTCTGTGTTTCATCGTCAATAAGAAGGTCAGAGGGATACAGTAAACCTGAAGTGAAGCATTGGAATGTATTACTAGTGTCACAGGAATGGTTCAAACATAGACAGTAAGAAGAGTAAGTCTTCTTGTACTTGAGTCGGCATTGTGCCTTTTGTATTAAATTCCGATGCAATTTCTGTGTTTTATCGTCAATAAGAAGGTCCAAGGGATTCAGTAAACCTGAAGTCAAGCATTGGAATCTATAACTAGTGTCACAGGAATGGTTGAAAACATAGAGAGTAAGAAGAGTCAGTTTTCTTGTACTTAAGTCGGCATTCTGCCTTTTGTATTTAATTCCGATGCAATTTCTGTGTTTCATCGTCAATAAGAAGGTCAGACGGATACAGTAAACCTGAAGTGAAGCATCGGAATCTATAACTAGTGTCACAGAAATGGTTCACAAATAATCAGTAAGAAGAGTCAGTCTTCTTGTACATCAGTCGGCATTGTGCCTTTTGTATTTAATTCCGATGCAATTTCTGTGTTTCATCGTCAATAAGAAGGTCAGAGGGATACAGTAAACCTGAAGTGAAGCATCCGAATCTATAACTAGTGTCACAGGAATGGTTCAAAACATAGTCAGTAAGAAGAGTCAGTCTTCTTGTCCTTAAGTCAGCATTGTGCCTTTTGTATTTAATTCCAGTGCAACTTCTGTGTTTTATAGTCAATAAGAAAGTCAGAGGGATACAGTTAACCGAAGTGAAGCATCGGAATCTATTACTAGTGTCACAGGAATGTTTCAAAACATAGACAGTAAGAAGAGTCAATCTTCTTGTACTTGTGTCGGCATTGTGCCTTTTGTATAACATTCCGATGCAATTTCTGTGTTTCATCGTCAATAAGAAGGTCCAAGGGATACAGTAAACCTGAAGTCAAGCATCGGAATCTATAACTAGTGTCACAGGAATGCTTCAAAACATAGTCAGTAAGAAGAGTCAGTCTTCTTGTCCTTAAGTCGGCATTGTACCTATTGTATTTAATTCCGATGCAATTTCTGTGTTTCATCGTCAATAAGAAAGTCCAAGGGATACAGTAAACCTGAAGTGAAGCATCCGAATCTATAACTAGTGTCTCAGGAATGGTTCAAAACATAGTTAGTAAGAAGAGTCAGTCTTCTTCTACTTAAGTCGGCATTGTGCCTTTTCTATTTAATTCCGATGCAATTACTGTGTTCATCGTCAATAAGAAGGTCCAAGGGATACACTAAACCTAGAGTGAAGCATCGGAATCTGTAACTAGTGTCACAGGAATGATTCAAAACATAGACAGTAAGAAGATACAGTCTTCTTGTACTTAAGTCGGCATTGTGCCTTTTGAATTTAATTCCGATGCAATTTCTGTGTTTCATCGTCAATAAGAAGGTCCAAGGGATACAGTAAACCGGAAGTGAAGCATCGGAATATATAACTAGTGTCACAGGAATGGTTCAAAACATAGACACTAGGAAGAGTCAGTCTTCTTTTACTTAATTCGGCATTGCGCCTTTTCTATTTAATTCCGATGCAATTTCTGTGTTTCATCGTCAATAAGAAGGTAAGAGGGATACAGTAAACCTGGAGTGAAGCATTGGAATGTATAACTAGTGTCACAGGAATGGTTCAAATCATAGACATTAAGAAGAGTCAGTCTTCTTGTACTTGAGTCGGCATTGTGACCTTTGTATTAAATTGCGATGCAATTTCTGCGTTTTATCGTCATTAAGAAGGTCCAAGGGATTCAGTAAACCTGAAGTCAAGCATCGGAATCTATAACTAGTGTCAATGGAATGGTACAAAACATTGACAGTAGGAAGAGTCAGTCTTCTTGTACTTATTTCGGCATTGTGCCTTTTGTATTTAATTCCGTTGCTATTTCTGTGTTTCATCGTCAATAATAAGGTCCAAGGGATACAGTAAACCTGAAGTGAAGCATCGGAATATATAACTAGTGTCACAGCAATGGTTCAAAACATAGACAGTAGGAAGAGTCAGTCTTCTTGTACTTAAGTCGGCATTGTGCCTTTTTTATTTAATTCCGAGGCAATTTCTGTGTGTCTTCGTCAATAAGAAGTTCAGAGGGATACAGTAAACCTAAAGTGAAGCATCGGAATCTATAACTAGTGTCACAGGAATGGTTCAAAACATAGTCAGTAAGAAGAGTCAGTCTTCTTGTCCTTATATCGGCATTGTGCCTTTTGTATTTAATTCCGGTGCAATTTCTGTGTTTCATCGTCAATACGAAAGTCAGAGGGATACAGTAAACATGACGTGAGCATCGGAATCTGTAACTAGTGTCACAGGAATGTTTCAAAATATAGACAGTAAGAAGATACAGTCTTCTTGTACATAAGTCGGCATTGTGCCTTTTGTATTTAATTCCGATGCAATTTCTGTGTTTCATCGTCAATAAGAAGGTCCAAGCGATACAGTAAACCGGAAGTGAAGCATCGGAATATATAACTAGTGTCACAGGAATGGTTCAAAACATAGACACTAGGAAGAGTCAGTCTTCTTGTACTTAATTCAGCATTGCGCCTTTTCTATTTAATTCCGATGCAATTTCTGTGTTTCATCGTCAATAAGAAGGTAAGAGGGATACAGTAAACCTGGAGTGAAGCATTGGAATGTATAACTAGTGTCACAGGAATGGTTCAAATCATAGACATTAAGAAGAGTCAGTCTTCTTGTACTTGAGTCGGCATTGTGACCTTTGTATTAAATTGCGATGCAATTTCTGTGTTTTATCGTCAATAAGAAGGTCCAATGGATTCAGTAAACCTGAAGTCAAGCATCGGAATCTATGACTAGTGTCAATGGAATGGTACAAAACATTGACAGTAGGAAGAGTCAGTCTTCTTGTACTTAATTCGGCATTGTGCCTTTTGTATTTAATTCCGTTGCTATTTCTGTGTTTCATCGTCAATAATAAGGTCCAAGGGATACAGTAAACCTGAAGTGAAGCATCGGAATATATAACTAGTGTCACAGAAATGGTTCAAAACATAGACAGTAGGAAGAGTCAGTCTTCTTGTACTTAAGTCGGCATTGTGCCTTTTTTATTTAATTCCGATTCAATTTCTGTGTGTCTTCGTCAATAAGAAGGTCAGAGGGATACAGTAAACCTAAAGTGAAGCATCGGAATCTATAACTAGTGTCACAGGAATGGTTCAAAACATAGTCAGTAAGAAGAGTCAGTCTTCTTGTCCTAATATCGGCATTGTGCCTTTTGTATTTAATTCCGGTGCAATTTCTGTGTTTCATCGTCAATACGAAAGTCAGAGGGATACAGTAAACATGACGTGAGCATCGGAATCTATAACTAGTGTCACAGGAATGTTTCAAAACATAGTCAGTAAGAAGAGTCAGTCTTCTTGTCCTTAAGTCGGCCTTGTGCTTTTTGTATTTAATTCCGATGCAATTTCTGTGTTTCATCGTCAATAAGAAGGTCAAAGGGATACAGTAAACCTGGAGTGAAGCATCGGAATCTATAACTAGTGTCACAGGAATGTTTCAAAACATAGACAGTAAGAAGATACAGTCTTCTTGTACTTAAGTCGGCATTGTGCCTTTTGTATTTAATTCCGATGCAATTTCTGTGTTTCATCGTCAATAAGAAGGTCCCAGGGATACAGTAAACCTGAAGTGAAGCATCGGAATATATAACTAGTGTCACAGAAATGGTTCAAAACATAGACAGTAGGAAGAGGCAGTCTTCTTGTACTTAATTCGGCATTGTGCCTTTTCTATATAATTCCGATGCAATTTCTGTGTTTCATCGTCAATAAGAAGGTCAGAGGGATACAGTAAACCTGAAGTGAAGCATTGGAATCTATAACTAGTGTCAATGGAATGGTTCAAAACATAGACAGTAGGAAGAGTCAGTCTTCTTGTACTTAATTCAGCATTGTGCCTTTTGTATTTAATTCCGATGCTATTTCTGTGTTTCGTCGTCAATAAGAAGGTCAGAGGGATACAGTAAACCTGAAGTGAAGCATCGGAATCTATAACTAGTGTCACAGGAATGGTTCAAAACATAGTCAGTAAGAAGAGTCAGTCTTCCTGTCCTTAAGTCAGCATTGTGCCTTTTGTATTTAATTGCGGTGCAACTTCTGTGTTTCATCGTCAATAAGAAAGTCAGAGACATACAGTAAACCCGAAGTGAAGCATCGTAATCTATAACTAGTGTCACAGGAATTGTTCAAAACATAGACAGAAAGAAGAGGCAGTCGGTATTGTGCCTTTTTTATTTAATTCCGATGCACTTTCTGTGTTACATCGTCCATAAGGTCAGAGGGATACAGTAAACCTGAAGTGAAGCTTCGGAATCTATAACTAGTGTCACAGGAATGGTTCAAAACATAGTCAGTAAGAAGAGTCAGTCTTTTTGTACTTAAGTCGGCATTATGCTTTTGGTATTTGATTCCGATGTAATTTCTGTGTTTCATCGTCAATAAGAAGTTCAAAATGATACAGTAAACCTGAAGTGAAGCATCGGAATCAATAGCTAGTGTCACAGGAATGGTTCAAAACATAGACAGTAAGAAGAGTCAGTCTTCTTGTACTTAAGTCGGTATTGTGCCTTTTGTATTTCATTCCGATGCAATTTCTGTGTTTCATCAAGAATAAGGTCAGAGGGATACAGTAAACCTGAAGTGAAGCATCGGAATCTATAACTGGTGTCACAGGAATGGTTCAAAACATAGACAGTAGGAAGAGTCAGTCTTCTTGTACTTAAGCCGGCATTTTGCCTTTTGTATTTAATTCCGATGCAATTTCAGTGTTTCATCGTCAATAAGAATGTAAAAGGGATACAGTAAACCTTGAGTGAGGCATCGGAATCTATAACTAGTGTCAATGGAATGGTGCAAAACAAGAACAGTAAGAAGATTCTGTCTTCTTGTACTTAAGTCGGCATTGTGCCTTTTTTATTTAAATCCGATGCAATTTCTGTGTTTCATCGTCAATAAGAAGGTCAGAAGGACACAGTAAACCTGATGTGAAGCATCGGAATCTATAACTAGTGTCTCAGGAATGGTTCAAAACATAGTTAGTAAGAAGAGGCAGTTTTCTTCTACTTAAGTCGGCATTGTGCCTTTTCTATTTAATTCCGATGCAATTACTGTGTTCATCGTCAATAAGAAGGTCCAAGGGATACTCTAAACCTAAAGTGAAGCATCGGAATCTATAACTATTGTCACAGGAATGCTTCAAAACATAGACATTAAGAAGAGTCAGTCTTCCTGTACTTAAGTCGGCATGTGCCTCTTCAATTTAAATCCGAGGCAATTTCTGTGTGTCTTCGTCAATAAGAAGGTAAGAGGGATACAGAAAACCTGAAGTGAAGCATCGGAATCTATAACTAGTGTCACAGGAATGCATCAAAACATAGTCAGTAAGAAGAGTCAGTCTTCTTGTCCTTAAGTCGGCATTGTGCCTTTTGTATTTAATTCCGATGCAATTTCTGTGTTTCATCGTCAATAAGAAGGTCCAAGGGATACAGTAAACCTGGAGTGAAGCATCTGAATCTATAACTAGTGTCACAGGAATGGTTCAAAACATAGTCAGTAAGAAGGGTCAGTCCTCTTGTCCTTAAGTCAGCATTGTGCCTTTTGTATTTAATTCCGTTTTATCTTCTGTGTTTCATAGTCAATAAGAAAGTCAGAGGGATACAGTAAACCTGAAGTGAAGCATCGGAATCAATAACTAGTGTCACAGGAATGTTTCAAAACATAGACAGTAAGAAGAGTCAGTCTTCTTGTACTTAAGTCGGCATTGTGCCTTTTCTATTTAATTCCGAGGCAATTTCTGTGTGTCTTCGTCAATAAGAAGGTCAGAGGGATACAGTAAACCTAAAGTGAAGCATCGGAATCTATAACTAGTGTCACAGGAATGGTTCAAATCATACTCAGTAAGAAGAGTCAGTCTTCTTGTCCTTAAGCCGGCATTGTGCCATTTGTATTTAATTCCGGTGCAATTTCTGTGTTTCATCGTCAATAAGAAAGTCAGAGGGATACAGTAAACCTGAAGTGAGCATCGGAATCTATAACTAGTGTCACAGGTATGGTTCAAAACGTAGTCAGTAAGAAGAGTCAGTCTTCTTGTCCTTAAGTCGGTATTGTGCCTTTTGTATTTAATTCCGGTGCAATTTCTGTGTTTCATCGTCAATAAGAAGGTCCAAGGGATACAGTAAACCTGGAGTGAAGCATCGGATCTATAACTAGTGTCACAGGAATGTTTCAAAACTTAGACTGTATGAAGATACAGTCTTCTTGTACTTAAGTCGGCATTGTGCCTTTTGTATTTAATTCCGATGCAATTTCTGTGTTTCATCGTCAATAAGAAGGTCCAAGGGATACAGTAAACCTGAAGTGAAGCATAGGAATATATAACTGGTGTCACAGAAATGGTTCAAAACATAGACAGTAGGAAGAGTCAGTCTTCTTGTATATAATTCGGCATTGTGCCTTTTCTATTTAATTCCGATGCAATTTCTGTGTTTCATCGTCAATTAGAAGGTCAGAGGGATACAGTAAACCTGAAGTGAAGCATTGGAATGTATTACTAGTGTCGCAGGAATGGTTCAAAACATAGACAGTAAGAAGAGTCAGTCTTCTTGTACTTGAGTCGGCATTGTGCCTTTTGTATTAAATTCCGATGCAATTTCTGTGTTTTATCGTCAATAAGAAGGTCCAAGGGATTCAGTAAACCTGAAGTCAAGCATCGGAATCTATAACTAGTGTCAATGGAACGGTTCAATACATAGACAGTAGGAAGAGTCAGTCTTCTTGTACTTAATTCGGCATTGTGCCTTTTGTATTTAATTCCGATGCAAATTCTGTGTTTCATCGTCAATAAGAAGGTCAGAGGCATTCAGTAAACCTGAAGTGAAGCATCGGAATCTATAACTAGTGTCACAGGAATTGTTCAAAACATAGACATTAAGAAGAGTCAGTCGGTATTGTGCTTTTTGTATTTAATTCCGATGCAATTTCTGTGTTTCATCGTGAATAAGGTCAGAGGGATACAGTGAACCTGAAGTGAAGCATCGGAATCTATAACTAGTGTCACAGGAATGGTTCAAAACATAGTCAGTAAGAAGAGTCAGTCTTCTTGTCCTTAAGTCGGCATTGTGCCTTTTGTATTTAATTCCGAGGCAATTTCTGTGTGTCTTCGTCAATAAGAAGGTCAGAGGGATTCAGTAAATCTGAAGTGAAGCATCGGAATCTATAACTAGTGTCACAAGAATGCTTCAAAGCATAGTCAGTAAGAAGAGTCAGTCTTCTTGTCCTTAAGTCGGCATTGTGCCTTTTGTATTTAATTCCGTTGCAATTTCTGTGTTTCATCGTCAATAAGAAGGTCCAAGGGATACAGTAAACCTGGAGTGAAGCATCGGAATATATAACTAGTGTCACAGGAATGGTTCAAAACATAGACAGTAGGAAGAGTCAGTCTTCTTGTACTTAATTCGGCATTGTGCCTTTTCTATTTAATTCCGATGCAATTTCCGTGTTTCATCGTCAATAAGAAGTTCAGAGGGATACAGTTAACCTGAAGTGAAGCATTGGAATCTATAACTAGTGTCACAGGAATGGTTCAAAACATAGACAGTAAGAAGAGTCAGTCTTCTTGTACTTGAGTCGGCATTGTGCCTTTTGAATTTAATTCCGTTGCAATTTCAGTGTTTCATCGTCAATAAGAATGTAAAAGGGATACTGTAAAAACCTGGAGTGATGCATCGGAATCTATAACTAGTGTGAATGGAATGGTTGAAAACATAGACAGTATGAAGATACAGTCTTCTTGTACTTAAGTCGGCATTGTGCCTTTTGTATTTAATTCCGATGCAATTTCTGTGTTTCATCGTCAATAAGAAGGTCAGAGGGATACAGTAAACCTGAAGTGAAGCATTGGCATCTATAACTAGTGTCACAGGAATGGTTCAAAACATAGACAGTAAGAAGAGTCAGTCTTCTTGTACTTCATTCGGCATTGTGCCTTTTATATTTAATTCCGATGCAATTTCTGTGTGTCATCGTCAATAAGAGGGTCAGAGGGATAAGTAAACCTGAAGTGAAGCATTGGAATCTATAACTAGTGTCACAGGAATGGTTCAAAGCATAGACAGTAAGAAGAGTCAGTCTTCTTGTACTTGAGTCGGCATTGTGCTTTTTGTATTTAATTCCGATGCAATTTGTGTGTTTTATCGTCAATAAGAAGGTCCAAGGGATTCAGTAAACCTGAAGTCAAGCATCGGAATCTATAACTAGTGTGAATGGAATGGTTGAAAACATAGACAGTATGAAGATACAGTCTTCTTGTACTTAAGTCGGCATTGTGCCTTTTGTATTTAATTCCGATGCAATTTCTGTGTTTCATCGTCAATAAGAAAGTCAGAGGGATACAGTAAACCTGAAGTGAAGCATTGGCATCTATAACTAGTGTCACAGGAATGGTTCAAAATATAGACAGTAATAAGAGTCAGTCTTCTTGTACTTGAGTCGGAATTGTGCCTTTTGTATTTAATTCCGATGCAATTTCAGTGTTTCATCGTCAATAAGAAGGTCAGAGGGATACAGTAAACCTGAAGTGAAGCATTGGAATCTATAACTAGTGTCACAGGAATGGTTCAAAACATAGACAGTAAGAAGAGTCAGTCTTCTTGTACTTGAGTCGGCATTGTGCCTTTTGTATTAAATTCCGATGCAATTTCTGTGTTTTATCGTCAATAAGGAGGTCCAAGGGATTCAGTAAGCCTGAAGTCAAGCATCGGAATCTATAACTAGTGTCAATGGAATGGTTCAAAACATAGACAGTAGGAAGAGTCAGTCTTCTTGTACTTAATTCGGCATTGTGCCCTTTGTATTTAATTCCGATGCAATTTCTGTGTTTCATCGTCAATAATAAGGTCCAAGGGATACAGTAAACCTGAAGTGAAGCATCGGAATATATAACTAGTGTCACAGAAATGGTTCAAAACATAGACAGTAGGAAGAGTCAGTCTTCTTGTACTTAATTCGGCATTGTGCCTTTTGTATTTAATTCCGATGCAATATCTGTATTTCATCGTCAATAAGAAGGTCCAAGGGATATAGTAAATATGGAGCGAAGCATCGGAATCTATAACTAGTGTCACAGGAATGGTTCATAACATGGACTGTAAGAAGAGTTAGTCTTCTTGTACTTAAGTCGGCATTGTGCGTTTTGTATATAATTCCGATGCAATTTCTGTGTTTCATCGTCTATAAGAAGGTCCAAGGAATACAGTAAACCTGAAGTGAAACATCGGAATCTACAACTAGTGCCACAGGAATGGTTCAAAACATAGACAGTAAGAAGAGTCAGTCTTCTTGTACTTAAGTCGGCATTGTGCCTTTTCTATTTAATTCCGAGGCAATTTCTGTGTGTCTTCGTCAATAAGAAGGTCAGAGGGATACAGTGAACCTGAAGTGAGCATCGGAATCTATAACTAGTGTCACAGGAATGGGTCAATACATAGTCAGTAAGAAGAGTCAGTCTTCTTGTCCTTAAGTCGGTATTGTGCCTTTTGTATTTAATTCCGGTGCAATTTCTGTGTTTCATCGTCAATAAGAAGGTAAAAGGGATACAGTAAACCTGGAGTGAAGCATCGGAATCTATAACTAGTGTCACAGGAATGTTTCAAAACATAGACTGTATGAAGATACAGTCTTCTTGTACTTAAGTCGGCATTGTGCCTTTTGTATTTAATTCCGATGCAATTTCTGTGTTTCATCGTCAATAAGAAGGTCCAAGGGATACAGTAAACCTGAAGTGAAGCATTGGAATGTATTACTAGTGTCGCAGGAATGGTTCAAAACATAGACAGTAAGAAGAGTCAGTCTTCTTGTACTTGAGTCGGCATTGTGCCTTTTGTATTAAATTCCTATGCAATTTCTGTGTTTTATCGTCAATAAGAAGGTCCAAGGGATTCAGTAAACCTGAAGTCAAGCATCGGAATCTATAACTAGTGTCAATGGAACGGTTCAATACATAGACAGTAGGAAGAGTCAGTCTTCTTGTACTTAATTCGGCATTGTGCATTTTGTATTTAATTCCGATGCAAATTCTGTGTTTCATCGTCAATAAGAAGGTCAGAGTCATTCAGTAAACCTGAAGTGAAGCATCGGAATCTATAACTAGTGTCACAGCAATTGTTCAAAACATAGACAGTAAGAAGAGTCAGTCGGTATTGTGCTTTTTGTATTTAATTCCGATGCAATTTCTGTGTTTCATCGTGAATAAGGTCAGAGGGATACAGTAAACCTGAAGTGAAGCATCGGAATCTATAACTAGTGTCACAGGAATGGTTCAAAACATAGTCAGTAAGAAGAGTCAGTCTGCTTGTCCTTAAGTCGGCATTGTGCCTTTTGTATTTAATTCCGATGCAATTTCTGTGTTTCATCGTCAATAAGCAGGTCCATGGGATACAGTCAACCTAGAGTGAAGCATCGGAATCTATAACTAGTGTCACAGGATTGGTTCAAAACATAGACATTAAGAAGAGTCAGTCTTCTTGTACTTAAGTCGGCATTGTGCCTTTACTATTTAATTCCGAGGCAATTTCTGTGTGTCTTCGTCAATAAGAAGGTCAGAGGGATACAGTAAACCTGAAGTGAAGCATCGGAATCTATAACTAGTGTCACAGGAATGCTTCAAAACATAGTCAGTAAGAAGAGTCAGTCTTCTTATCCTAAAGTCGGCATTGTGCCTTTTGTATTTAATTCCGATGCAATTTCTGTGTTTCATCGTCAATAAGAAGGTCCAAGGGATACAGTAAACCTGGAGTGAAGCATCGGAATATATAACTAGTGTCACAGGAATGGTTCAAATCATAGACAGTAGGAAGGGTCAGTCTTCTTGTACTTAATTCGGCATTGTGCCTTTTGAATTTAATTCCGTTGCAATTTCAGTGTTTCATCGTCAATAAGAATGTAAAAGGGATACTGTAAACCTGGAGTGATGCATCGATATCTATAACTAGTGCCAATGGAATGGTTCAAAACATAGACAGTAGGAAGGGTCAGTCTTCTTGTACTTATTTCGGCATTGTGCCTTTTGTATTTAATTCCGATGCAATTTCTGTGATTCATCGTCAATAAGAAGGACCAAGGGATACAGTAAACCTGAAGTGAAGCATCGGAATATATAACTAGTGTCACAGAAATGGTTCAAACCATAGACAGTAGGAAGAGTCAGTCTTCTTGTACTTAATTCGGCATTGTGCCTTTTATATTTAATTCCGATGCAATTTCTGTGTTTCATTGTCAATAAGAGGGTCAGAGGGATACAGTAAACCTGAAGTGAAGCATTGGAATCTATAACTAGTGTCACAGGAATGGTTAAAATCATAGACAGTAAGAAGAGTCAGTCTTCTTGTACTTGAGTCGGCATTGTGCTTTTTGTATTAAATTCCGATGCAATTTCTGTGTTTTATCGTCAATAAGAAGGTCCAAGGGATTCAGTAAACCTGAAGTCAAGCATCGGAATCTATAACTAGTGTTAATGGAATGGTTCAAAACATAGACAGTATGAAGATACAGTCTTCTTGTACTTAAGTCGGCATTGTGCCTTTTGTATTTAATTCCGGTGCAATTTCTGTGTTTCATCGTCAATAAGAAGGTCCAAGGGATACAGTAAACCTGAAGTGAAGCATCGGAATATATAACTAGTGTCACAGAAATGGTTCAAAACATAGACAGTAGGAAGAGTCAGTGTTCTTGTACTTAGTTCGGCATTGTGCCTTTTCTATTTAATTCCGATAAAATTTCTGTGTTTCATCGTCAATAAGAAGGTCAGAGGGATACAGTAAACCTCAAGTGAAGCATTGGAATGTATAACTAGTGTCACAGGAATTGATCAAACGTAGACAGTAAGAAGAGTGATTCGGTATTGTGCCTTTTGTATTTAATTCCGATGCACTTTCTGTGTTTCATCGTGAATAAGGTCAGAGGGATACGGTAAACCTGAAGTGAAACATCGGAATCTATAACTAGTGTCACAGGAATGGTTCAAAACATAGTCAGTAAGAAGAGTCAGTCTTTTTGTACTTAAGTCGGCATCATGATTTTGGTATTTGATTCCGATGTAATTTCTGTGTTTCATCGTCAATAAGAAGTTCAAAATGATACAGTAAACCTGAAGTGAAGCATCGGAATCAATAGCTAATGTCACAGGAATGGTTCAAAACATAGACAGTAAGAAGAGTCAGTCTTCTTGTACTTAAGTCGGTATTGTGCCTTTTGTATTTCATTCCGATGCAATTTCTGTGTTTCATCAAGAATAAGGTCAGAGGGATACAGTAAACCTGAAGTGAAGCATCGGAATTTATAACTAGTGTCACAGGAATGGTTCAAAACATAGACAGTAGGAAGAGTCTGTCTTCTTGTACTTAAGCCGGCATTTTGCCTTTTGTATTTAATTCCGATGCAATTTCAGAGTTTCATCGTCAATAAGAATGTAAAAGGGATACAGTAAACCTGGAGTGAAGCATCGGAATCTATAACTAGTGTCAATGGAATCGTTCAAAACATAGACAGTAAGAAGAGTCAGTCTTCTTGTACTTAAGTCGGCATTGTGCCTTTTTTATTTAAATCCGATGCAATTTCTGTGTTTCATCGTCAATAAGAAAGTCAGAGGGATACAGTAAACCTGATGTGAAGCATCGGAATCCATAACTAGTGTCTCAGGAATGGTTCAAATCATAGTTAGTAAGAAGAGGCAGTTTCTTCTACTTAAGTCGGCATTGTGCCTTTTCTATTTAATTCCGATGCAATTACTGTGTTCATCGTCAATAAGAAGGTCCAAGGGATACTCTAAACCTAAAGTGAAGCATCGGAATCTATAACTAGTGTCACAGGAATGCTTCAAAACATAGACAGTAAGAAGAGTCAGTCTTCTTGTACTTAAGTGCGCATTCTGCCTTTTCTATTTAATTCCGATGCAATTTCTGTGTTTCATCGTCAATAAGAAGGTCAGAGGGATACAGTAAACCTGACGTGAAGCATTGGAATCTATAACTGGTGTCACAGGAATGGTTCAAAACACAGACAGTAAGAAGAGTCAGTCTTCTTGTACTTGAGTCGGCATTGTGCCTTTTGTATTAAATTCCGATGCAATTTCTGTGTTTTATCGTCAATAAGAAGGTCCAAGGGATTCAGTAAGCCTGAAGTCAAGCATCGGAATCTATAACTAGTGTCAATGGAATGGTTCAAAACATAGACATTAGGAAGAGTCAGTCTTCTTGTACTTAATTCGGCATTGTGCCCTTTGTATTTAATTCCGATGCAATTTCTGTGTTTCATCGTCAATAATAAGGTCCAAGGGATACAGTAAACCTGAAGTGAAGCATCGGAATATATAACTAGTGTCACAGAAATGATTCAAAACATAGACAGTAGGAAGAGTCAGTCTTCTTGTACTTAATTCGGCATTGTGCCTTTCGTATTTAATTCCGATGCAATTTCTGAGTTTCATCGTCAATAAGAAGGTCAGAGGGATACAGTAAACCTGAAGTGAAGCATCGGAATCTATAACTAGTGTCACAGGAATGGTTCAAAACATAGTCAGTAAGAAGGGGCAGTCCTCTTGTCCTTAAGTCAGCATTGTGCCTTTTGTATTTTATTCCGGTTTAACTTCTGTGTTTCATCGTCAATAAGAAAGTCAGAGGGATACAGTAAACCTGAAGTGAAGCATCGAAATCTATAACTAGTGTCACAGGAATGTTTCAAAACATAGACAGTAAGAAGACTCAGTCTTCTTGTACTTAAGTCGGCATTGTGCCTTTTCCATTTAATTCCGGGGCAATTTCTGTGTGTCTTCGTCAATAAGAAGGTCAGAGGGAAACAGTAAACCTAAAGTGAAGCATCGGAATCTATAACTAGTGTCACAGGAATGGTGCAAATCATACTCAGTAAGAAGAGTCAGTCTTCTTGTCCTTAAGCCGGCATTGTGCCTTTTGTATTTAATTCCGGTGCAATTTCTGTGTTTCATTGTCAATAAGAAAGTCAGAGGGATACAGTAAACCTGAAGTGAAGCATCGAAATCCATAACTAGTGTCACAGGAATGTTTCAAATCATAGACAGTAAGAAGAGTCAGTCTTCTTGTACTTAATTCGGCATTGTGCCTTTTCTATTTAATTCCGATGCAATTTCTGTGTTTCATCGTCAATAAGAAGGTCAGAGGGATATAGTAAACCTGAAGTGAAGCATTGGAATGTATAACTAGTGTCGCAGGAATGGTTCAAAACATAGACAGTAAGAAGAGTCAGTCTTCTTGTACTTGAGTCGGCATTTGCCTTTTGTATTAAATTCCGATGCAATTTCTGTGTTTTACCGTCAATAAGAAGGTCCAAGGGATTCAGTAAACCTGAAGTCAAGCATCGGAATCTATAACTAGTGTCAATGGAACGGTTTAATACATAGACAATAGGAAGAGTCAGTCTTCTTGTACTTAATTCGGCATTGTGCCTTTTGTATTTAATTCCGATGCAAATTCTGTGTTTCATCGTCAATAAGAAGGTCAGAGGCATTCAGTAAACCTGAAGTGAAGCATCGGAATCTATAACTAGTGTCACAGGAATTGTTTAAAACGTAGACAGTAAGAAAAGTCAGTCGGTATTGTGCTTTTTGTATTAATTTCCGCTGCAATTTCTGTGTTTCATCGTGAATAAGGTCAGAGGGATACAGTAAAGCTGAAGTGAAGCATCGGAATCTATAACTAGTGTCACAGGAATGGTTCAAAACATAGTCAGTAAGAGGAGTCAGTCTTCTTTTCCATAAGTCGGAATTGTGCCTTTTGTATTTAATTCCGATGCAATATCTGTGTTTCATCGTCAATAAGCAGGTCCATGGGATACAGTAAACCTAGAGTGAAGCATCGGAATCAATAACTAGTGTCACAGGAATGGTTCAAATCATAGACATTAAGAAGAGTCAGTCTTCTTGCACTTAAGTCGGCATTGTGCCTTTTCTATTTAATTCCCAGGCAATTTCTGTGTGTCTTCGTCAATAAGACGGTCAGAGGGGTACAGTAAACCTGAAGTGAAGCATCGGAATCGATAACTAGTGTCACAGGAATGCTTCAAAACATAGTCAGTAAGAAGAGTCAGTCTTCTTGTACTTAATTCGGCATTGTGCCTTTTGTATTTAATTCCGATGCAATTTCTGTATTTCATCGTCAATAAGAAGGTCCAAGGGATACAGTAAACCTGAAGTGAAGCATCGGAATATATAACTAGTGTCACAGAAGTGTATCAAACCATAGACAGTAGGAAGAGTCAGTCTTCTTGTACTTAATTCGGCATTGTGCATTTTCTATTTAATTCCGATAAAATTTCTGTGTTTCATCGTCAATAAGAAGGTCAGAGGGATACAGTAAACCTCAAGTGAAGCATTGGAATGTATAACTAGTGTCACAGGAATGGTTCAAAACATAGACAGTAAGAAGAGTCAGTCTTCTTGTACTTGAGTCGGCATTGTGCCTTTTGTATTTAATTCCGATGCAATTTCTGTGTTTTATCGTCAATAAGAAGGTCCAAGGGATTCAGTAAACCTGAAGTCAAGCATCGGAATCTATAACTAGTGTCAATGGAATGGTTCAATACATAGACAGTAGGAAGAGTCAGTCTTCTTGTACTTAATTCGGCATTGTGCCTTTTGTATTTAATTCCGATGCTATTTCTGTGTTTCATCGTCAATAAGAAGGTCCAAGGGATACAGTAAACCTGGAGTGAAGCATCGGAATATATAACTAGTGTCACAGGAATGGTTCAAAACATAGACAGTAGGAAGGATCAGTCTTCTTGTACTTAATTCGGCATTGTGCCTTTTCTATTTAATTCCGATGCAATTTCTGTGTTTCATCGTCAATAAGAAGTTCAGAGGGATACAGTAAACCTGAAGTGAAGCATTGGAATCTATAACTAGTGTCACAGGAAGGGTTCAAAACATAGACAGTAAGAAGAGTCAGTCTTCTTGTACTTGAGTCGGTATTGTGCCTTTTGAATTTAATTCCGTTGCAATTTCAGTGTTTCATCGTCAATAAGAATGTAAAAGGGATACTGTAAACCTGGAGTGATGCATCGATATCTATAACTAGTGCCAATGGAATGGTTCAAAACATAGACAGTAGGAAGGGTCAGTCTTCTTGTACTTATTTCGGCATTGTGCCTTTTGTATTTAATTCCGATGCAATTTCTGTGATTCATCGTCAATAAGAAGGACCAAGGGATACAGTAAACCTGAAGTGAAGCATCGGAATACCTAACTAGTGTCACAGAAATGGTTCAAACCATAGACAGTAGGAAGAGTCAGTCTTCTTGTACTTAATTCGGCATTGTGCCTTTTATATTTAATTCCGATGCAATTTCTGTGTTTCATCGTCAATAAGAGGGTCAGAGGGATACAGTAAACCTGAAGTGAAGCATTGGAATCTATAACTAGTGTCACAGGAATGGTTAAAATCATAGACAGTAAGAAGAGTCAGTCTTCTTGTACTTGAGTCGGCATTGTGCTTTTTGTATTAAATTCCGATGCAATTTCTGTGTTTTATCGTCAATAAGAAGGTCCAAGGGATTCAGTAAACCTGAAGTCAAGCATCGGAATCTATAACTAGTGTTAATGGAATGGTTCAAAACATAGACAGTATGAAGATACAGTCTTCTTGTACTTAAGTCGGCATTGTGCCTTTTGTATTTAATTCCGGTGCAATTTCTGTGTTTCATCGTCAATAAGAAGGTCCAAGGGATAAAGTAAACCTGAAGTGAAGCATCGGAATATATAACTAGTGTCACAGAAATGGTTCAAAACATAGACAGTAGGAAGAGTCAGTCTTCTTGTACTTAGTTCGGCATTGTGCCTTTTCTATTTAATTCCGATAAAATTTCTGTGTTTCATCGTCAATAAGAAGGTCAGAGGGATACAGTAAACCTCAAGTGAAGCATTGGAATGTATAACTAGTGTCACAGGAATTGATCAAACGTAGACAGTAAGAAGAGTCATTCGGTATTGTGCCTTTTGTATTTAATTCCGATGCACTTTCTGTGTTTCATCGTGAATAAGGTCAGAGGGATACAGTAAACCTGAAGTGAAACATCGGAATCTATAACTAGTGTCACAGGAATGGTTCAAAACATAGTCAGTAAGAAGAGTCAGTCTTTTTGTACTTAAGTCGGCATTATGCTTTTGGTATTTGATTCCGATGTAATTTCTGTGTTTCATCGTCAATAAGAAGTTCAAAATGAAACAGTAAACCTGAAGTGAAGCATCGGAATCAATAGCTAATGTCACAGGAATGGTTCAAAACATAGACAGTAAGAAGAGTCAGTCTTCTTGTACTTAAGTCGGTATTGTGCCTTTTGTATTTCATTCCGATGCAATTTCTGTGTTTCATCAAGAATAAGGTCAGAGGGATACAGTAAACCTGAAGTGAAGCATCGGAATTTATAACTAGTGTCACAGGAATGGTTCAAAACATAGACAGTAGGAAGAGTCTGTCTTCTTGTACTTAAGCCGGCATTTTGCCTTTTGTATTTAATTCCGATGCAATTTCAGAGTTTCATCGTCAATAAGAATGTAAAAGGGATACAGTAAACCTGGAGTGAAGCATCGGAATCTATAACTAGTGTCAATGGAATGGTTCAAAACATAGACAGTAAGAAGAGTCAGTCTTCTTGTACTTAAGTCGGCATTGTGCCTTTTTTATTTAAATCCGATGCAATTTCTGTGTTTCATCGTCATTAAGAGAGTCAGAGGGATACAGTAAACCTGATGTGAAGCATCGGAATCCATAACTAGTGTCTCAGGAATGGTTCAAATCATAGTTAGTAAGAAGAGGCAGTTTCTTCTACTTAAGTCGGCATTGTGCCTATTCTATTTAATTCCGATGCAATTACTGTGTTCATCGTCAATAAGAAGGTCCAAGGGATACTCTAAACCTAAAGTGAAGCATCGGAATCTATAACTAGTGTCACAGGAATGCTTCAAAACATAGACAGTAAGAAGAGTCAGTCTTCTTGTACTTAAGTGCGCATTCTGCCTTTTCTATTTAATTCCGATGCAATTTCTGTGTTTCATCGTCAATAAGAAGGTCAGAGGGATACAGTAAACCTGAAGTGAAGCATTGGAATCTATAACTAGTGTCACAGGAATGGTTCAAAACATAGACAGTAAGAAGAGTCAGTCTTCTTGTACTTGAGTCGGTATTGTGCCTTTTGAATTTAATTCCGTTGCAATTTCAGTGTTTCATCGTCAATAAGAATGTAAAAGGGATACTGTAAACCTGGAGTGATGCATCGATATCTATAACTAGTGCCAATGGAATGGTTCAAAACATAGACAGTAGGAAGGGTCAGTCTTCTTGTACTTATTTCGGCATTGTGCCTTTTGTATTTAATTCCGATGCAATTTCTGTGATTCATCGTCAATAAGAAGGACCAAGGGATACAGTAAACCTGAAGTGAAGCATTGGAATCTATAACTAGTGTCACAGGAATGGTTAAAATCATAGACAGTAAGAAGAGTCAGTCTTCTTGTACTTGAGTCGGCATTGTGCTTTTTGTATTAAATTCCGATGCAATTTCTGTGTTTTATCGTCAATAAGAAGGTCCAAGGGATTCAGTAAACCTGAAGTCAAGCATCGGAATCTATAACTAGTGTTAATGGAATGGTTCAAAACATAGACAGTATGAAGATACAGTCTTCTTGTACTTAAGTCGGCATTGTGCCTTTTGTATTTAATTCCGGTGCAATTTCTGTGTTTCATCGTCAATAAGAAGGTCGAAGGGATACAGTAAACCTGAAGTGAAGCATCGGAATATATAACTAGTGTCACAGAAATGGTTCAAAACATAGACAGTAGGAAGAGTCAGTCTTCTTGTACTTAGTTCGGCATTGTGCCTTTTCTATTTAATTCCGATAAAATTTCTGTGTTTCATCGTCAATAAGAAGGTCAGAGGGATACAGTAAACCTCAAGTGAAGCATTGGAATGTATAACTAGTGTCACAGGAATTGATCAAACGTAGACAGTAAGAAGAGTCATTCGGTATTGTGCCTTTTGTATTTAATTCCGGTGCACTTTCTGTGTTTCATCGTGAATAAGGTCAGAGGGATACAGTAAACCTGAAGTGAAACATCGGAATCTATAACTAGTGTCACAGGAATGGTTCAAAACATAGTCAGTAAGAAGAGTCAGTCTTTTTGTACTTAAGTCGGCATTATGCTTTTGGTATTTGATTCCGATGTAATTTCTGTGTTTCATCGTCAATAAGAAGTTCAAAATGATACAGTAAACCTGAAGTGAAGCATCGGAATCAATAGCTAATGTCACAGGAATGGTTCAAAACTTAGACAGTAAGAAGAGTCAGTCTTCTTGTACTTAAGTCGGTATTGTGCCTTTTGTATTTCATTCCGATGCAATTTCTGTGTTTCATCAAGAATAAGGTCAGAGGGATACAGTAAACCTGAAGTGAAGCATCGGAATTTATAACTAGTGTCACAGGAATGGTTCAAAACATAGACAGTAGGAAGAGTCTGTCTTCTTGTACTTAAGCCGGCATTTTGCCTTTTGTATTTAATTCCGATGCAATTTCAGAGTTTCATCGTCAATAAGAATGTAAAAGGGATACAGTAAACCTGGAGTGAAGCATCGGAATCTATAACTAGTGTCAATGGAATGGTTCAAAACATAGACAGTAAGAAGAGTCAGTCTTCTTGTACTTAAGTCGGCATTGTGCCTTTTTTATTTAAATCCGATGCAATTTCTGTGTTTCATCGTCAATAAGAAAGTCAGAGGGATACAGTAAACCTGATGTGAAGCATCGGAATCCATAACTAGTGTCTCAGGAATGGTTCAAATCATAGTTAGTAAGAAGAGGCAGTTTCTTCTACTTAAGTCGGCATTGTGCCTTTTCTATTTAATTCCGATGCAATTACTGTGTTCATCGTCAATAAGAAGGTCCAAGGGATACTCTAAACCTAAAGTGAAGCATCGGAATCTATAACTAGTGTCACAGGAATGCTTCAAAACATAGACAGTAAGAAGAGTCAGTCTTCTTGTACTTAAGTGCGCATTCTGCCTTTTCTATTTAATTCCGATGCAATTTCTGTGTTTCATCGTCATTAAGAAGGTCAGAGGGATACAGTAAACCTGAAGTGAAGCATTGGAATCTATAACTGGTGTCACAGGAATGGTTCAAAACACAGACAGTAAGAAGAGTCAGTCTTCTTGTACTTGAGTCGGCATTGTGCCTTTTGTATTAAATTCCGATGCAATTTCTGTGTTTTATCGTCAATAAGAAGGTCCAAGGGATTCAGTAAGCCTGAAGTCAAGCATCGGAATCTATAACTAGTGTCAATGGAATGGTTCAAAACATAGACAGTAGGAAGAGTCAGTCTTCTTGTACTTAATTCGGCATTGTGCCCTTTGTATTTAATTCCGATGCAATTTCTGTGTTTCATCGTCAATAATAAGGTCCAAGGGATACAGTAAACCTGAAGTGAAGCATCGGAATATATAACTAGTGTCACAGAAATGATTCAAAACATAGACAGTAGGAAGAGTCAGTCTTCTTGTACTTAATTCGGCATTGTGCCTTTTGTATTTAATTCCGATGCAATTTCTGAGTTTCATCGTCAATAAGAAGGTCAGAGGGATACAGTAAACCTGAAGTGAAGCATCGGAATCTATAACTAGTGTCACAGGAATGGTTCAAAACATAGTCAGTAAGAAGGGGCAGTCCTCTTGTCCTTAAGTCAGCATTGTGCCTTTTGTATTTTATTCCGGTTTAACTTCTGTGTTTCATCGTCAATAAGAAAGTCAGAGGGATACAGTAAACCTGAAGTGAAGCATCGAAATCTATAACTAGTGTCACAGGAATGTTTCAAAACATAGACAGTAAGAAGACTCAGTCTTCTTGTACTTAAGTCGGCATTGTGCCTTTTCTATTTAATTCCGGGGTAATTTCTGTGTGTCTTCGTCAATAAGAAGGTCAGAGGGAAACAGTAAACCTAAAGTGAAGCATCGGAATCTATAACTAGTGTCACAGGAATGGTTCAAATCATACTCAGTAAGAAGAGTCAGTCTTCTTGTCCTTAAGCCGGCATTGTGCCTTTTGTATTTAATTCCGGTGCAATTTCTGTGTTTCATTGTCAATAAGAAAGTCAGAGGTATACAGTAAACCTGAAGTGAAGCATCGAAATCCATAACTAGTGTCACAGGAATGTTTCAAAACATAGACAGTAAGAAGAGTCAGTCTTTTTGTGCTTAATTCGGCATTGTGCCTTTTCTATTTAGTTCCGATGCAATTTCTGTGTTTCATCGTGAATAAGAAGGTCAGAGGGATATAGTAAACCTGAAGTGAAGCATTGGAATGTATAACTAGTGTCGCAGGAATGGTTCAAAACATAGACAGTAAGAAGAGTCAGTCTTCTTGTACTTGAGTCGGCATTTGCCTTTTGTATTAAATTCCGATGCAATTTCTGTGTTTTATCGTCAATAAGAAGGTCCAAGGGATTCAGTAAACCTGAAGTCAAGCATCGGAATCTATAACTAGTGTTAATGGAATGGTTCAAAACATAGACAGTATGAAGATACAGTCTTCTTGTACTTAAGTCGGCATTGTGCCTTTTGTATTTAATTCCGGTGCAATTTCTGTGTTTCATCGTCAATAAGAAGGTCGAAGGGATACAGTAAACCTGAAGTGAAGCATCGGAATATATAACTAGTGTCACAGAAATGGTTCAAAACATAGACAGTAGGAAGAGTCAGTCTTCTTGTACTTAGTTCGGCATTGTGCCTTTTCTATTTAATTCCGATAAAATTTCTGTGTTTCATCGTCAATAAGAAGGTCAGAGGGATACAGTAAACCTCAAGTGAAGCATTGGAATGTATAACTAGTGTCACAGGAATTGATCAAACGTAGACAGTAAGAAGAGTCATTCGGTATTGTGCCTTTTGTATTTAATTCCGATGCACTTTCTGTGTTTCATCGTGAATAAGGTCAGAGGGATACAGTAAACCTGAAGTGAAACATCGGAATCTATAACTAGTGTCACAGGAATGGTTCAAAACATAGTCAGTAAGAAGAGTCAGTCTTTTTGTACTTAAGTCGGCATTATGCTTTTGGTATTTGATTCCGATGTAATTTCTGTGTTTCATCGTCAATAAGAAGTTCAAAATGATACAGTAAACCTGAAGTGAAGCATCGGAATCAATAGCTAATGTCACAGGAATGGTTCAAAACTTAGACAGTAAGAAGAGTCAGTCTTCTTGTACTTAAGTCGGTATTGTGCCTTTTGTATTTCATTCCGATGCAATTTCTGTGTTTCATCAAGAATAAGGTCAGAGGAATACAGTAAACCTGAAGTGAAGCATCGGAATTTATAACTAGTGTCACAGGAATGGTTCAAAACATAGACAGTAGGAAGAGTCTGTCTTCTTGTACTTAAGCCGGCATTTTGCCTTTTGTATTTAATTCCGATGCAATTTCAGAGTTTCATCGTCAATAAGAATGTAAAAGGGATACAGTAAACCTGGAGTGAAGCATCGGAATCTATAACTAGTGTCAATGGAATGGTTCAAAACATAGACAGTAAGAAGAGTCAGTCTTCTTGTACTTAAGTCGGCATTGTGCCTTTTTTATTTAAATCCGATGCAATTTCTGTGTTTCATCGTCAATAAGAAAGTCAGAGGGATACAGTAAACCTGATGTGAAGCATCGGAATCCATAACTAGTGTCTCAGGAATGGTTCAAATCATAGTTAGTAAGAAGAGGCAGTTTCTTCTACTTAAGTCGGCATTGTGCCTTTTCTATTTAATTCCGATGCAATTACTGTGTTCATCGTCAATAAGAAGGTCCAAGGGATACTCTAAACCTAAAGTGAAGCATCGGAATCTATAACTAGTGTCACAGGAATGCTTCAAAACATAGACAGTAAGAAGAGTCAGTCTTCTTGTACTTAAGTGCGCATTCTGCCTTTTCTATTTAATTCCGATGCAATTTCTGTGTTTCATCGTCAATAAGAAGGTCAGAGGGATACAGTAAACCTGAAGTGAAGCATTGGAATCTATAACTGGTGTCACAGGAATGGTTCAAAACACAGACAGTAAGAAGAGTCAGTCTTCTTGTACTTGAGTCGGCATTGTGCCTTTTGTATTAAATTCCGATGCAATTTCTGTGTTTTATCGTCAATAAGAAGGTCCAAGGGATTCAGTAAGCCTGAAGTCAAGCATCGGAATCTATAACTAGTGTCAATGGAATGGTTCAAAACATAGACAGTAGGAAGAGTCAGTCTTCTTGTACTTAATTCGGCATTGTGCCCTTTGTATTTAATTCCGATGCAATTTCTGTGTTTCATCGTCAATAATAAGGTCCAAGGGATACAGTAAACCTGAAGTGAAGCATCGGAATATATAACTAGTGTCACAGAAATGATTCAAAACATAGACAGTAGGAAGAGTCAGTCTTCTTGTACTTAATTCGGCATTGTGCCTTTTGTATTTAATTCCGATGCAATTTCTGAGTTTCATCGTCAATAAGAAGGTCAGAGGGATACAGTAAACCTGAAGTGAAGCATCGGAATCTATAACTAGTGTCACAGGAATGGTTCAAAACATAGTCAGTAAGAAGGGGCAGTCCTCTTGTCCTTAAGTCAGCATTGTGCCTTTTGTATTTTATTCCGGTTTAACTTCTGTGTTTCATCGTCAATAAGAAAGTCAGAGGGATACAGTAAACCTGAAGTGAAGCATCGAAATCTATAACTAGTGTCACAGGAATGTTTCAAAACATAGACAGTAAGAAGACTCAGTCTTCTTGTACTTAAGTCGGCATTGTGCCTTTTCTATTTAATTCCGGGGCAATTTCTGTGTGTCTTCGTCAATAAGAAGGTCAGAGGGAAACAGTAAACCTAAAGTGAAGCATCGGAATCTATAACTAGTGTCACAGGAATGGTTCAAATCATACTCAGTAAGAAGAGTCAGTCTTCTTGTCCTTAAGCCGGCATTGTGCCTTTTGTATTTAATTCCGGTGCAATTTCTGTGTTTCATTGTCAATAAGAAAGTCAGAGGTATACAGTAAACCTGAAGTGAAGCATCGAAATCCATAACTAGTGTCACAGGAATGTTTCAAAACATAGACAGTAAGAAGAGTCAGTCTTTTTGTACTTAATTCGGCATTGTGCCTTTTCTATTTAGTTCCGATGCAATTTCTGTGTTTCATCGTCAATAAGAAGGTCAGAGGGATATAGTAAACCTGAAGTGAAGCATTGGAATGTATAACTAGTGTCGCAGGAATGGTTCAAAACATAGACAGTAAGAAGAGTCAGTCTTCTTGTACTTGAGTCGGCATTTGCCTTTTGTATTAAATTCCGATGCAATTTCTGTGTTTTATCGTCAATAAGATGGTCCAAGGGATTCAGTAAACCTGAAGTCAAGCATCGGAATCTATAACTAGTGTCAATGGAACGGTTTAATACATAGACAATAGGAAGAGTCAGTCTTCTTGTACTTAATTCGGCATTGTGCCTTTTGTATTTAATTCCGATGCAAATTCTGTGTTTCATCGTCAATAAGAAGGTCAGAGGCATTCAGTAAACCTGAAGTGAAGCATCGGAATCTATAACTAGGGTCACAGGAATTGTTTAAAACGTAGACAGTAAGAAAAGTCAGTCGGTATTGTGCTTTTTGTATTAATTTCCGCTGCAATTTCTGTGTTTCATCGTGAATAAGGTCAGAGGGATACAGTAAAGCTGAAGTGAAGCATCGGAATCTATAACTAGTGTCACAGGAATGGTTCAAAACATAGTCAGTAAGATTAGTCAGTCTTCTTGTCCATAAGTCGGCATTGTGCCTTTTGTATTTAATTCCGATGCAATTTCTGTGTTTCATCGTCAATAAGCAGGTCCATGGGATACAGTAAACCTAGAGTGAAGCATCGGAATCTATAACTAGTGTCACAGGAATGGTTCAAATCATAGACATTAAGAAGAGTCAGTCTTCTTGCACTTAAGTCGGCATTGTGCCTTTTCTATTTAATTCCCAGACAATTTCTGTGTGTCTTCGTCAATAAGAAGGTCAGAGGGGTACAGTAAACCTGAAGTGAAGCATCGGAATCGATAACTAGTGTCACAGGAATGCTTCAAAACATAGTCAGTAAGAAGAGTCAGTCTTCTTGTACTTAATTCGGCATTGTGCCTTTTGTATTTAATTCCGATGCAATTTCTGTATTTCATCGTCAATAAGAAGGTCCAAGGGATACAGTAAACCTGAAGTGAAGCATCGGAATATATAACTAGTGTCACAGAAGTGTATCAAACCATAGACAGTAGGAAGAGTCAGTCTTCTTGTACTTAATTCGGCATTGTGCATTTTCTATTTAATTCCGATAAAATTTCTGTGTTTCATCGTCAATAAGAAGGTCAGAGGGATACAGTAAACCTCAAGTGAAGCTTTGGAATGTATAACTAGTGTCACAGGAATGGTTCAAAACATAGTCAGTAAGAAGAGTCAGTCTTCTTGTCCTTAAGTCAGCATTGTGCCTTTTGTATTTAATTCCGGTGCAACTTCTGTGTTTCATCGTCAATAAGAAAGTCAGAGGGATACAGTAAACCTGAAGTGAAGCATCAGAATCTGTAACTAGTGTCACAGGAATGGTTCAAGACATAGTCAGTAAGAAGAGTCAGTCTTCTTGTCCTTAAGTCAGCATTGTGCCTTTTGTATTTAATTCCGGTGCAACTTCTGTGTTTCATCGTCAATAAGAAAGTCAGAGGGATACAGTAAACCTGAAGTGAAGCATCGGAATCTATAACTAGTGTCACAGGAATGTTTCAAAACATAGACAGTAAGAAGAGTCAGTCTTCTTGTACTTGAGTCGGCATTGTGCCTTTTGTATTAAATTCCGAAGCAATTTCTGTATTTCATCGTCTATAAGAAGGTCCAAGGATACAGTAAACCTGAAGTCAAGCATCGGAATCTATAACTAGTGTCGCAGGAATGGTTCAAAACATAGACAGTAAGAAGAGTCAGTCTTCTTGTACTTAATTCGGCATTGTGCCTTTTCTATTTAATTCCGATGCAATGTCTGTGTTTCATCGTCAATAAGAAGTTCAGAGGGATAATGTAAACCTCAAGTGAAGCATCGGAATCTATAACTAGTGTCACATGAATGGTTCAAACATAGACAATAAGAAGTGTCAGTTTTCTTGTACTTAGGTGAGCATTGTGCCTTTTGTATTTAATTCCGATGCAATTTCTATGTTTCATCGTCAATAAGAATGTCAGAGGGATACAGCAAACCTGAAGTGAAGCATTGGAATCTATAACTTGTGTCACAGAAATGGTTCAAAACATATACAGTAAGAAGAGTCAGTTGTCTTGTAGTTAAGTCGGCATTTTGCCTTTTGTATTTCTTTCCGATGCAAATTCAATGTTTCATCGTCAATAAGAAGGTCAGAGGCATACAGTAAACCTGAAGTGAAGCATCGGAATCTATAACTAGTGTCACAGGAATTGTTCAAAACATAGACAGTAAGACGGGTCAGTCGATATTGTGCCTTTTGTATTTAATTCCGATGCAATTTCTGAGTTTCATCGTGAATAAGGTCAGAGGGATACAGTAAACCTGAAGTGAAGCATCGGAATCTATAATTAGTGTCACAGGAATGGTTCAAAACATAGACAGTAGGAAGAGTCAGTCTTCTTGTACTTAAGCCGGCATTTTGGCTTTTGTATTTAATTCCGATGCAATTTCAGTGTTTCATCGTCAATAAGAATGTAAAAGTGATACAGTAAACCTGGAGTCAAGCATCGGAATCTATAACTAGTGTCAATGGAATGGTTCAAAACATAGACAGTAAGAAGAGTCAGTCTTCTTCTACTTATGTTGGCATTGTGCCTTTTCTATTTAATTCCGATGCAATTACTGTGTTCATCGTCAATAAGAAGGTCCAAGGGATACTCTAAACCTAAAGTGAAGCATCGGAATATATAACTAGTGTCACAGGAATGTATCAAAACATAGACATTAAGAAGAGTCCGACTTCTTGTACTTAAGTCGGCAATGTGCTTTTTCTATTTATTTCCGAGGTAATTTCTGTGTTTCATCGTCAATAAGAAGGTCAGAGGGATACAGTAAACCTGAAGTGAAGCATTGGAATCTATGACTAGTGTCACAGGAATGGTTCAAAACATAGACAGTAAGAAGAGTCAGTCTTCTTGTACTTGAGTCGGCATTGTGCCTTTTGTATTTAATTCCGATGCAATTTCAGTGTTTCATCGTCAATAAGAAGGTCAGAGGGATACAGTAAACCTGAAGTGAAGCATTGGAATCTATAACTAGTGTCACAGGAATGGTTCAAAACATAGACAGTAAGAAGAGTCAGCCTACTTGTACTTGAGTCGGCATTGTGCCTTTTGTATTAAATTCCGATGCAATTTCGGTGTTTTATCGTCAATAAGAAGGTCCAAGGGATTCAGTAAACCTGAAGTCAAGCATCGGAATCTATAACTAGTGTCAATGGAATGGTTCAAAACACAGACAGTAGGAAGAGTCAGTCTCCTTGTACTTAATTCGGCATTGTGCCTTTTGTATTTAATTCCGATGCTATGTCTGTGTTTCATCGTCAATCATAAGGTCCAAGGGATACAGTAAACCTGAAGTGAAGCATCGGAATATATAACTAGTGTCACAGAACTGGTTCAAAACATAGACAGTAGGAAGAGTCGGTCTTCTTGTATTTAATTCGGCATTGTGCCTTATGTATTTAATTCCGATGCAATTTCTGAGTTTCATCGTCAATAAGAAGGTCAGAGGGATACAGTAAACCTAAAGTGAAGCATCGGAATCTATAACTAGTGTCACGGGAATGGTTCAAAACATAGTCAGTAAGAAGAGTCAGTCTTCGTGTCCTTCAGCCGGCATTGTGCCTTTTGTATTTAATTCCGGTGCAATTTCTGTGTTTTATCGTCAATAAGAAAGTCAGAGGGATACAGTAAACCTGAAGTGAGCATCGGAATTTATAACTAGTGTCACAGGAATGTTTCAAAACATAGACAGTATAAAGATACAGTCTTCTTGTACTTAAGTCGACATTGTGCCTTTTGTATTTAATTCCGATGCAATTTCTGTGTTTCATCGTCAATAAGAAGGTCCAAGGGATACAGTAAACCTGAAGTGAAGCATCGGAATATATAACTAGTGTCACAGAAATGGTTCAAAACATAGACAGTAGGAAGAGTCAGTCTTCTTGTACTTAATTCGGCATTGTGCCTTTTCTATTTAATTCCGATGCAATTTCTGTGTTTCATCGTGAATAAGGTCAGAGGGATACAGTAAACCATATGTGAAGCATCGGAATCTATGACTAGTGTCACAGGAATTGTTCAAAACATCGACAGTAAGAAGAGTCAGTCGGTATTGTGCCTTTTGTATTTAATTCCGATGCCATTTCTGTGTTTCATCGTGAATAAGGTCAGAGGGATACAGTAAACCTTGAAGTGAAGCACCGGAATCTATAACTAGTGTCACAGGAATGGTTCAAAACTTTGTCAGTAGGAAGAGTCAGTCTTCTTGTCCCTAAGTCGGCATTGTGCCTTTTGTATTTAATTCCGATGCAATTTCTGTGTTTCATCGTCAATAAGAAGGTCCAAGGGTTACAGTAAACCTAGAGTGAAGCATCGGAATCTATAACTAGTGTCACAGGAATGGTTCAAAACATAGACATTAAGAAGAGTCAGTCTTCTTGAACTTAAGTCGGCATTGTGTCTTTTCTATTTAATTCCGAGGCAATTTCTGTGTGTCTTCGTCAATAAGAAGGTCAGAGCGATACAGCAAACCTGAAGTGAAGCATCGGAATCAATAAATAGTGTCACAGGAATGGTTCAAAACATAGTCGGTAAGAAGGTTAAGTCTTCTTGTCCCTAAGTCGGCATTGTGCCTTTTGTATTTAATTCCGATGCAATTTCTGTGTTTCATCGTCAATAAGAAGGTCCAAGGGATACAGTAAACCTGAAGTGAAGCATCGGAATATATAACTAGTGTCACAGAAATGGTTTAAAACATAGACAGTAGGAAGAGTCAGTCTGCTTGTACTTAATTCGGCTTTGTGCCTTTTGTATTAAATTCCGATGCAATTTCTGAGTTTCATCGTTAATAAGAAGGTCAGAGGGATACAGTAAACCTGAAGTGAAGCATCGGAATCAATAACTAGTGTCACAGGAATGGTTAAAAACATAGTCAGTAAGAAGGCTCAGTCTTCTTGTCCTTAAGTCAGCATTGTGCCTTTTGTATTTAATTCCGGTTTATTTTCTGTGTTTCATCGTCAATAAGAAAGTCACAGGGATACAGTAAACCTGAAGTGAAGCATCGGAATCTATAACTAGTGTCACAGGAATGTTTCAAACATAGTCAGTAAGAAGAGTCAGTCTTCTTGTCCTTAAGTCGGCATTGTGCCTTTTGTATTTAATTCGGATGCAATTTCTGTGTTTCATAGTCAATAAGAAGGTCTAAGGGATACAGTAAACCTGGAGTGAAGCATCGGAATCCATAACTAGTGTCACAGGAATGTTTCAAACATAGACAGTATGAAGATACAGTCTTCTTGTACTTAAGTCGGCATTGTGCCTTTTGTATTTAATTCCGATGCAATTACTGTGTTTCATCGTCAATAAGAAGGTCCAGGGGATACAATAAACCTGAAGTGAAGCATCGGAATATATAACTAGTGGCACAGAAATGGTTCAAAACATAGACAGTAGGAAGAGTCAGTCTTCTTGTACTTAATTCGGCATTGTGCCTTTTCTATATAATTCCGATGCAATTTCTGTGTTTCATCGTCAATAAGAAGGTCAGCGGGATACTGTAAACCTGAAGTGAAGCATTGGAATGTATAACTAGTGTCACAGGAATGTTTCAAAACATAGACAGTAAGAAGAGTCAGTCTTCTTGTACTTGAGTCGGCATTGTGCCTTTTGTATTAAATTCCGATGCAATTTCTGTGTTTTATCGTCAATAAGAAGGTCCAAGGGATACAGTAAACCTCAAGTCAAGCATCGGAATCTATAACTAGTGTCAATGGAATGGCTCAATACATAGACAATAGGAAGAGTCAGTCTTCTTGTACTTATTTCGGCATTGTGCCTTTTGTATTTAATTCCGATGTTATTTCTGTGTTTCATCGTCAATAAGAAGGTCCAAGGCATACAGGTAACCTGAAGTGAAGCATCGGAATATATAACTAGTGTCACAGAAATGGTTCAAAACATAGACAGTAGGAAGGGTCAGTCTCTTTGTACTTAATTCGGCATTGTGCCTTTTGTATTTAATTGCGATGCAATTTCTGTATTGTATCGTCAATAAGATGGTCAGAGGGATACAGTAAACCTGAAGTGAAGCATCGGAATCTATAACTAGTGTCACAGGAATGGTTCAAAACATAGTCAGTAAGAAGAGTCAGTCTTCTTGTCCTTAAGTCGGTATTGTGCCTTTTGTATTTAATTCCGGTGCAATTTCTGTGTTTCATCGTCAATAGGAAGGTCCAAGGGATACAGTAAACCTGGAGTGAAGCATCGGAATCCATAACTAGTGTCACAGGAATGTTTCAAAACATAGACTGTATGAAGATACAGTCTTCTTGTACTTAAGTCGGCATTGTGCCTTTTGTATTTAATTCCGATGCAATTTCTGTGTTTCATCGTCAATAAGAAGGTCCAAGGGATACAGTAAACCTGAAGTGAAGCATCGGAATATATAACTAGTGTCACAGAAATGGTTCAAAACATAGACAGTAGGAAGAGTAAGTCTTCTTGTACTTAATTCGGCATTGTGCCTTTTCTATTTAATTCCGATGCAATTTCTGTGTTTCATCGTCAATACGAAGGTCAGAGGGATACAGTAAACCTGAAGTGAAGCATTGGAATGTATAACTAGAGTCGCAGGAATGGTTTAAAACATAGACAGTAAGAAGAGTCAGTCTTCTTGTACTTGAGTCGGCATTTTGCCTTTTGTATTAAATTCCGATGCAATTTCTGTGTTTTATCGTCAATAAGAAGGTCCAAGGGATTCAGTAAACCTGAAGTCAAGCATCGGAATCTATAACTAGTGTCAATGGAACGGTTCAATACATAGACAGTAGGAAGAGTCAGTCTTCTTGTACTTAATTCGGCATTGTGCCTTTAGTATTTAATTCCGATGCAAATTCTGTGTTACATCGTCAATAAGAATGTCGGAGGCATTCAGTAAACCTGAAGTGAAGCATCGGAATCTATAACTAGTGTCACAGGAATTGTCCAAAACGTAGACAGTAAGAAGAGTCAGTCGGTATTGTGCTTTTTGTATTTAATTCCGATGCAATTTCTGTGTTTCATCGTGAATAAAGTCAGAGGGATACAGTAAAGCGGAAGTGAAGCATCGGAATCTATAACTAGTGTCACAGGAATGGTTCAAAACATAGTCAGTAAGAAGAGTCAGTCTTCTTGTCCATAAGTCGGCATTGTTCCTTTTGTATATAATTCTGATGCAATTTCTGTGTTTCATCGTCAACAAGCAGGTCCATGGGATACAGTAAACCTAGAGTGAAGCATCTGAATCTATAACTAGTGTCACAGGAATGGTTCAAAACATAGACATTAGGAAGAGTCAGTCTTCTTGTACTTAAGTCGGCATTGTGCCTTTTCTATTTAATTCCCAGGCAATTTCTGTGTGTCTTCGTCAATAAGACGGACAGAGGGATACAGTAAACCTGAAGTGAAGCATCGGAATCTATAACTAGTGTCACAGGAATGCTTCAAAACATAGTCAGTAAGAAGAGTCAGTCTTCTTGTCCTTAAGTCGGCATTGTGCCTTTTGTATTTCATTCCGATGCAATTTCTGTGTTTCATCGTCAATAAGAAGGTCCAAGGGATACAGTAAACCTGGAGTGAAGCATCGGAATATATAACTAGTGTCACAGGAATGGTTCAAAACATAGACAGTAAGAAGAATCAGTCTTCTTGTACTTGAGTCGGCATTGTGCCTTTTTTATTTAATTCCGATGCAATTTCAGTGTTTCATCGTCAATAAGAATGTAAAAGGGATACTGTAAACCTGGAGTGATGCATCGGAATCTATAACTAGTGCCAATGGAATGGTTCAAAACATAGACACTAGGAAGAGTCAGTCATCTTGTACTTGAGTCGGCATTGTGCATTTTGTATTTAATTCCGATGCAATTTCTGTGTTTTATCGTCAATAAGAAGGTCCAAGGGATTCAGTAAACCTGAAGTCAAGCATCGGAATCTATAACTAGTGTCAATGGAATGGTTCAAAGCATAGACAGTAGGAAGAGTCAGTCTTCTTGTACTTAATTCGGCATTGTGCCTTTTGTATTTAATTCCGATGCTATTTCTGTGTTTCATCGTCAACAAGAAGGTCCAAGGGATACAGTTAACCTGAAGTGAAGCTTCGGAATATAATACTAGTGTCACAGAAATGGTTCAAAACGTAGACAGTAGGAAGAGTCAGTCTTCTTGTACTTAACTCGTCATTGTGCCTTTTGTATTTAATTGCGATGCAATTTCGGTATTTCATCGTCAACAAGAAGGTCAGAGGGATACAGTAAACCTGAAGTGAAGCATCGGAATCTGTAACTAGTGTCACAGGAATGGTTCAAAACATAGTCAGTAAGAAGAGTCAGTCTTCTTGTCCTTAAGTCAGCATTGTGCTTTTTGTATTTAATTCCGGTGCAACTTCTGTGTTTCATCGTCAATAAGAAAGTCAGAGGGATACAGTAAACCTGAAGTGAAGCATCGGAATCTATAACTAGTGTCACAGGAATGTTTCAAAACATAGACAGTAAGAAGAGTCAGTCTTCTTGGACTTGAGTCGGCATTGTGCCTTTTGTATTAAATTCCGATGCAATTTCTGTATTTCATCGTCAATAAGGAGGTCCAAGGATACAGTAAACCTGAAGTCAAGCATCGGAATCTATAACTAGTGTCACAGGAATGGTTCAAAACATAGACAGTAAGAAGAGTCAGTCTTCTTGTACTTAGTTCGGCATTGTGCCTTTTGTATTTAATTCCGATGCAAATTCAATGTTTCATCGTCAATAAGAAGGTCAGAGGCATACAGTAAACCTGAAGTGAAGCATCGGAATCTATAACTAGCGTCACAGGAATTGTTCAAAACATAGACAGTAAGAAGGGTCAGTCGGTATTGTGCCTTTTGTATTTAATTCCGACGCAATTTCTGTGTTTCATCGTGAATAAGGTCAGAGGGATACAGTAAACCTGAAGTGAAGCATTGGAATCTATAACTAATGTCACAGGAAAGGTTCAAAACATAGACAGTAAGAAGTGTCAGTCTTCTTGTACTTGAGTCGGCATTGTGCTTTTTGTATTAAATTCCGATGCAATTTCGGTGTTTTATCGTCAATAAGAATGTCCAAGGGATTCAGTAAACCTGAAGTCAAGCATTGGAATCTATAACTAATGTCACAGGAAAGGTTCAAAACATAGACAGTAAGAAGAGTCAGTCTTCTTGTCCTTAAGTCAGCATTGTGCTTTTTGTATTTAATTCCGGTGCAACTTCTGTGTTTCATCGTCAATAAGAAAGTCAGAGGGATACAGTAAACCTGAAGTGAAGCATCGGAATCTATAACTAGTGTCTCAGTAATGGTTCAAAACAGAGACAGTAAGAAGGATCAGTCCTCTTGTACTTAGGGTGGCATTGTGCCTTTTGTATTTAATTCCGATGCAATTTCTGTGTTTCATCGTCAATAAGAAGATCAGAGGGATACAGTAAACCTGAAGTGAAGCATCGGAATCTATATCTAGTGTCACAGGAATGGTTCAAACATAGACAGTAAGAAGAGTCAGTTTTCTTGTACTTAAGTCAGCATTGTGCCTTTTGTATTTAATTCCGATGCCTTGTCTGTGTTTCATCGTCAATCATAAGGTGCAAGGGATACAGTAAACCTGAAGTGAAGCATCGGAATATATAACTAGTGTCACAGAAATGGTTCAAAACATAGACAGTAGGAAGAGTCAGTCTTCTTGTACTTAATTCGGCATTGTGCCTTTTGTATTTATTTCCGATGCAATTTCTGAGTTTCATCGTCAATAAGAAGGTCAGAAGGATACAGTAAACCTGAAGTGAAGCATCGGAATCTATAACTAGTGTCACAGGAATGGTTCAAAACATAGTCAGTAAGAAGGGTCAGTCTTCTTGTCCTTAAGTCAGCATTGTGCCTTTTGTATAAAATTCCGGTTTAACTTCTGTGTTTCATCGTCAATAAGAAAGTCAGAGGGATACAGTAAACCTGAAGTGAAGCATCGGAATCTATAACTAGTGTCACAGGAATGTTTCAAAACATATACAGTAAGAAGAGTCAGTCTTCTTGTACTTAAGTCGGCATTGTGCCTTTTCTATTTAATTCCGAGGCAATTTCTGTGTGTCTTCGTCAATAAGAAGGTCAGAGGGATACAGTAAACCTAAAGTGAAGCATCGGAATCTATAACTAGTGTCACAGGAATGGTTCAAAACATAGTCAGTAAGAAGAGTCAGTCTTCGTGTCCTTCAGCCGGCATTGTGCCTTTTGTATTTAATTCCGGTGCAATTTCTGTGTTTCATCGTCAATAAGAAAGTCAGAGGGATACAGTAAACCTGAAGTGAGCATCGGAATCTATAACTAGTGTCACAGGAATGTTTCAAAACATAGACAGTATAAAGATACAATCTTCTTGTACTTAAGTCGGCATTGTGCCTTTTGTATTTAATTCCGATGCAATTTCTGTGTTTCATCGTCAATAAGAAGGTCCAAGGGATACAGTAAACCTGAAGTAAAGCATCGGAATATTTAACTAGTGTCACAGAAATGGTTCAAAACATAGACAGTAGGAAGAGTCAGTCCTCTTGTACTGAATTCGGCATTGAGCCCCTTCTATTTAATTCCGATGCAATTTCTGTGTTTCATCGTCAATAAGAAGGTCAGAGGGATACAGTAAACCTGAAGTGAAGCATTGGAATGTATAACTAGTGTCACAGGAATGGTTCAAAACATAGACAGTAAGAAGAGTCAGTCTTCTTGTACTTGAGTCGGCATTGTGCCTTTTGTATTAAATTCCGATGCAATTTCTGTGTTTTATCGTCAATAAGAAGGTCCAAGGGATTCAGTAAACCTGAAGTCAAGCATCGGAATATATAACTAGTGTCAATGGAACGGTTCATTACATAGACAGTAGGAAGAGTCAGTCTTCTTGTACTTAATTCGGCATTGTGCCTTTTGTATTTAATTCCGACGGAATTTCTGTGTTTCATCGTGAATAAGTTCAGAGGGATACAGTAAACCTGAAGTGAAGCATCGGAATCTATAACTAGTGTCACAGGAATTGTTCAAAACATAGACAGTAAGAAGAGTCAGTCGGTATTGTGCCTTTTGTATTTAATTCCGATGCAATTTCTGTGTTTCATCGTGAATAAGGTCAGAGGGATACAGTAAACCTTGAAGTGAAGCATCGGAATCTATAACTAGTGTCACAGGAATGGTTCAAAATATTGTCAGTAGGAAGAGTCAGTCTTCTTGTCCCTAAGTCGGCATTGTGCCTTTTGTATTTAATTCCGATGCAATTTCTGTGTTTCATTGTCAATAAGAAGTTCCAAGGGTTACAGTAAACCTAGAGTGAAGCATCGGAATCTATAACTTGTGTCACAGGAATGGTTCAAAACATAGACATTAAGAAGAGTCAGTCTTCTTGTACTTAAGTCGGCATTGTGCCTTTTCTATTTAATTCCGAGGCAATTTCTGTGTGTCTTCGTCAATAAGAAGGTCAGAGGGATACAGTAAACCTGAAGTGAAGCATCGGAATCTCTAACTAGTGTCACAGGAATGCTTCAAAACATAGTCAGTAAGAAGAGTCAGTCTTCTTGTCCTTAGGTCGGCATTGTGCCTTTTGTATTTAATTCCGATGCAATTTCTGTGTTTCATCGTCAATAAGAATGTAAAAGGGATACTGTAAACCTGGAGTGATGCATCGGAATCTATAACTAGTGCCAATGGAATGGTTCTAAACATAGACACTAGGAAGAGTCAGTCTTCTTGTACTTAATTCGGCATTGTGCCTTTTGTATTTAATTCCGATGCAATTTCTGTGTTTCATCGTCAATAAGAAGGTCCAAGGGATACAGTAAACCTGAAGTGAAGCATCGCAATATATAACTAGTGTCACAGAAATGGTTCAAACCATAGACAGTAGGAAGAGTCAGTCTTCTTTTTACTTAATTCTGCATTGTGCATTTTCTATTTAATTCCGATAAAATTTCTGTGTTTTATCGTCAATAAGAAGGTCAGAGGAATACAGTAAACCTCAAGTGAAGCATTGGAATATATAACTAGTGTCACAGGAATGGTTCAAAACATAGACAGTAAGAGGAGTCAGTCTTCTTGTACTTGAGTCGGCATTGTGCATTTTGTATTTAATTCCGATGCAATTTCTGTGTTTTATCGTCAATAAGAAGGTCCAAGGGATTCAGTAAACCTGAAGTCAAGCATCGGAATCTATAACTAGTGTCAATGGAATGGTTCAAAGCATAGACAGTAGGAAGAGTCAGTCTTCTTGTACTTAATTCGGCATTGTGCCTTTTGTATTTAATTCCGATGCTATTTCTGTGTTTCATCGTCAATAAGAAGGTCCAAGGGATACAGTTAACCTGAAGTGAAGCTTCGGAATATATTACTAGTGTCACAGAAATGGTTCAAAACGTAGACAGTAGGAAGAGTCAGTCTTCTTGTACTTAACTCGGCATTGTGCCTTTTGTATTTAATTGCGATGCAATTTCGGTATTTCATCGTCAACAAGAAGGTCAGAGGGATACAGTAAACCTGAAGTGAAGCATCGGAATCTATAACTAGTGTCACAGGAATGGTTCAAAACATAGACAGTAAGAAGAGTCAGTCTTCTTGTACTTAATTCGGCATTGTGCCTTTTCTATTTAATTCCGAGGCAACGTCTGTGTTTCATCGTCAATAAGACGTTCAGAGGGATAATGTAAACCTCAAGTGAAGCATCAGAATCTATAACTAGTGTCACATGAATGGTTCAAACATAGACAGTAAGAAGAGTCAGTTTTCTTGTACTTAAGTCAGCATTGTGCCTTTTGTATTTAATTCCGATGCAATTTCTATGTTTCATCGTCAATAAGAATGTCAGAGGGATACAGCAAACCTGAAGTGAAGCATCGGAATCTATAACTTGTGTCACAGAAATGGTTCAAAACATAGACAGTAAGAAGAGTCAGTTTTCTTGTACTTAAGTCGGCATTGTGCCTTTTGTATTTAATTCCGATGCAAATTCAATGTTTCATCGTCAATAAGAAGGTCAGAGGCATACAGTAAACCTGAAGTGAAGCATCGGAATCTATAACTAGCGTCACAGGAATTATTCAAAACATAGACAGTAAGAAGGGTCAGTCGGTATTGTGCCTTTTGTATTTAATTCCGACGCAATTTCTGTGTTTCATCGTGAATAAGGTCAGAGGGATACAGTAAACCTGAAGTGAAGCATTGGAATCTATAACTAATGTCACAGGAATGGTTCAAAACATAGACAGTAAGAAGTGTCAGTCTTCTTGTACTTGAGTCGGCATTGTGCCTTTTGTATTAAATTCCGATGCAATTTCGGTGTTTTATCGTCAATAAGAATGTCCAAGGGATTCAGTAAACCTGAAGTCAAGCATCGGAATCTATAACTAGTGTCAATGGAATGGTTCAAAACATAGACAGTAGGAAGAGTCAGTCTCCTTGTACTTAATTCGGCATTGTGCCTTTTGTATTTAATTCCGATGCCTTGTCTGTGTTTCATCGTCAATCATAAAGGGCAAGGGATACAGTAAACCTGAAGTGAAGCATCGGAATATATAACTAGTGTCACAGAAATGGTTCAAAACATAGACAGTAGGAAAAGTCAGTCTTCTTGTACTTAATTCGGCATTGTGCCTTTTGTATTTATTTCCGATGCAATTTCTGAGTTTCATCGTCAATAAGAAGGTCAGAAGGATACAGTAAACCTGAAGTGAAGCATCGGAATCTATAACTAGTGTCACAGGAATGGTTCAAACATAGTCAGTAAGAAGGGTCAGTCTTCTTGTCCTTAAGTCAGCATTGTGCCTTTTGTATAAAATTCCGGTTTAACTTCTGTGTTTCATAGTCAATAAGAAAGTCAGAGGGATACAGTAAACCTGAAGTGAGCATCGGAATCTATAACTAGTGTCACAGGAATGTTTCAAAAAATAGACAGTATAAAGATACAGTCTTCTTGTACTTAAGTCGGCATTGTGCATTTTTGTATTTAATTCCGACGCAATTTCTGTGTTTCATCGTCAATAAGAAGGTCCAAGGGATACAGTAAACCTGAAGTAAAGCATCGGAATATATAACTAGTGTCACAGAAATGGTTCAAAACATAGACAGTAGGAAGAGTCAGTCTTCTTGTACTTAATTCGGCATTGAGCATCTTCTATTTAATTCCGATGCAATTTCTGTGTTTCATCGTCAATAAGAAGGTCAGAGGGATACAGTAAACCTGAAGTGATTCATTGGAATGTATAACTAGTGTCACAGGAATGGTTCAAATCATAGACAGTAAGAAGAGTCAGTCTTCTTGTACTTGAGTCGGCATTGTGCCTTTTGTATTAAATTCCGATGCAATTTCTGTGTTTTATCGTCAATAAGAAGGTCCATGGGATTCAGTAAACCAGAAGTCAAGCATCGGAATATATAACTAGTGTCAATGGAACCGTTCACTACATAGACAGTAGGAATAATCAGTCTTCTTGTACTTAATTCGGCATTGTGCCTTTCGTATTTATTTCCGATGGAATTTCTGTGTTTCATCGTGAATAAGGTCAGAGGGATACAGTAAACCTGAAGTGAAGCATCGGAATCTATAACTAGTGTCACAGGAATTGTTCAAAACATAGACAGTAAGAAGAGTCAGTCGGTATTGTGCCTTTTGTATTTATTTCCGATGCAATTTCTGTGTTTCATCGTGAATAAGGTCAGAGGGATACAGTAAACCTTGAAGTGAAGCATCGGAATCTATAACTAGTGTCACAGGAATGGTTCAAAACATTGTCAATAGGAAGAGTCAGTCTTCTTGTCCCTAAGTCGGCATTGTGCCTTTTGTATTTAATTCCGATGCAATTTCTGTGTTTCATCGTCAATAAGAAGGTCCAAGGGATACAGTAAACCTGTAGTGAAGCATTGGAATCTATAACTAGTGTCACAGGAATGGTTCAAAACATAGACAGTAAGAAGAGTCAGTCTTCTTGTACTTGAGTCGGCCTTGTGCCTTTTGTATTAAATTCCGATGCAATTTCTGTGTTTTATCGTCATTAAGAAGGTCCAAGGGATTCAGTAAACCTCACGTCAAGCATCGGAATCTATAACTAGTGTCAATGGAATGGTTCAATACATAGACAATAGGAAGAGTCAGACTTCTTGTACTTAATTCGGCATTGTGCCTTTTGTATTTAATTCCGATGCTATTTCTGTGTTTCATCGTCAATAAGAAGGTCCAAGGGATACAGGTAACCTGAAGTGAAGCATCGGAATATATAACTAGTGTCACAGAAATGGTTCAAAACATAAACAGTAGGAAGAGTCAGTCTATTTGTACTTAATTCGGCATTGTGCCTTTTGTATTTAATTGCGATGCAATTTCTGTATTGTATCGTCAATAAGATGGTCAGAGGGATACAGTAAACCTGAAGTGAAGCATCGGAATCTATTACTAGTGTCACAGGAATGGTTCAAAACATAGTCAGTAAGAAGAGTCAGTCTTCTTGTCCTTAAGTCGGTATTGTGCCTTTTGTATTTAATTCCGGTGCAATTTCTGTGTTTCATCGTCAATAGGAAGGTCCAAGGGATACAGTAAACCTGGAGTGAAGCATCGGAATCTATAACTAGTGTCACAGGAATGTTACAAAACATAGACTGTATGAAGATACAGTCTTCTTGTACTTAAGTCGGCATTGTGCCTTTTGTATTTAATTCCGATGCAATTTCTGTGTTTCATCGTCAATAAGATGGTCCAAGGGATACAGTAAACCTGAAGTGAAGCATCGGAATATATAACTAGTATCACAGAAATGGTTCAAAACATAGACAGTAGGAAGAGTAAGTCTTCTTGTACTTAATTCGGCATTGTGCCTTTTCTATTTAATTCCGATGCAATTTCTGTGTTTCATCGTCAATACGAAGGTCAGAGGGATACAGTAAACCTGAAGTGAAGCATTGGAATGTATAACTAGTGTCGCAGGAGTGGTTCAAAACATAGACAGTAAGAAGAGTCAGTCTTCTTGTACTTGAGTCGGCATTGTGCCTTTTGTATTAAATTCCGATGCAATTTCTGTGTTTTATCGTCAATAAGAAGGTCCAAGGGATTCAGTAAACCTGAAGTCAAGCATCGGAATCTATAACTAGCGTCAATGGAACGGTTCAATACATAGACAGTAGGAAGAGTCAGTCTTCTTGTACTTAATTCGGCATTGTGCCTTTAATATTTAATTCCGATGCAAATTCTGTGTTTCATCGTCAATACGAATGTCAGAGGCATTCAGTAAACCTGAAGTGAAGCATCGGAATCTATAACTAGTGTCACAGGAATTGTCCAAAACGTAGACAGTAAGAAGAGTTAGTCGGTATTGTGCTTTTTGTATTTAATTCCGATGCAATTTCTGTGTTTCATCGTGAATAAGGTCAGAGGGATACAGTAAAGGGGAAGTGAAGCATCGGAATCTATAACTAGTGTCACAGGAATGGTAGAAACATAGTCAGTAAGAAGAGTCAGTCTTCTTGTCCATAAGTCGGCATTGTGCCTTTTGTATTTAATTCCGATGCAATTTCTGTGTTTCATCGTCAATAAGCAGGTCCATGGGATACAGTAAACCTAGAGTGAAGCATCGGAATCTATAACTAGTGTCACAGGAATGGTTCAAAACATAGACATTAAGAAGAGTCAGTCTTCTTGTACTTAGGTCGGCATTGTGCCTTTTCTATTTAATTCCCAGGCAATTTCTGTGTGTCTTCGTCAATAAGACGGTCAGAGGGATACAGTAAACCTGAAGTGAAGCATCGGAATCTATAACTAGTGTCACAGGAATGCTTCAAAACATAGTCAGTAAGAAGAGTCAGTCTTCTTGTCCTTAAGTCGGCATTGTGCCTTTTGTATTTAATTCCGATGCAATTTCTGTGTTTCATCGTCAATAAGAAGGTCCAAGGGATACAGTAAACCTGGAGTGAAGCATCGGAATATATAACTAGTGTCACAGGAATGGTTCAAAACATAGACAGTAAGAAGAGTCAGTCTTCTTGTACTTAATTCGGCATTGTGCCTTTTCTATTTAATTCCGATGCAATTACTGTGTTTCATCGTCAATAAGAAGTTCAGAGGGATACAGTAAACCTGAAGTGAAACATTGGAATCTATAACTAGTGTCACAGGAATGGTTCAAAACATTGACAGTAAGAAGAGTCAGTCTTCTTGTACTTGAGTCGGCATTGTGCCTTTTGTATTTAATTCCGATGCAATTTCAGTGTTTCATCGTCAATAAGAATGTAAAAGGTATACTGTAAACCTGGAGTGATGCATCGGAATCTATAACTAGTGCCAATGGAATGGTTCAAAACATAGACAGTAGGTAGAGTTAGTCTTCTTGTACTTAATTCGGCATTGTGCCTTTTGTATTTAATTCCGATGCAATTTCTGTGTTTCATCGTCAATAAGAAGGTCCAAGGGATACAGTTAACCTGAAGTGAAGCATCGGAATATATAACTAGTGTCACAGAAATGGTTCAAACCATAGACAGTAGGAAGAGTCAGTCTTCTTTATACTTAATTCTGCATTGTGCATTTTCTATTTAATTCCGATAAAATTTGGGTGTTTTATCGTCAATAAGAAGGTCAGAGGGATACAGTAAACCTCAAGTGAAGCATTGGAATGTATAACTAGTGTCACAGGAATGGTTCAAAACATAGACAGTAAGAAGAGTTAGTCTTCTTGTACTTGAGTCGGCATTGTGCATTTTGTATTTAATTCCGATGCAATTTCTGTGTTTTATCGTCAATAAGAAGGTCCAAGGGATTCAGTAAACCTGAAGTCAAGCATCGGAATCTATAACTAGTGTCAATGGAATGGTTCAATACATAGACAGTAGGAAGAGTCAGTCTTCTTGTACTTAATTCGGCATTGTGCCATTTGTATTTAATTCCGATGCTATTTCTGTGTTTCATCGTCAATAAGAAGGTCCAAGGGATACAGTTAACCTGAAGTGAAGCTTCGGAATATATTACTAGTGTCACAGAAATGGTTCAAAACGTAGACAGTAGGAAGAGTCAGTCTTCTTGTACTTATCTCGGCATTGTGCCATTTGTATTTAATTGCGATGCAATTTCGGTATTTCATCGTCAACAAGAAGGTCAGAGGGATACAGTAAACCTGAAGTGAAGCATCGGAATCTGTAACTAGTGTCACAGGAATGGTTCAAATCATAGTCAGTAAGAAGAGTCAGTCTTCTTGTCCTTAAGTCAGCATTGTGCTTTTTGTATTTAATTCCGGTGCAACCTCTGTGTTTCATCGTCAATAAGAAAGTCAGAGGGATACAGTAAACCTGAAGTGAAGCATCGGAATCTATAACTAGTGTCACAGGAATGTTTCAAAACATAGACAGTAAGAAGAGTCAGTCTTCTTGGACTTGAGTCGGCATTGTGCCTTTTGTATTAAATTCCGATGCAATTTCTGTATTTCATCGACTGTAAGTAGGTCCAAGGATACAGTAAACCTGAAGTCAAGCATCGGAATCTATAACTAGTGTCACAGGAATGGTTCAAAACATAGACAGTAAGAAGAGTCAGTCTTCTTGTACTTAATTCGGCATTGTGCCTTTTCTATTTAATTCCGATGCAATGTCTGTGTTTCATCGTCAATAAGAAGTTCAGAGGGATAATGTAAACCTCAAGTGAAGCATCGGAATCTATAACTAGTGTCACATGAATGGTTCAAACATAGACAGTAAGAAGAGTCAGTTTTCTTGTACTTAAGTCAGCATTGTGCCTTTTGTATTTAATTCCGATGCTATTTCTATGTTTCATCGTCAATAAGAATGTCAGAGGGATACAGCAAACCTGAAGTGAAGCATCGGAATCTATAACTTGTGTCACAGTAATGGTTCAAAACATAGACAGTAAGAAGAGTCAGTTTTCTTGTACTTAAGTCGGCATTGTGCCTTTTGTATTTAATTCCGATGCAAATTCAATGTTTCATCGTCAATAAGAAGGTCAGAGGCATACAGTAAACCTGAAGTGAAGCATCGGAATCTATAACTAGCGTCACAGGAATTGTTCAAAACATAGACAGTAACAAGGGTCAGTCGGTATTGTGCCTTTTGTATTTAATTCCGATGCAATTTCTGTGTTTCATCGTGAATAAGGTCAGAGGGATACAGTAAACCTGAAGTGAAGCATCGGAAACTATAACTTGTGTCACAGGAATGGTTCAAAACATAGACAGTAAGAAGTGTCAGTCTTCTTGTACTTGAGTCGGCATTGTGCCTTTTGTATTAAATTCCGATGCAATTTCGGTGTTTTATCGCCAATAAGAAGGTCCAAGGGATTCAGTAAACCTGAAGTCAAGCATCGGAATCTATAACTAGTGTCAATGGAATGGTTCAAAACATAGACAGTAGGAAGAGTCAGTCTCCTTGTACTTAACTCGGCATTGTGCCTTTTGTATTTAATTCCGATGCCTTGTCTGTGTTTCATCGTCAATCATAGGTGCAAGGGATACAGTAAACCTGAAGTGAGCATCGGAATATATAACTAGTGTCACAGAAATGGTTCAAAACATAGACAGTAGGAAGAGTCAGTCTTCTTGTACTTAATTCGGCATTGTGCCTTTTGTATTTAATTCCGATGCAATTTCTGAGTTTCATCGTCAATAAGAAAGTCAGAGGGATACAGTAAACCTGAAGTGAAGCATCGGAATCTATAACTTGTGTCACAGGAATGTTTCAAAACATAGTCAGTAAGAAGGGTCAGTCTTCTTGTCCTTAAGTCAGCATTGTGCCTTTTGTATTTAATTCCGGTTTAACTTCTGTGTTTCATCGTCAATAAGAAAGTCAGAGGGATACAGTAAACCTGAAGTGAAGCATCGGAATCTATAACTAGTGTCACAGGAATGGTTCCAAACATAGTCAGTAAGAAGAGTCAGTCTTCGTGTCCTTCAGCCGGCATTGTGCCTTTTGTATTTAATTCCGGTGCAATTTCTGTGTTTCATCGTCAATAAGAATGTCAGAGGGATACAGTAAACCTGAAGTGAGCATCGGAATCTATAACTAGTGTCACAGGAATGTTTCAAAAAATAGACAGTATAAAGATACAGTCTTCTTGTACTTAAGTTGGCATTGTGCCTTTTGTATTTAATTCCGATGCAATTTCTGTGTTTCATCGTCAATAAGAGGGTCCAAGGGATACAGTAAACCTGAAGTGAAGCATCGGAATATATAACTAGTGTCACAGAAATGGTTCAAAACATAACAGTAGGAAGAGTCAGTCTTCTTCTATTTAATTCGGCATTGAGCCTCTTCTATTTAATTCCGATGCAATTTCTGTGTTTCATCGTCAATAAGAAGGTCAGAGGGATACAGTAAACCTGAAGTGAAGCATTGGAATGTATAACTAGTGTCACAGGAATGGTTCAAAACATAGACAGTAAGAAGAGTCAGTCTTCTTGTACATGAGTCGGCATTGTGCCTTTTGTATTAAATTCCGATGCAATCTCTGTGTTTTATCGTCAATAAGAAGGTCCAAGGGATTCAGTAAACCTGAAGTCAAGCATCGGAATATATAACTAGTGTCAATGGAACGGTTCATTACATAGACAGTAGGAAGAGTCAGTCTTCTTGTACTTAATTCGGCATTGTGCCTTTTGTATATAATTCCGATGGAATTTCTGTGTTTCATCGTGAATAAGGTCAGAGGGATACAGTAAACCTGAAGTGAAGCATCGGAATCTATAACTAGTGTCACAGGAATTGTTCAAAACATAGACAGTAAGAAGAGTCAGTCTTCTTGTACTTAAGTCGGCATTGTGCCCTTTCTATTTCATTCCGATGCAATATCTGTGTTTCATCGTCAATAAGAAGGTCAGAGGGATACAATAAACCTGAAGTGAAGCATCGGAATCTATAACTACTGTCACAGGAATGGTTCAAAACATAGTCAGTAAGAAGAGTCAGTCTTCTTGTCCTTAAGTCGGCATTGTGCCTATTGTATTTAATTCCGATGCAATTTCTGTGTTTCATCGTCAATAAGAAGTTCCAAGGGTTACAGTAAACCTAGAGTGAAGCATCGGAATCTATAACTAGTGTCACAGGAATGGTTCAAAACATAGACATTAAGAAGAGTCAGTCTTCTTGTACTTAAGTCGGCATTGTGCCTTTTCTATTTAATTCCGAGGCAATTTCTGTGTGTCTTCGTCAATAAGAAGGTCAGAGGGATACAGTACACCTGAAGTGAAGCATCGGAATCTATAACTAGTGTCACAGGAATTGTTCAAAACATAGCCAGTAAGGAGAGTCAGTCAGTATTGTGCCTTTTGTATTTAATTCCGATGCAATTTCTGTGTTTCATCGTGAATAAGGTCAGAGGGATACAGTAAACCTTGAAGTGAAGCATCGGAATCTATAACTAGTGTCACAGGAATGGTTCAAAACATTGTCAGTAGGAAGAGTCAGTCTTCTTGTCCCTAAGTCGGCATTGTGCCTATTGTATTTAATTCCGATGCAATTTCTGTGTTTCATCGTCAATAAGAAGTTCCAAGGGTTACAGTAAACCTAGAGTGAAGCATTGGAATGTATAACTAGTGTCACAGGAATGGTTCAAAACATAGACAGTAAGAAGAGTCAGTCTTCTTGTACTTGAGTCGGCATTGTGCCTTTTGTATTAAATTCCGATGCAATTTCTGTGTTTTATCGTCAATAAAAGGTCCAAGGGATTCAGTAAACCTGAAGTCAAGCATCGGAATCTATAACTAGTGTCAATGGAATGGTTCAAAACATAGACAGTAGGAAGAGTCAGTCTTCTTGTACTTAATTCGGCATTGTGCCTTTTGTATTTAATTCCGATGCTATTTCTGTGTTTCATCGTCAATAATAAGGTCCAAGGGATACAGTAAACCTGAAGTGAAGCATCGGAATATATAACTAGTGTCACAGAAATGGTTCAAAACATAGACAGTAGGAAGAGTCAGTCTTCTTGTACTTAATTCGGTATTGTGCATTTTGTATTAAATTCCGATGCAATTTCTGAGTTTTATCGTTAATAAGAAGGTCAGAGGGATACAGTAAACCTGAAGTGAAGCATGGGAATCAATAACTAGTGTCACAGGAATGGTTCAAAACATAGTCAGTAAGAAGAGTCAGTCTTCTTGTCCTTAAGTCAGCATTGTGCCTTTTGTATTTAATTCCTGATTATTTTCTGTGTCTCATCGTCAATAAGAAAGTCAGAGGGATACAGTAAACCTGAGATGAAGCATCGGAATCTATAACTAGTGTCACAGGAATGTTTCAAAACAAAGTCAGTAAGAAGAGTCAGTCTTCTTGTCCTTAAGTCGGCATTGTGCCTTTTGTATTTAATTCGGATGCAATTTCTGTGTTTCATGGTCAATAAGATGGTCTAAGGGATACAGTAATCCTGGAGTGAAGCATCGGAATCTATAACTAGTGTCACAGGAATGTTTCAAAACATAGACAGTATGAAGATACAGTCTTCTTGTACTTAAGTCGGCATTGTGCCTTTTGTATTTAATTCCGATGCAATTACTGTGTTTCATCGTCAATAAGAAGGTCCAGGGGATTCAGTAAACCTGAAGTCAAGCATCGTAATCTATAACTAGTGTCAATGGAATGGTTCAATACATAGACAGTAGGAAGAGTCAGTATATTTGTACTTAATTCGGCATTGTGCCTTTTGTATTTAATTGCGATGCAATTTCTGTATTTCATCGTCAATAAGATGGTCAGAGGGATACAGTAAACCTGAAGTGAAGCATCGGTATCTATAACTAGTGTCACAGGAATGGTTCAAAACATAGACAGTAAGAAGAGGCAGTTTTCTTGTACATAAGTCAGCATTGTTCCTTTTTTATTTAATTCCGATGCAATTTCTATGTTTCATCGTGAATACGAATGTCAGAGGGATACAGCAAACCTTAAGTGAAGCATCGGAATCTATAACTTGTGTCACAGGAATGGTTCAAAACATAGACAGTAAGAAGAGGCAGTTTTCTTGTACTTACGTCGGCAATGTGCCTTTTGTATTTAATTCCTCTGCTAATTCAATGTTTCATCGTCAATAAGAAGGTCAGAGGCACACAGTAAACTTGAAGTGAAGCATCGGAATCAATAACTAGTGTCACAGGAATTGTTCAAAACATAGACAGTAAGAATGGTCAGTCCGTATTGTGCCTTTTGTATGTAATTCCGATGCAATTTCTGTGTTTCATCGTGAATAAGGTCAGAGGGATACAGTAAACCTGAAGTGAAGCATCGGAATCTATAACTAGTGTCACAGGAATGGTTCAAAACATAGACAGTAGGAAGAGTCAGTCTTCTTGTACTTATGCCGGCATTTTGGCTTTTGTATTTAATTCCGATGCAATTTCAGTGTTTCATCGTCAATAGGAATGTAAAAGGGATACAGTAAACCTGGAGTGAAGCATCGGAATCAATAACTAGTGTCAATGGAATGGTTCAAAACATAGACAGTAAGAAGAGTCAGTCTTCTTCTACTTAAGTTGGCATTGTGCCTCTTCTATTTAATTCCGATGCAATTACTGTGTTCATCGTCAATAAGAAGGTCCAAGGGATACTCTAAACCTAAAGTGAAGCATCGGAATCTATAACTAGTGTCACAGGAATGGTTCAAACCAAAACATTAAGAAGAGTCTGTCTTCTTGTACTTAAGTCGACATTGTGCCTTTTCTATTTATTTCCAAGGCAATTTCTGTGTTTCATCGTCAATAAGAAGGTCAGAGGGATACAGTAAACCTGAAGTGAAGCATTGGAATCCATAACTAGTGTCACAGGAATGGTTCAAAACATAGACAGTAAGAAGAGTCAGTCTCCTTGTACTTGAGTCGGCATTGTGCCTTTTGTATTTAATTCCGATGCATTTAAAGTGTTTCATCGTCAATAAGAAGGTCAGAGGGATACAGTAAACCTGAAGGGAAGCATTGGAATCTATAACTAGTGTCACAGGAATGGTTCAAAGCATAGACAGTAAGAAGTGTCAGTCTTCTTGTACTTGAGTCGGCATTGTGCCTTTTGTATCAAATTCCAATGCAATTTCGGTGTTTTATCGTCAATAAGAAGGTCCAAGGGATTCAGTAAACCCGAAGTCAAGCATCGGAATCTATAACTAGTGTCAATGCAATGGTTCAAAACATAGACAGTAGTAAGAGTCAGTCTCCTTGTACTTAATTCGGCATTGTGCCTTTTGTATTTAATTCCGATGCTATGTCTGTGTTTCATCGTCAATCATAAGGTGCAAGGGATACAGTAAACCTGAAGTGAAGCATCGGAATATATAACTAGTGTCACAGAAAATGTTCAAAACATAGACAGTAGGAAGAGTCAGTATTCTTGTACTTAATTCGGCATTGTGCCTTTTGTATTTAATTCCGATGCAATTTCTGAATTTCATCGTCAATAAAGAGGTCAGAGGGATACAGTAAACCTGAAGTGAAGCACGGAATCTATAACTAGTGTCACAGGAATGGTTCAAAACATAGTCAGTAAGAAGGGTCAGTCTTCTTGTCCTTAAGTCAGCATTGTGCCTTTTGTATTTAATTCCGGTTTAACGTCTGTGTTTCATCGTCAATAAGAAAGTCAGAGGGATACAGTAAACCTGAAGTGAAGCATCGGAATCTATAACTAGTGTCACAGGAATGTTTCAAAACATATACAGTAAGAAGAGTCAGTCTTCTTGTACTTAAGTCGGCATTGTGCCTTTTCTATTTAATTCCGAGGCAATTTCTGTGTGTCTTCGTCAATAAGAAGGTCAGAGGGATACAGTAAACCTAAAGTGAAGCATCGGAATCTATAACTAGTGTCACAGGAATGGTTCAAAACATAGTCAGTAAGAAGAGTCAGTCTTCGTGTCCTTCAGCCGGCATTGTGCCTTTTGTATTTAATTCCGGTGCAATTTCTGTGTTTCATCGTCAATAAGAAAGTTAGAGGGATACAGTAAACCTGACGTGAGCATCGGAATCTATAACTAGTGTCACAGGAATGTTTCAAAACATAGACAGTATAAAGATACAGTCTTCTTGTACTTAAGTCGGCATTGTGCCTTTTGTATTTAATTCCGATGCAATTTCTGTGTTTCATCGTCAATAAGAAGGTCCAAGGGATACATTAAACCTGAAGTGAAGCATCGGAATATATAACTAGTGTCACAGAAATGGTTCAAAACATAGACAGTAGGAAGAGTCAGTCTTCTTGTACTTAATTCGGCATTGTGCCTTTTCTATTTAATTCCGATGCAATTTCTGTGTTTCATCGTCAATAAGAAGGTCAGAGGGATACAGTAAACCTGAAGTGAAGCATTGGAATATATAACTAGTGTCACACGAATGGTTCAAAACATAGACAGTAAGAAGAGTCAGTCTTCTTGTACTTGAGTCGGCATTGTGCATTTTGTATTAAATTCCGATGCAATTTCTGTGTTTTATCGTCAATAAGAAGGTCCAAGGGATTCAGTAAACCTGAAGTCAAGCATCGGAATCTATAACTAGTGTCAATGGAACGGTTCATTACATAGACAGTAGGAAGAGTCAGTCTTCTTGTACTTAATTCGGCATTGTGCCTTTTGTATTTAATTCCGATGGAATTTCTGTGTTTCATCGTGAATAAGGTCAGAGGGATACAGTAAACCTGAAGTGAAGCATCGGAATCTATAACTAGTGTCACAGGAATTGTTCAAAACATAGACAGTAAGAAGAGTCAGTCGGTATTGTGCCTTTTGTATTTAATTCCGATGCAATTTCTGTGTTTCATCGTGAATAAGGTCAGAGGGATACAGTAAACCTTGAAGTGAAGCATCGGAATCTATAACTAGTGTCACAGGAATGGTTCAAAACATTGTCAGTAGGAAGAGTCGGTCTTCTTGTCCCTAAGTCGGCATTGTGCCTTTTGTATTTAATTCCGATGCAATTTCTGTGTTTCATCGTCAATAAGAAGGTCCAAGGGTTACAGTAAACCTAGAGTGAAGCATCTGAATCTATAACTAGTGTCACAGGAATGGTTCAAAACATAGACATTAAGAAGAGTCAGTTTTCTTGTACTTAAGTCGGCATTGTGCCTTTTCTATTTAATTCCGAGGCAATTTCTGTGTGTCTTCGTCAATAAGAAGGTCAGAGGGATACAGTAATCCTGAAGTGAAGCATCGGAATCTATAACTATTGTCACAGGAATGCTTCAAAACATAGTCAGTAGGAAGAGTCAGTCTTCTTGTCCTTAAGTCGGCATTGTGCCTTTTGTATTTAATTCCGATGCAATTTCTGTGTTTCATCGTCAATAAGAAGGTCCAAGGAATACAGTAAACCTGGAGTGAAGCATTGAAACCTATAACTAGTGTCACAGGAATGGTTCAAAACATAGACAGTAAGAAGAGTCAGTCTTCTTGTACTTGAGTCGGCATTGTGCCTTTTGTATTAAATTCCGATGCAATTTCTGTGTTTTATCGTCAATAAGAAGGTCCAAGGGATTCAGTAAACCTGAAGTCAAGCATCGGAATCTATAACTAGTGTCCATGGAATGGTTCAAAACATAGACAGTAGGAAGTGTCAGTCTTCTTGTACTTAATTCGGCATTGTGCCTTTTGTATTTAATTCCGATGCTATTTCTGTGTTTCATCGTCAATAATAAGGTCCAAGGGATACAGTAAACCTGAAGTGAAGCATCGGAATATATAACTAGTGTGACAGAAATGGTTCAAAACATAGACAGTAGGAAGAGTCAGTCTTCTTGTACTTAATTCGGTATTGTGCCTTTTGTATTTAATTCCGATGCAATGTCTGAGTTTCATCGTTAATAAGAAGGTCAGAGGGATACAGTAAACCTGAAGTGAAGCATCGGAATCAATAACTAGTGTCAAAGGAATGATTCAAAACATAGTCAGTAAGAAGGTTCAGTCTTCTTGTCCTTAAGTCAGCATTGTGCCTTTTGTATTTAATTCCGGTTTATTTTCTGTGTTTCATCGTCAATAAGAAAGTCAGAGGGATACAGTAAACCTGAAGTGAAGCATCGGAATCTATAACTAGTGTCACAGGAATGTTTCAAAACATAGTCTGTAAGAAGAGTCAGTCTTTTTGTCCTTAAGTCGGCAGTGTACCTTTTGTATTTAATTCGGATGCAATTTCTGTGTTTCATGGTCAATAAGAAGGTCTAAGGGATACAGTAAACCTGGAGTGAAGCATCGGAATCTATAACTAATTTCACAGGAATGTTTCAAAACATAGACAGTATGAAGGTACAGTCTTCTTGTACTTAAGTCGGCATTGTGCCTTTTGTATTTATTTCCGATGCATTTACTGTGTTTCATCGTCAATAAGAAGGTCCAGGGGATACAGTAAACCTGAAGTGAAGCATCGGAATATATAACTAGTGTCACAGAAATGGTTCACATCATAGACAGTAGGAAGAGTCAGTCTATTTGTACTAAATTCGGCATTGTGCCTTTTGTATTTAATTGCGATGCAATTTCTGTGTTTCATCGCCAATAAGATGGTCAGAGGGATACAGTAAACCTGAAGTGAAGCATCGGAATCTATAACTAGTGTCACAGGAATGGTTCAAAACATAGTCAGTAAGAAGAGTCAGTCTTCCTGTCCTTAAGTCAGCATTGTGCCTTTTGAACTTAATTCCGGTGCAACTTCTGTGTTTCATCGTCAATAAGAAAGTCAGAGGGATACAGTAAACCTGAAGTGAAGCATCGGAATCTATAACTTGTGTCACAGGAATGGTTCAAAACATAGACAGTAAGAAGAGTCAGTTTTCTTGTACTTACGTCGGCATTGTGCCTTTTGTATTTAATTCCTTTGCAAATTCAATGTTTCATCGTCAATAAGAAGGTCAGAGGCATACAGTAAACTTGAAGTGAAGCATCGGAATCTATAACTAGTGTCACAGGAATTGATCAAAACATAGACAGTAAGAATGGTCAGTCCGTATTGTGCCTTTTGTATTTAATTCCGATGCAATTTCGGTGTTTCATCGTGAATAAGGTCAGAGGGATACAGTAAACCTGAAGTGAAGCATCGGAATCTATAGCTAGTGGCACAGGAATGGTTCAAAACATAGTCAGTAAGAAGAGTCAGTCTTTTTGTACTTAAGTCGGCATTATGCTTTTTGTATTTGATTCCGATGTAATTTCTGAGTTTCATCGTCAATAAGAAGTTCAAAATGATACAGTAAACCTGAAGTGAAGCATCAGAATCAATAACTAGTGTCACAGGAATGGTTCAAAACATAGACATTAAGAAGAGTCAGTCTCCTTGTACTTAAGTCGACATTGTGCCTTTTCTATTTAATTCCGAGGCAATTTCTGTGTGTCTTCGTCAATAAGAAGGTGAGAGGGATACAGTAAACCTGAAGTGAAGCATCGGAATCTATAACTAGTGTCACAGGAATGGTTCAAAACATAGTCAGTAAGAAGAGTCAGTCTTCTTGTCCTTAAGTCGGCATTGTGCCTTTTGTATTTAATTCCGGTGCAATTTCTGTGTTTCATCGTCAATACGAAAGTCAGATGGATACAGTAAACCTGAAGTGAGAATCGGAATCTATAACTAGTGTCACAGGAATGGTTCAAAACATAGTCAGTAAGAAGAGTCAGTCTTCTTGTACTTAAGTCGGCCTTGGGCCTTTTGTATTTAATTCCGATGCATTTTCTGTGTTTCATCGTCAATAAGAAGGTCCAAGGGATACAGTAAACCTGAAGTGAAGCATCGGCATATATAACTAGTGTCACAGGAATGGTTCAAAACATAGACAGTAGGAAGAGTCAGTCTTCTTGTACTTAATTCGGCATTGTGCCTTTTCTATTTAATTCCGATGCAATTTCTGTGTTTCATCGTCAATAAGAAGGTCAGAGGGATACAGTAAGCCTGAAGTGAAGCATTGGAATCTATAACTAGTGTCAAAGGAATGGTTCAAAGCATAGACAGGAAGAAGAGTCAGTCTTCTTGTACTTGAGTCGGCATTGTGCCTTTTGTATTAAATTCCGATGCAATTTCTGTGGTTCATCGTCAATAAGAACGTCCAAGGTATTCAGTAAACCTGAAGTAAAGCATCGGAATCCATAACTAGTGTCACAGCAATGGTTCAAACTATAATCACTTAGAAGAGTCAGTCTTCCTGAACTTAAGTCGGCATTGTGCCTTTTCTATTTAATTCCGATGCAATTTCTGTGTTTCATCGTCAATAAGAAGGTCCAAGGGATACAGTAAACCTGGAGTGAAGCATCGAAATCTATAACTAGTGTCACAGGAATGGTTCAAAACATAGACAGTAAGAAGAGTCAGTCTTCTTGTTTTTCAGTCGGCATTGTGAGTTTTCTATTTAATTCCGATGCAATTTCTGTGTTTCATCGTCAATAAGAAGGTCAGAGGGGTACAGTAAACCTGAAGTGAAGCATCGGATTCTATAACTAGTGTCACAGGAATGGTTCAAAACATAGACAGTAAGAAGTGTCAGTCTTCGTGTACTAAAGTTGGCAATTTGCCTTTTGTATTTAATTCCAATGCTATTTCTGTGTTTCACCGTCAATAACAAGGTCCAAGGGATACAGTAAACCTGAAGTGAAGCATCGGAATCTATAACTATTGTCACCGGAATGGTTCAAACTATTATCAGTAAGAAGAGTCAGTCCTCTTGTACTTAAGTCGGCATTGTGCCATTTCTATTTCATTCCGATGCAGTATGTGTTTTTCATCGTCAATAAGAAGGTCCAAGTGATACAGTAAACCTGGAGTGAAGCATCGGATTCAATAACTAGTGTCACAGGAATGGTTCAAAGCATAGACAGTAGAAGGAGTCAGCCTTCTTGTACTTAAGTCGGCATTGTGCCTTTTGTTTTTAATTCCGAAGCAATTTCTGTGTTTCATTGTCAATAAGAAGGTCAGAGGGATACAGGAAACCTGAAGTGAAGCATCGGAAACTATAACTAGTGTCACAGGAATGGTTCAAAACATAGACAGTAAGAAGAGTCAGTCTTCTTGTCCTTATGTCGGCATTGTGCCCTTTGTATTTAATTCCGATGCAATTTCTGTGTTTCATCGTCAACAAGAAGGTTCAAGGGACACAGTAAACCTGGAGTGAAGCATCGGAATCTATACCTAGTGTCACAGTAATGGTTCAAAACATAGACAGTAAGAAGAGTCAGTCTTCTAGTACTTAAGTCGGCATTGTGCCTTTTGTATTTAATTTCGATGCAATTTCTGTGTTTCATCGTCAATAAGAAGGTCCAAGGAATACAGTAAACCTGAAGTGAAGCATCGGAATCTATAACTAGTGTCACTGGAATGGTTCAAAATATAGACTGTAAGAAGAGTCAGTCTTCTTGTACTTAAGTCAGCATTGTTCCTTTTGTGTTTAATTCCGATGCAATTCCTGTGATTCATCGTCAATAAGAAGGTCCAAGGGGTACAGTGAACCTGAAGTGAAGCATCGGAATCTATAACTAGAGTCACAGGAATGTTTCAAAACATAGTCAGTAAGAAGAGTCAGTCTTCTTGTCCTTAAGTCGGCATTGTGCCTTTTGTATTTAATTCCGATGCAATTTCTGTGTTTCATCGGCTATAAGGTCAGAGGGATACAGTAAAGCTGAAGTGAAGCATCGGAATCTATAACTAGTGTCACAGGAATGGTTAAAAACATAGTCAGTAAGAAGAGTCAGTCTTCTTGTACTTAAGTCGGCATTGTGCATTTTGTATTTAATTCCGATGCAATTTCTGTGTTTCATCGACAATAAGAAGGTCCAAGGGTTACAGTAAACCTGGAGTGAAGCATCGGAATCTATAACTAGTGTCACAGGAATGGTTCAAAGCATAGACAGTAATGCGGCATTGTGCCTTTTGTATTTAATTCCGATGCAATTTCTGTGTTTCATCGTCAATAAGAAGGTCCAAGGGATTCAGTAAACCTGAAGTCAAGCATCGGAATCTATAACTAGTGTCAATGGAACGGTTCATTACATAGATAGTAGGAAGAGTCAGTCTTCTTGTACTTAATTCGGCGTTGTGCCTTTAGTATTTAATTCCGATGGAATTTCTGTGTTTCATCGTGAATAAGGTCAGAGGGATACAGTAAACCTGAAGTGAAGCATCGGAATCTATAACTAGTGTCACAGGAATTGTTCAAAACATAGACAGTAAGAAGAATCAGTCGGTATTGTGCCTTTTGTATTTAATTCCGATGCAATTTCTGTGTTTCATCGTGAATAAGGTCAGAGGGATACAGTAAACCTTGAAGTGAAGCATCGGAATCTATAACAAGTGTCACAGGAATGGTTCAAAACATTGTCAGTAGGAAGAGTCGGTCTTCTTGTCCCTAAGTCGGCATTGTGCCTTTTGTATTTAATTCCGATGCAGTTTCTGTGTTTCATCGTCAATAATAAGGTCCAAGGGTTACAGTAAACCTAGAGTGAAGCATCGGAATCTATAACTAGTGTCACAGGAATGGTTCAAAACATAGACATTAAGAAGATTCAGTCTTCTTGTACTTAAGTCGGCATTGTGCCTTTTCTATTTAATTCCGAGGCAATTTCTGTGTGTCTTCGTCAATAAGAAGGTCAGAGGGATACAGTCATCCTGAAGTGTAGCATCGGAATCTATAACTATTGTCACAGGAATGCTTCAAAACATAGTCAGTAGGAAGAGTCAGTCTTCTTGTCCTTAAGTCGGCATTGTGCCTTTTGTATTTAATTCCGATGCAATTTCTGTGTTTCATCGTCAATAAGAAGGTCCAAGGAATACAGTAAACCTGGAGTGAAGCATTGGAATCTATAACTAGTGTCACAGGAATGGTTCAAAACATAGACAGTAAGAAGAGTCAGTCTTCTTGTACTTGAGTCGGCATTGTGCCTTTTGTATTAAATTCCGATGCAATTTCTGTGTTTTATCGTCAATAAGAAGGTCCAAGGGATTCATTAAACCTGAAGTCAAGCATCGGAATCTATAACTAGTGTCCATGGAATGGTTCAAAACATAGACAGTAGGAAGAGTCAGTCTTCTTGTACTTAATTCGGCATTGTGCCTTTTGTATTTAATTCCGATGCTATTTCTGTGTTTCATCGTCAATTATAAGGTCCAAGGGATACAGTAAACCTGAAGTGAAGCATCGGAATATATAACTAGTGTCACAGAAATGGTTCAAAACATAGACAGTAGGAAGAGTCAGTCTTCTTGTACTTAATTCGGTATTGTGCCTTTTGTATTTAATTCCGATGCAATGTCTGGGTTTCATCGTTAATAAGAAGGTCAGAGGGATACAGTAAACCTGAAGTGAAGCATCGGAATCAATAACTAGTGTCAAAGGAATGATTCAAAACATAGTCAGTAAGAAGGTTCAGTCTTCTTGTCCTTAAGTCAGCATTGTGCCTTTTGTATTTAATTCCGGTTTATTTTCTGTGTTTCATCGTCAATAAGAAAGTCAGAGGGATACAGCAAACCTTAAGTGAAGCATCAGAATCTATAACTTGTGTCACAGGAATGGTTCAAAACATAGACAGTAAGAAGAATCAGTTTTCTTGTACTTACGTCGGCATTGTGCCTTTTGTATTTAATTCCTTTGCAAATTCAATGTTTCATCGTCAATAAGAAGGTCAGAGGCATACAGTAAACTTGAAGTGAAGCATCGGAATCTATAACTAGTGTCACAGGAATTGATCAAAACATAGACAGTAAGAATGGTCAGTCCGTATTGTGCCTTTTGTATTTAATTCCGATGCAATTTCGGTGTTTCATCGTGAATAAGGTTAGAGGGATACAGTAAACCTGAAGTGAAGCATCGGAATCTATAGCTAGTGGCACAGGAATGGTTCAAAACATAGTCAGTAAGAAGAGTCAGTCTTTTTGTACTTAAGTCGGCATTATGCTTTTTGTATTTGATTCCGATGTAATTTCTGAGTTTCATCGTCAATAAGAAGTTCAAAATGATACAGTGAACCTGACGTGAAGCATCGGAATCAATAACTAGTGTCACAGGAATGGTTCAAAGCATAGACAGTAAGAAGAGTCAGTCTTCTTGTACTTAAGTCGGTATTGTGCCTTTTGTATTTCATTCCGATGCAATTTCTGTGTTTCATCGTGAATAAGGTCAGAGGGATACAGTATACCTGAAGTGAAGCATCGGAATCTATAACTAGTGTCACAGGAATGGTTCAAAACATAGACAGTAGGAAGAGTCAGTGTTCTTGTACTTAAGCCGGCATTTTGACTTTTGTACTTAATTCCGATGCAATTTCAGTGTTTCATCGTCAATAAGAATGTAAAAGGGATACAGTAAACCTGAAGTGAAGCATCGGAATCGATAACTAGTGTCTCAGGAATGGTTCAAAACATAGTCAGTAAGAAGATCAGTCTTCTTCTACTTAAGTCGGCATTGTGCATTTTCTCTTTAATTCCGATGCAATTACTGTGTTCATCGTCAATAAGAAGGTCCAAGCGATACACTAAACCGACAGTGAAGCATCGGAATCTATAACTAGTGTCACAGGAATGGTTCAAAACATAGACATTAAGAAGAGTCAGTCTCCTTGTTCTTAAGTCGGCATTGTGCCTTTTCTATTTAATTCCGAGGCAATTTCTGTGTGTCTTCGTCAATAAGAAGGTGAGAGGGATACAGTAAACCTGAAGTGAAGCATCGGAATCTATAACTAGTGTCACAGGAATGGTTCAAAACATAGTCAGTAAGAAGAGTCAGTCTTCTTGTCCTTAAGTCGGCATTGTGCCTTTTGTATTTAATTCCGGTGCAATTTCTGTGTTTCATCGTCAATACGAAAGTCAGAGGGATACAGTAAACCTGAAGTGAGAATCGGAATCTATAACTAGTGTCACAGAAATGGTTCAAAACATAGTCAGTAAGAAGAGTCAGTCCTCTTGTACTTAAGTCGGCCTTGGGCCTTTTGTATTTAATTCCGATGCATTTTCTGTGTTTCATCGTCAATAAGAAGGTCCAAGGGATACAGTAAACCTGCAGTGAAGTTTCGGAATCTATAACTAGTGTCACAGGAATGTTTCAAAACATAGACAGTAAGAAGATACAGTCTTCTTGTACTTAAGTCGTCATTGTGCCTTTTTGTATTTAATTCCGATGCAATTTCTGTGTTTCATCGTCAATAAGAAGGTCCAAGGGATACAGTAAACATGAAGTGAAGCATCGGAATATATAACAAGTGTCACAGGAATGGTTCAAAACATAGACAGTAGGAAGAGTCAGTCTTCTTGTACTTAATTCAGCATTGTGCCTTTTCTATTTAATTCCGATGCAATTTCTGTGTTTCATCGTCAATAAGAAGGTCAGAGGGATACAGTAAGCCTGAAGTGAAGCATTGGAATCTATAACTAGTGTCAAAGGAATGGTTCAAAGCATAGACAGGTAGAAGAGTCAGTCATCTTGTACTTGAGTCGGCATTGTGCCTTTTGTATTAAATTCCGATGCAATTTCTGTGGTTCATCGTCAATAAGAACGTCCAAGGGATTCAGTAAACCTGAAGTAAAGCATCGGAATCCATAACTAGTGTCACAGCAATGGTTCAAACTATAATCACTTAGAAGAGTCAGTCTTCCTGAACTTAAGTCGGCATTGTGCCTTTTCTATTTAATTCCGATGCAATTTCTGTGTTTCATCGTCAATAAGAAGGTCCAAGGGATACTGTAAACCTGGAGTGAAGCATCGAAATCTATAACTAGTGTCACAGGAATGGTTCAAAACATAGACAGTAAGAAGAGTCAGTCTTCTTGTTTTTCAGTCGGCATTGTGAGTTTTCTATTTAATTCCGATGCAATTTCTGTGTTTCATCGTCAATAAGAAGGTCAGAGGGGTACAGTAAACCTGAAGTGAAGCATCGGATTCTATAACTAGTGTCACAGGAATGGTTCAAAACATAGACAGTAAGAAGTGTCAGTCTTCGTGTACTAAAGTTGGCATTTTGCCTTATGTATTTAATTCCAATGCTATTTCTGTGTTTCACCGTCAATAACAAGGTCCAAGGGATACAGTAAACCTGAAGTGAAGCATCGGAATCTATAACTATTGTCACCGGAATGGTTCAAACTATTATCAGTAAGAAGAGTCAGTCCTCTTGTACTTAAGTCGGCATTGTGCCATTTCTATTTCATTCCGATGCAGTATGTGTTTTTCATCGTCAATAAGAAGGTCCAAGTGATACAGTAAACCTGGAGTGAAGCATCGGAATCTATACCTAGTGTCACAGTAATGGTTCAAAACATAGACAGTAAGAAGAGTCAGTCTTCTTGTACTTAAGTCGGCATTGTGCCTTTTGAATTTAATTTCGATGCAATTTCTGTGTTTCATCGTCAATAAGAAGGTCCAAGGAATACAGTAAACCTGAAGTGAAGCATCGGAATCTATAACAAGTGTCACTGGAATGGTTCAAAATATAGACTGTAAGAAGAGTCAGTCTTCTTGTACTTAAGTCAGCATTGTTCCTTTTGTGTTTAATTCCGATGCAATTCCTGTGATTCATCGTCAATAAGAAGGTCCAAGGGGTACAGTGAACCTGAAGTGAAGCATCGGAATCTATAACTAGAGTCACAGGAATGTTTCAAAACATAGTCAGTAAGAAGAGTCAGTCTTCTTGTCCTTAAGTCGGCATTGTGCCTTTTGTATTTAATTCCGATGCAATTTCTGTGTTTCATCGGCTATAAGGTCAGAGGGATACAGTAAAGCTGAAGTGAAGCATCGGAATCTATAACTAGTGTCACAGGAATGGTTCAAATCATAGACAGTAGGAAGAGTCAGTCTTCTTGTACTTAAGTCGGCATTGTGCCTTTTGTATTTAATTCCGATGCAATTTCTGTGTTTCATTGTCAATAAGAAGGTCAGAGAGATACAGTAAACCTGAGGTGAAGCATCGGAATCCAAAACTAGTGTCACAGGAATGTTTCAAAGCATAGACAGTAGGAAGAGTCAGTCTTCTTGTACTTAAGTCGGCCTTGTGCCTTTTGTATTTAATTCCGATACAATTTCTGTGTTTCATCGTCAATAAGAAGGTACAAGGTATACAGTAAACCTGAAGTGAAGCATCGGAATCTATAACTAGTGTCACAGGAATGGTTCAAAACATAGTCAGTAAGAAGAGTCAGTCTTCTTGTACTTAAGTCGGCATTGTGCATTTTGTATTCAATTCCGATGCAATTTCTGTGTTTCATCGACAATAAGAAGGTCCAAGGGTTACAGTAAACCTGGAGTGAAGCATCGGAATCTATAACTAGTGTCACAGGAATGGTTCAAAGCATAGACAGTAATGCGGCATTGTGCCTTTTGTATTTAATTCCGATGCAATTTCTGTGTTTCATCGTCAATAAGAAGGTCCAAGGGATTCAGTAAACCTGAAGTCAAGCATCGGAATCTATAACTAGTGTCAATGGAACGGTTCATTACATAGACAGTAGGAAGAGTCAGTCTTCTTGTACTTAATTCGGCGTTGTGCCTTTAGTATTTAATTCCGATGGAATTTCTGTGTTTCATCGTGAATAAGGTCAGAGGGATACAGTAAACCTGAAGTGAAGCATCGGAATCTATAACTAGTGTCACAGGAATTGTTCAAAACATAGACAGTAAGAAGAGTCAGTCGGTATTGTGCCTTTTGTATTTAATTCCGATGCAATTTTTGTGTTTCATCGTGAATAAGGTCAGAGGGATACAGTAAACCTTGAAGTGAAGCATCGGAATCTATAACAAGTGTCACAGGAATGGTTCAAAACATTGTCAGTAGGAAGAGTCGGTCTTCTTGTCCCTAAGTCGGCATTGTGCCTTTTGTATTTAATTCCGATGCAATTTCTGTGTTTCATCGTCAATAAGAAGGTCCAAGGGTTACAGTAAACCTAGAGTGAAGCATCGGAATCTATAACTAGTGTCACAGGAATGGTTCAAAACATAGACATTAAGAAGATTCAGTCTTCTTGTACTTAAGTCGGCATTGTGCCTTTTCTATTTAATTCCGAGGCAATTTCTGTGTGTCTTCGTCAATAAGAAGGTCAGAGGGATACAGTAATCCTGAAGTGAAGCATCGGAATCTATAACTATTGTCACAGGAATGCTTCAAAACATAGTCAGTAGGAAGAGTCAGTCTTCTTGTCCTTAAGTCGGCATTGTGCCTTTTGTATTTAATTCCGATGCAATTCCTGTGTTTCATCGTCAATAAGAAGGTCCAAGGAATACAGTAAACCTGGAGTGAAGCATTGGAATCTATAACTAGTGTCACAGGAATGGTTCAAAACATAGACAGTAAGAAGAGTCAGTCTTCTTGTACTTGAGTCGGCATTGTGCCTTTTGTATTAAATTCCGATGCAATTTCTGTGTTTTATCGTCAATAAGAAGGTCCAAGGGATTCAGTAAACCTGAAGTCAAGCATCGGAATCTATAACTAGTGTCCATGGAATGGTTCAAAACATAGACAGTAGGAAGAGTCAGTCTTCTTGTACTTAATTCGTCATTGTGCCTTTTGTATTTAATTCCGATGCTATTTCTGTGTTTCATCGTCAATTATAAGGTCCAAGGGATACAGTAAACCTGAAGTGAAGCATCGGAATATATAACTAGTGTCACAGAAATGGTTCAAAACATAGACAGTAGGAAGAGTCAGTCTTCTTGTACTTAATTCGGTATTGTGCCTTTTGTATTTAATTCCGATGCAATGTCTGAGTTTCATCGTTAATAAGAAGGTCAGAGGGATACAGTAAACCTGAAGTGAAGCATCGGATTCAATAACTAGTGTCAAAGGAATGATTCAAAACATAGTCAGTAAGAAGGTTCAGTCTTCTTGTCCTTAAGTCAGCATTGTGCCTTTTGTATTTAATTCCGGTTTATTTTCTGTGTTTCATCGTCAATAAGAAAGTCAGAGGGATACAGTAAACCTGAAGTGAAGCATCGGAATCTATAACTAGTGTCACAGGAATGTTTCAAAACATAGTCTGTAAGAAGAGTCAGTCTTTTTGTCCTTAAGTCGGCAGTGTACCTTTTGTATTTAATTCGGATGCAATTTCTGTGTTTCATGGTCAATAAGAAGGTCTAAGGGATACAGTAAACCTGGAGTGAAGCATCGGAATCTATAACTAATTTCACAGGAATGTTTCAAAACATAGGCAGTATGAAGGTACAGTCTTCTTGTACTTAAGTCGGCATTGTGCCTTTTGTATTTAATTCCGATGCATTTACTGTGTTTCATCGTCAATAAGAAGGTCCAGGGGATACAGTAAACCTGAAGTGAAGCATCGGAATATATAACTAGTGTCACAGAAATGGTTCAAATCATAGACAGTAGGAAGAGTCAGTCTTCTTGTACTAAATTCGGTATTGTGCCTTTTCTATTTAATTCCGTTGCAATTTCTGTGTTTCATCGTCAATAAGAAGGTCAGAGGGATACTGTAAACCTGAAGTGAAGCATTGGAATGTATAACTAGTGTCACAGGAATGTTTCAAAACATAGACAGTAAGAAGAGTCAGTCTTCTTGTACTTGAGTCGGCATTGTGCATTTTGTATTAAATTCCGATGCAATTTCTATGTTTTATCGTCAATAAGAAGGTCCAAGGCATTCAGTAAACCTGATGTCAAGCATCGGAATCTCTAACTAGTGTCAATGGAATGGTTCAATACATAGACAGTAGGAAGAGTCAGTCTTCTTGTACTTAATTCGGCATTGTGCCATTTGTATTTAATTCCGATGTTATTTCTGTGTTTCATCGTCAATAAGAAGGTCCAAGGGATACAGGTAACCTGAAGTGAAGCATCGGAATATATAACTAGTGTCACAGAAATGGTTCAAAACATAGACAGTAGGAAGAGTCAGTCTATTTGTACTTAATTCGGCATTGTGCCTTTTGTATTTAATTGCGATGCAATTTCTGTATTTCATCGCCAATAAGATGGTCAGAGGGATACAGTAAACCTGAAGTGAAGCATCGGAATCTATAACTAGTGTCACAGGAATGGTTCAAAACATAGTCAGTAAGAAGAGTCAGTCTTCCTGTCCTTAAGTCAGCATTGTGCCTTTTGAACTTAATTCCGGTGCAACTTCTGTGTTTCATCGTCAATAAGAAAGTCAGAGGGATACAGTAAACCTGAAGTGAAGCATCGGAATCTATAACTAGTGTCACAGGAATGTTTCAAAACATAGACAGTAATAAGAGTCAGTCTTCTTGTACTTGAGTCGGCATTGTGCCTTTTGTATTAAATTCCGATGCAATTTCTGTATTTCATCGTCAATAAGAAGGTCCAAGGATACTGTAAACCTGAAGTCAACCATCGGAATCTATAAATAGTGTCACAGGAATGGTTCAAAACATAGACAGTAAGAAGAGTCAGTCTTCTTGTACTTAATTCGGCATTGTGCCTTTTCTATTTAATTCCGATGCAATGTCTGTGTTTCATCGTCAATAAGAAGTTCAGAGGGATAATGTAAACCTCAAGTGAAGCATCGGAATCTATAACTAGTGTCACATGAATGGTTCAAACATATACAGTAAGAAGAGTCAGTTTTCTTGTACATAAGTCAGCATTGTTCCTTTTGTATTTAATTCCCATGCAATTTCTATGTTTCATCGTCAATAAGAATGTCAGAGGGATACAGCAAACCTTAAGTGAAGCATCGGAAACTATAACTTGTGTAACAGGAATGGTTCAAAACATAGACAGTAAGAAGAGTCAGTTTTCTTGTACTTACGTCGGCATTGTGCCTTTTGTATTTAATTCCTTTGCAAATTCAATGTTTCATCGTCAATAAGAAGGTCAGAGGCATACAGTAAACTTGAAGTGAAGCATCGGAATCTATAACTAGTGTCACAGGAATTGACCAAAACATAGACAGTAAGAATGGTCAGTCCGTATTGTGCCTTTTGTATTTAATTCCGATGCAATTTCGGTGTTTCATCGTGAATAAGGTCAGAGGGATACAGTAAACCTGAAGTGAAGCATCGGAATCTATAGCTAGTGGCACAGGAATGGTTCAAAACATAGTCAGTAAGAAGAGTCAGTCTTTTTGTACTTAAGTCGGCATTATGCTTTTTGTATTTGATTCCGATGTAATTTCTGAGTTTCATCGTCAATAAGAAGTTCAAAATGATACAGTGAACCTGACGTGAAGCATCGGAATCAATAACTAGTGTCACAGGAATGGTTCAAAGCATAGACAGTAAGAAGAGTCAGTCTTCTTGTACTTAAGTCGGTATTGTGCCTTTTGTATTTCATTCCGATGCAATTTCTGTGTTTCATCGTGAATAAGGTCAGAGGGATACAGTATACCTGAAGTGAAGCATCGGAATCTATAACTAGTGTCACAGGAATGGTTCAAAACATAGACAGTAGGAAGAGTCAGTGTTCTTGTACTTAAGCCGGCATTTTGACTTTTGTACTTAATTCCGATGCAATTTCAGTGTTTCATCGTCAATAAGAATGTAAAAGGGATACAGTAAACCTGAAGTGAAGCATCGGAATCGATAACTAGTGTCTCAGGAATGGTTCAAAACATAGTCAGTAAGAAGATCAGTCTTCTTCTACTTAAGTCGGCATTGTGCATTTTCTCTTTAATTCCGATGCAATTACTGTGTTCATCGTCAATAAGAAGGTCCAAGCGATACACTAAACCGACAGTGAAGCATCGGAATCTATAACTAGTGTCACAGGAATGGTTCAAAACATAGACATTAAGAAGAGTCAGTCTCCTTGTTCTTAAGTCGGCATTGTGCCTTTTCTATTTAATTCCGAGGCAATTTCTGTGTGTCTTCGTCAATAAGAAGGTGAGAGGGATACAGTAAACCTGAAGTGAAGCATCGGAATCTATAACTAGTGTCACAGGAATGGTTCAAAACATAGTCAGTAAGAAGAGTCAGTCTTCTTGTCCTTAAGTCGGCATTGTGCCTTTTGTATTTAATTCCGGTGCAATTTCTGTGTTTCATCGTCAATACGAAAGTCAGAGGGATACAGTAAACCTGAAGTGAGAATCGGAATCTATAACTAGTGTCACAGGAATGGTTCAAAACATAGTCAGTAAGAAGAGTCAGTCTTCTTGTACTTAAGTCGGCCTTGGGCCTTTTGTATTTAATTCCGATGCATTTTCTGTGTTTCATAGTCAATAAGAAGGTCCAAGGGATACAGTAAACCTGGAGTGAAGCTTCGGAATCTATAACTAGTGTCACAGGAATGTTTCAAAACATAGACAGTAAGAAGATACAGTCTTCTTGTACTTAAGTCGTCATTGTGCCTTTTTGTATTTAATTCCGATGCAATTTCTGTGTTTCATCGTCAATAAGAAGGTCCAAGGGATACAGTAAACATGAAGTGAAGCATCGGAAAATATAACTAGTGTCACAGGAATGGTTCAAAACATAGACAGTAGGAAGAGTCAGTCTTCTTGTACTTAATTCAGCATTGTGCCTTTTCTATTTAATTCCGATGCAATTTCTGTGTTTTATCGTCAATAAGAAGGTCAGAGGGATACAGTAAGCCTGAAGTGAAGCATTGGAATCTATAACTAGTGTCAAAGGAATGGTTCAAAGCATAGACAGGTAGAAGAGTCAGTCATCTTGTACTTGAGTCGGCATTGTGCCTTTTGTATTAAATTCCGATGCAATTTCTGTGGTTCATCGTCAATAAGAACGTCCAAGGGATTCAGTAAACCTGAAGTAAAGCATCGGAATCCATAACTAGTGTCACAGCAATGGTTCAAACTATAATCACTTAGATGAGTCAGTCTTCCTGAACTTAAGTCGGCATTGTGCCTTTTCTATTTAATTCCGATGCAATTTCTGTGTTTCATCGTCAATAAGAAGGTCCAAGGGATACAGTAAACCTGGAGTGAAGCATCGAAATCTATAACTAGTGTCAAGGGAATGGTTCAAAACATAGACAGTAAGAAGAGTCAGTCTTCTTGTTTTTCAGTCGGCATTGTGAGTTTTCTATTTAATTCCGATGCAATTTCTGTGTTTCATCGTCAATAAGAAGGTCAGAGGGGTACAGTAAACCTGAAGTGAAGCATCGGATTCTATAACTAGTGTCACAGGAATGGTTCAAAACATAGACAGTAAGAAGTGTCAGTCTTCGTGTACTAAAGTTGGCATTTTGCCTTTTGTATTTAATTCCAATGCTATTTCTGTGTTTCACCGTCAATAACAAGGTCCAAGGGATACAGTAAACCTGAAGTGAAGCATCGGAATCTATAACTATTGTCACCGGAATGGTTCAAACTATTATCAGTAAGAAGAGTCAGTCCTCTTGTACTTAAGTCGGCATTGTGCCATTTCTATTTCATTCCGATGCAGTATGTGTTTTTCATCGTCAATAAGAAGGTCCAAGTGATACAGTAAACCTGGAGTGAAGCATCGGATTCTATAACTAGTGTCACAGGAATGGTTCAAAGCATAGACAGTAGAAGGAGTCAGCCTTCTTGTACTTAAGTCGGCATTGTGCCTTTTGTTTTTAATTCCGAAGCAATTTCTGTGTTTCATTGTCAATACGAAGGTCAGAGGGATACAGTAAACCTGAAGTGAAGCATCGGAAACTATAACTAGTGTCACTGGAATGGTTCAAAACATAGACAGTAAGAAGAGTCAGTCTTCTTGTCCTTAAGTCGGCATTGTGCCCTTTGTATTTAATTCCGATGCAATTTCTGTGTTTCATCGTCAACAAGAAGGTTCAAGGGACACAGTAAACCTGGAGTGAAGCATCGGAATCTATACCTAGTGTCACAGTAATGGTTCAAAACATAGACAGTAAGAAGAGTCAGTCTTCTTGTACTTAAGTCGGCATTGTGCCTTTTGAATTTAATTTCGATGCAATTTCTGTGTTTCATCGTCAATAAGAAGGTCCAAGGAATACACTAAACCTGAAGTGAAGCATCGGAATCTATAACTAGTGTCACTGGAATGGTTCAAAATATAGACTATAAGAAGAGTCAGTCTTCTTGTACTTAAGTCAGCATTGTTCCTTTTGTGTTTAATTCCGATGCAATTCCTGTGATTCATCGTCAATAAGAAGGTCCAAGTGGTACAGTGAACCTGAAGTGAAGCATCGGAATCTATAACTAGAGTCACAGGAATGTTTCAAAACATAGTCAGTAAGAAGAGTCAGTCTTCTTGTCCTTAAGTCGGCATTGTGCCTTTTGTATTTAATTCCGATGCAATTTCTGTGTTTCATCGGCTATAAGGTCAGAGGGATACAGTAAAGCTGAAGTGAAGCATCGGAATCTATAACTAGTGTCACAGGAATGGTTCAAATCATAGACAGTAGGAAGAGTCAGTCTTCTTGTACTTAAGTCGGCATTGTGCCTTTTGTATTTAATTCCGATGCAATTTCTGTGTTTCATTGTCAATAAGAAGGTCAGAGAGATACAGTAAACCTGAGGTGAAGCATCAGAATCCAAAACTAGTGTCACAGGAATGTTTCAAAGCATAGACAGTAGGAAGAGTCAGTCTTCTTGTACTTAAGTCGGCCTTGTGCCTTTTGTATTTAATTCCGATACAATTTCTGTGTTTCATCGTCAATAAGAAGGTACAAGGTATACAGTAAACCTGAAGTGAAGCATCGGAATCTATAACTAGTGTCACAGGAATGGTTCAAAACATAGTCAGTAAGAAGAGTCAGTCTTCTTGTACTTAAGTCGGCATTGTGCATTTTGTATTTAATTCCGAAGCAATTTCTGTGTTTCATCGACAATAAGAAGGTCCAAGGGTTACAGTAAACCTGGAGTGAAGCATCGGAATCTATAACTAGTGTCACAGGAATGGTTCAAAGCATAGACAGTAATGCGGCATTGTGCCTTTTGTATTTAATTCCGATGCAATTTCTGTGTTTCATCGTCAATAAGAAGGTCAGAGGGATACAGTAAACCTGAAGTGAAGCAACGGAATCTATAACTAGTGTCACAGGAATGGTTCAAAACATAGACAGTAGGAAGAGTCAGTCATCCAGTACTTAAGTCGGCATTGTGCCTTTTCTATTTAATTCGGATGCAATTTCTGTGTTTCATCGTCAATAAGACGGTCAGAGGGATACAGTAAACCTGAAGTGAAGCATCGGAATGTATAACTAGTGACACAGGAATGGTTCAAAACATAGACAGTTGGAAGAGTAAGTCTTCTTGTACTTAAGTCGGCATTGTGCCTTTTGTATTTACTTCCGATGCAATTTCTGTGTTTCATCGTCAATAAGAAGGTCAGAGGGATACAGTAATCCTGCAGTTAAGCATCGGAATCTATGACTAGTGTCACAGGAATGGTTCAAAGCATAGTCAGTAATAAGAGTCTGTCTTCTTGTACTTAAGTCGGTATTGTGCCTTTTGTATTTAATTCCGATACATTTTCTGTGTTTCATCGACAATAAGAAGGTCCAAGGGATACAGTAAACCTGAAGCGAAGCATCGGAATCTATAACAAGTGTCTTAGGAATGGTTCAAAACATAGACAGTAGGAAGAGTTAGGCTTCTAGTACTTAAGTCGGCATTGTGCCTTTTCTATTTGATTCGGATGCAATTTCTGTGTTTCATGGTCAATAAGACGGTCAGAGGGATACAGTAAACCTGAAGTGAAGCATCGGATTCTATAACTAGCGTTACAGGAATGGTTCAAAACATGGACAGTTGGAAGAGTCAGTCTTCTTGTACTTAATTGGGCATTGTGCCTTTTCTATTTAATTCCGATGCAATGTCTGTGTTTCATCGTCAATAAGAAGTTCAGAGGGATAATGTAAACCTCAAGTGAAGCATCGGAATCTATAACTAGTGTCACATGAATGGTACAAACATAGACAGTAAGAAGAGGCAGTTTTCTTGTACTTAAGTCAGCATTGTGCCTTTTGTATTTAATTCCGATGCAATTTCTATGTTTCATCGTCAATAAGAATGTCAGAGGGATACAGCAAACCTGAAGTGAAGCATCGGAATCTATAACTTGTGTCACAGAAATGGTTCAAAACATAGACAGTAAGAAGAGTCAGTTTTCTTGTACTTAAGTCGGCATTGTGCCTTTTGTATTTAATTCCGATGCAAATTCAATGTTTCATCGTCAATAAGAAGGTCAGAGGCATACAGTAAACCTGAAGTGAAGCATCGGAATCTATAACTAGTGTCACAGGAATTGTTCAAAACATAGACTGTAAGAAGGGTCAGTCGGTATTGTGCCTTTTGTATTTAATTCCGATGCAATTACTGTGTTTCATCGTGAATAAGGTCAGAGGTATACAGTGAACCTGAAGTGAAGCATCGGAATCTATAACTAGTGTCACAGGAATGGTTCAAAACATAGACAGTAGGAAGAGTCAGTCTTCTTGTACTTAAGCCGGCATTTTGGCTTTTGTATTTAATTCCGATGCAATTTAAGTGTTTCATCGTCAATTAGAATGTAAAAGGGATACAGTAAACCTGGAGTGAAGCATCGGAATCTATAACTAGTGTCAATGGAATGGTTCAAAACATAGACAGTAAGAAGAGTCAGTCTTCTTCTACTTAAGTTGGCATTGTGCCTTTTCTATTTAATTCCGATGCAATTACTGTGTTCATCGTCAATAAGAAGGTCCAAGGGATACTCTAAACCTAAAGTGAAGCATCGGAATCTATAACTAGTGCCACAGGAATGGTTCAAAACATAGACATTAAGAAGAGTCCGTCTTCTTGTACTTAAGTCGGCATTGTGCCTTTTCTATTTATTTCCGAGGCAATTTCTCTGTTTCATCGTCAATAAGAAGGTCAGAGGGATACAGTAAACCTGAAGTGAAGCATTGGAATCTATAACTAGTGTAACAGGAATGGTTCAAAACATAGACAGTAAGAAGAGTCAGTCTTCTTGTACTTGAGTCGGCATTGTGCCTTTTGTATTTAATTCCGATGCAATTTGAGTGTTTCATCGTCAATAAGAAGGTCAGAGGGATACAGTAAACCTGAAGTGAAGCATTGGAATCTATAACTAGTGGCACAGGAATGGTTCAAAACATAGACAGTAAAAAGAGTCAGTCTTCTTGTACTTGAGTCGGCATTGTGCCTTTTGTATTAAATTCCGATGCAATTTCGGTGTTTTATCGTCAATAAGAAGGTCCAAGGGATTCAGTAAACCTGAAGTCAAGCATCGGAATCTATAACTAGTGTCAATGGAATGGTTCAAAACATAGACAGTAGGAAGAGTCAGTCTCCTTGTACTTAATTCGGCATTGTGCCTTTTGTATTTAATTCCGATGCTATGTCTGTGTTTCATCGTCAATCATAAGGTCCAAGGGATACAGTAAACCTGAAGTGAAACATCGGAATATATAACTAGTGTCACAGAAATGGTTCAAAACATAGACAGTAGGAAGAGTCAGTCTTCTTGTACTTAATTCGGCATTGTGCCTTTTGTATTTAATTCCGATGCAATATCTGAGTTTCATCGTCAATAAGAAGGTCAGAGGGATACAGTAAACCTGAAGTGAAGCATCGGAATCTATAACTAGTGTCACAGGAATGGTTCAAAACATAGTCAGTAAGAAGGGTCAGTCTTCTTGTCCTTAATTCAGCATTGTGCCTTTTGTATTTAATTCCGGTTTAACTTCTGTGTTTCATCGTCAATAAGAAAGTCAGAGGGATACAGTAAACCTGAAGTGAAGCATCGGAATCTATAACTAGTGTCACAGGAATGTTTCAAAACATATACAGTAAGAAGAGTCAGTCTTCTTGTACTTGTGTCGGCATTGTGCCCTTTCTATTTAATTCCGAGGCAATTTCTGTGTGTCTTCGTCAATAGGAAGGTCAGAGGGATACAGTAAACCTAAAGTGAAGCATCGGAATCTATAACTAGTGTCACAGGAATGGTTCAAAACATAGTCAGTAAGAAGAGTCAGTCTTCGTGTCCTTCAGCCGGCATTGTGCCTTTTGTATTTAATTCCGGTGCAATTTCTGTGTCTCATCGTCAATAAGAAAGTCAGAGGGATACAGTAAACCTGAAGTGAGACATCGGAGTATATAACTAGTGTCACAGAAATGGTTCAAAACATAGACAGTAGGAAGAGTCAGTCTTCTTGTACTTAATTCGGCATTGTGCCTTTTCTGTTTAATTCCGATGCAATTTCTGTGTTTCATCGTCAATAAGAAGGTCAGAGGGATACAGTAAACCTGAAGTGAAGCATTGGAATGTATAAGTAGTGTCACAGGAATGGTTCAAAACATAGACAGTAAGAAGAGTCAGTCTTCTTGTACTTGAGTCGGCATTGTGCCTTTTGTATTTCATTCCGATGCAATTTCTGTGTTTCATCGTGAATAAGGTCAGAGGGATACAGTAAACCTGAAGTGAAGCATCGGAATCTATAACTAGTGTCACAGGAATTGTTCAAAACATAGACAGTAAGAAGAGTCAGTTGGTATTGTGCCTTTTGTATTTAATTCCGATGCAATTTCTGTGTTTCATCGTGAATAAGGTCAGAGGGATACAGTAAACCTTGAAGTGAGCATCGGAATCTATAACTAGTGTCACAGGAATGGTTCAAAACATTGTCAGTAGGAAGAGTCAGTCTTCTTGCCCTAAGTCGGCATTGTGCCTTTTGTATTTAATTCCGATGCATTTTCTGTGTTTCATCGTCAATAAGAAGGTCCAAGGGTTACAGTAAACCTAGAGTGAAGCATCGGAATCTATAACTAGTGTCACAGGAATGGTTCAAAACATAGACATTAAGAAGAGTCAGTCTTCTTGTACTTAAGTCGGCATTGTGCCTTTTCTATTTAATTCCGAGGCAATTTCTGTGTGTCTTCGTCAATAAGAAGGTCAGAGGGATACAGTAAACCTGAAGTGAAGCATCGGAATCTATAACTAGTGTCACAGGAATGCTTCAAAACATAGTCAGTAAGAAGAGTCAGTCTTCTTGTCCTTAATTCGGCATTGTGCCTTTTGTATTTAATTCCGATGCAATTTCTGTGTTTCATCGTCAATAAGAAGGTCCAAGGGATACAGTAAACCTGGAGTGAAGCATTGGAATCTATAACTAGTGTCACAGGAATATTTCAAAACATAGACAGTAAGAAGAGTCAGTCTTCTTGTACTTGGGTCGGCATTGTGCCTTTTGTATTAAATTCCGATTCAATTTCTGTGTTTTATCGTCAATAAGAAGGTCCAAGGGATTCAGTAAACCTGAAGTCAAGCATCGGAATCTATAACTAGTGTCAATGGAATGGTTCAAAACATAGACAGTAGGAAGAGTCAGTCTTCTTGTACTTAATTCGGAATTGTGCCTTTTGTATTTAATTCCGATGCTATTTCTGTGTTTCATCGTCAATAATAAGGTCCAAGGCATACAGTAAACCTGAAGTGAAGCATCGGAATATATAACTAGTGTCACAGAAATGGTTCAAAACATAGACAGTAGGAAGAGTCAGTCTTCTTGTACTTAATTCTGTATTGTGCCTTTTGTATTAGTTCCGATGCAATTTCTGAGTTTCATCGTTAATAAGAAGGTCAGAGGGATACAGTAAACCTGAAGTGAAGCATCGGAATCAATAACTAGTGTCACAGGAATGGTTCAAAACATAGTCAGTAAGAAGGTTCAGTCTTCTTGTCCTTAAGTCAGCATTGTGCCTTTTGTATTTAATTCCGGTTTATTTTCTGTGTTTCATCGTAAATAAGAAAGTCAGAGGGATACAGTAAACCTGAAGTGAAGCCTCGGAATCTATAACTAGTGTCACAGGAATGTTTCAAAACATAGTCAGTAAGAAGAGTCAGTCTTCTTGTCCTTAAGTCAGCATTGTGCCTTTTGTATTTAATTCGGATGCAATTTCTGTGTTTCATGGTCAATAAGAAGGTCTAAGGGATACAGTAAACCTGGAGTGAAGCATCGGAATCTATAACTAGTGTCACAGGAATGTTACAAAACATTGACAGTATGAAGATACAGTGTTCTTGTACATAAGTCGGCATTGTGCCTTTTGTATTTAATTCCGATGCAATTACTGTGTTTCATCGTCAATAAGAAGGTCCAGGGGATACAGTAAACCTGAAGTGAAGCATCGGAATATATAACTAGTGTCACAGAAATGGTTCAAAACGTAGACAGTAGGAAGAGTCAGTCTTCTTGTACTTAATTCGGCATTGTTCCTTTTCTATTTAATTCCGATGCAATTTCTGTGTTTCATCGTCAATAAGAAGGTCAGAGGGATACTGTAAACCTTAAGTGAAGCATTGGAATGTATAACTAGTGTCACATGAATGTTTCAAAACATAGACAGTAAGAAGAGCCAGTCTTCTTGTACTTGAGTCGGCATTGTGCCTTTTGTATTAAATTCCGATGCAATTTCTGTGTTTTATCGTCAATAAGAAGGTCCAAGGGATTCAGTAAACCTGAAGTCAAGCATCGGAATCTATAACTAGTGTCAATGGAATGGTTCAATACATAGACAGTAGGAAGAGTCAGTCTTCTTGTACTTAATTCGGCATTGTGCCTTTTGTATTTAATTCCGATGCTATTTCTGTGTTTCATCGTCAATAAGAAGGTCCAAGGGATACAGGTAACCTGAAGTGAAACATCGGAATATATAACTAGTGTCACAGAAATGGTTCAAAACATAGACAATAGGAAGAGTCAGACTATTTGTACTTAATTCGGCATTGTGCCTTTTGTATTTAATTGCGATGCAATTTCTGTATTTCATCGTCAATAAGATGGTCAGAGGGATACAGTAAACCTGAAGTGAAGCATCGGAATCTATAACTAGTGTCACAGTTATGGTTCAAAACATAGTCAGTAAGAAGAGTCAGTCTTCCTGTCCTTAAGTCAGCATTGTGCCTTTTGTACTTAATTACGGTGCAACTTCTGTGTTTCATCGTCAATAAGAAAGTCAGAGGGATACAGTAAACCTGAAGTGAAGCATTGGAATCCATAACTAGTGTCACAGGAATGTTTCAAAACATAGACAGTAAGAAGAGTCAGTCTTCTTGTACTTGAGTCGGCATTGTGCCATTTGTATTAAATTCCGATGCAATTTCTGTATTTCATCGTCAATAAGAAGGTCCAAGGATACAGTAAACCTGAAGTCAAGCATCGGAATCTATAAATAGTGTCACAGGAATGGTTCAAAGCATAGACAGTAAGAAGAGTCAGTCTTCTTGTACTTAAGTCGGTATTGTGCCTTTTGTATTTCATTCCGATGCAATTTCTGTGTTTCATCGTGAATAAGGTCAGAGGGATACAGTAAACCTGAAGTGAAGCATCGGAATCTATAACTAGTGTCACAGGAATGGTTCAAAACATAGACAGTAGGAAGAGTCAGTGTTCTTGTACTTAAGCCGGCAATTTGACTTTTGTATTTAATTCCGATGCAATTTTAGTGTTTCATCGTCAATAAGAATGTAAAAGGGATACAGTAAACCTGGAGTGAAGCATCGGAATCTATAACTAGTGTCAATGGAATGTTTCAAAACATAGACAGTAAGATGAGTCAGTCTTCTTGTACTTAAGTCGGCATTGTGCCTTTTTATTTAATTCCGATGCAATTTCTGTGTTTCATCGTCAATAAGAAGGTCAGAGGGATACAGTAAACCTGAAGTGAAGCATCGGAATCTATAACTAGTGTCTCAGGAATGGTTCAAAACATAGTCAGTAAGAAGATCAGTCTTCTTCTACTTAAGTCGGCATTGTGCATTTTCTCTTTAATTCCGATGCAATTACTGTGTTCATCGTCAATAAGAAGGTCCAAGGGATACACTAAACCGACAGTGAAGCATTGGAATCTATAACTAGTGTCACAGGAATGGTTCAAAACATAGACATTAAGAAGAGTCAGTCTCCTTGTACTTTAGTCGGCATTGTGCCTTTTCTATTTAATTCCGAGGCAATTTCTGTGTGTCTTCGTCAATAAGAAGGTCAGAGGGATACAGTAAACCTGAAGTGAAGCATCGGAATCTATAACTAGTGTCACAGGAATGGTTCAAAACATAGTCAGTAAGAAGTGTCAGTCTTCTTGTCCTTAAGTCGGCATTGTGCCTTTTGTATTTAATTCCGGTGCAATTTCTGTGTTTCATCGTCAATACGAAAGTCAGAGGGATACAGTAAACCTGAAGTGAGAATCGGAATGTATAACTAGTGTCACAGGAATGGTTCAAAACATAGTCAGTAAGAAGAGTCAGTCTTCTTGTACTTAAGTCGGCCTTGGGCCTTTTGTATTTAATTCCGATGCATTTTCTGTGTTTCATCGTCAATAAGAAGGTCCAAGGGATACAGTAAACCTGGAGTGAAGCATCGGAATCTATAACTAGTGTCACAGGAATGTTTCAAAACATAGACAGTAAGAAGATACAGTCTTCTTGTACTTAAGTCGTCATTGTGCCTTTTTGTATTTAATTCCGATGCAATTTCTGTGTTTCATCGTCAATAAGAAGGTCCAAGGGATACAGTAAACCTGAAGTGAAGCATCGGATTCTATAACTAGTGTCACAGGAATGGTTCAAAACATAGACAGTAAGAAGAGTCAGTCTTCGTGTACTAAAGTTGGCATTTTGTCTTTTGTATTTAATTCCAATGCTATTACTGTGTGTCACCGTCAATAACAAGGTCCAAGGGATACAGTTAACCTGATGTGAAGCATCGGAATCTATAACTATTGTCACCGGTATGGTTCAAACTGTTATCGGTAAGAAGAGTCAGTACTCTTGTACTTAAGTCGGCATTGTGCCATTTCTATTTCATTCCGATGCAGTATGTGTTTTTCATCGTCAATAAGAAGGTCCAAGGGATGCAGTAAACCTGGAGTGAAGCATCGGATTCTATAACTAGTGTCACAGTAATGGTTCAAAACATAGACAGTAAGAAGAGTCAGTCTTCTTGTACTTAAGTCGGCATTGTGCCTTTTGTATTTAATTCCGATGCAATTTCTGTGTTTCATCGTCAATAAGAAGGTCCAAGGGTTACAGTAAACCTGGAGTGAAGCATCGGAATCTATAACTAGTGTCACAGGAATGGTTCAAACATAGACAGTCAGAAGAGTCAGTCTTCTTGTACTTAAGTCGACATTGTGCCTTTTCTATTTAATTCCGATGCAATTTCTGTGTTTCATCGTCAATAAGAATGTCCAAGGTATACAGTAAACGTGTAGTAAAGCATCGGAATCTAAAACTAGTGTCACAGCAATGGTTCAAACTATAATCACTAAGAAGAGTCAGTCTTCTTGTACTTAAGTCGCCATTGTGCCTTTTCTATTTAATTCCGATGCAATTTCTGTGTTTCATCGTCAATAAGAAGGTCCAAGGTATACAGTAAACCTGGAGTGAAGCATCGGAATCTATAACTAGTGTCACAGGAATGGTTCAAAACATAGACAGTAAGAAGAGTCAGTCTTCCTCTACTTGAGTCGGCATTGTGAGTTTTCTATTTTATTCCGATGCAATTTCGGTGTTTCATCGTCAATAAGAAGGTCAGAGGGATACAGTAAACCTGAAGTGAAGCATCGGAATCTATAACTAGTGTCACAGGAATGGTTTAAACATAGTCAGTAAGAAGAGTCAGTCTTCTTGTACTTAAGTCGGCATTGTGCCTTTTCTATTTAATTCCAATGCAATTTCTGTGTTTCATCGTCAATAAGAAGGTCCAAGGGTTACAGTAAACCTGGAGTGAAGCATCGGAATCTATAACTGGTGTCACAGGAATGGTTCAAAGCATAGACAGTAATGCGGCATTGTGCCTTTTGTATTTAACTCCGATGCAATTTCTGTGTTTCATCGTCAATAAGTAGGTCAGAGGGATACAGTAAACCTGAAGTGAAGCAACGGAATCTGTAACTAGTGTCACAGCAATGGTTCAAAACATAGTCAGTAAGAAGAGTCAGTCTTCTTGTACTTAAGTCGGCATTGTGCATTTTGTACTTAATTCCGATGCAGTTTTTTTGTTTCATCGTCAATAAGACGGTCCAAGGGATACAGTCAACCTGGAGTGAAACATCGGAATCTATAACTAGGGTCACAGGAATGGTTCAAAGCATAGTCAGTAAAAGGAGTCAGTCTTCTTGTAGTTAAGTTGGCGTTGTGCCATTTGTATTGAATTCCGATGCAATTTCTGTGTTTCATCGACAATAAGAAGGTCCAAGGGATACAGTAAACGTGAAGTGAAGCATCGGAATCTATAAGAAGTGTCTTTGGAATGGTTCGAAACATAATCAGGAAGAAGAGTCAGTCTTCTTGTACTTAAGTTGGCATTGTGCCTTTCGTATTTAATTCCGATGAAATTTCTGTGTTTCACCGTCAATAGGAAGGTCAGAGGGATACAGTAAACCTGAAGTGAAGCATCGGAATCTATAACTAGTGTCACAGGAATGGTTCAAACATAGACAGTAAGGAGAGTCAGTCTTCTTGTACTTAAGTTGGCATTGTGCCTTTTGTATTTAATTCCGATGCAATTTCTGTGTTTCATCGTCAATAAGAAGGTCAGAGGGATACAGTAAACCTGAAGTGAAGCATCGGAATCTATAAATAGTGTCACAGGAATGGTTCAAAACATAGTCTGTAAGAAGAGTCAGTCTTCTTGTACTTAAGTCGGCATTGTGCCTTTTGTATTTAATTTGGATGCAACTTCTGTGTTTCATCGTCAATAAGAAGGTCAGAAGGATACAGTAATCCTGAAGTTAAGCATCGGAATCTATGACTAGTGTCACAGGAATCGTTCAAAGCATAGTCCATAAGAAGAGTCAGTCTTCTTGTTCTTAAGTCGGTATTGTGCCTTTTTGTATTTAATTCCGATTCAATTTCTGTGTTTCATCGTCAATAACACGGTCCAAGGGATACAGTAAACCTGAAGTGAAGCATCGGAATCTATAACTAGTGTCACAATAATGGTTGAAAACATAGACAGTAGGAAGAGTCAGTCTACTTGTACTTAAGTCGGCATTGTGCCTATTGTATTTAATTCCGATGTAATTTCTGTGTTTCATCGTCAATAAGAATGTCTAAGGGACACAATAAACCTGCAGTGAAGCATCGGAATCCATAACTAGTGTCACAGGGATGGTTCAAAGCATAGACAGTAAGAAGAGTCAGTCTTCTTGTACATAAGTCGGCATTGTGCCTTTTGTATTTAATTCCGATGCAATATCTGTGTTTCATCGTCAATAAGAAGGTCCAAGGGATACAGTCAACCTGGAGTGAAACATCGGAATCTATAACTAGTGTCACAGGGACGGTTCAAAACATAGACAGTAAGATGAGTCAGTATTCTTGTACTTAAATCGGCATTGTGCTTTTTGTATTTAATTCCGATGCAATTTCTGTGTTTCATCGTCACTAAGAAGGTCAGAGGGATACAGTAATCCGGAAGTTAAGCATCGGAATCTATAACTAGAGTCACAGGAATGGTTCAAAATATAGTCAGTAAGAAGGGTCAGTCTTCTTGTAGTTCAGTCGGCCTTGTGCCTTTTGTATTAAATTCCGATGCTATTTCTGTGTTTCATCGACAATAAGGAGGTCCAAGGGATACAGTAAACCTGAAGTGAAGCATCGGAATCAATAACAAGTGTCTTAGGAATGGTTCAAAACATAGACAGTAGGAAGAGTCAGTCTTCTAGTACTTAAGTCGGCATTGTGCCTTTTCTATTTCATTCGGAAGCAATTTCTGTGTTTCATCGTCCATGAGACGGTCAGGGGGATACAGTAAACCTGAATTGAAGCATCGGAATCTATAACTAGTGTCACAGGAATGGTTGAAAGCATAGACAGTTGGAAGAGTCAGTCTTCTTGTACTTAAATCGGCATTGTGTCTTTTGTAATTAATTCCGATGCAATTTCTCTGTTTCATCGGCAATAAGAAGGTCCAAGGGATACAGTAAACCTGAAGTGAAGCATCGGAATCTACAACTAGTGTCACAGGAATGATTCAAGACGTAGTCAGGAAGAAGAGTCAGTCTTCTTCAACTCAAGTCGGCATTGTGCCTTTTGTATTTAATTCCGATGCAATTTCTGTGTTTCATCGTCAATAAGAAGGTCTAAGGGACACAGTAAGCCTGCAGTGAAGCATCAGAATCCATAACTAGTGTCACAGGGATGGTTCAAAGCATAGACAGTAAGAAGAGTCAGTCTTCTTGAACTTAAGTCGGCATTGTGCCTTTTGTATTTAATTCCGATGCAATATCTGTGTTTCATCGTCAATAAGAAGGTCCAAGGGATACAGTCAACCTGGAGTGAAACATCGGAATCTATAACTAGTGTCACAGGGACGGTTCAAAACATAGACAGTAAGATGAGTCAGTATTCTTGTACTTAAATCGGCATTGTGCTTTTTGTATTTAATTCCGATGCAATTTCTGTGTTTCATCGTCACTAAGAAGGTCAGAGGGATACAGTAATCCGGAAGTTAAGCATCGGAATCTATAACTAGAGTCACAGGAATGGTTCAAAATATAGTCAGTAAGAAGGGTCAGTCTTCTTGTAGTTCAGTCGGCCTTGTGCCTTTTGTATTAAATTCCGATGCTATTTCTGTGTTTCATCGACAATAAGGAGGTCCAAAGGATACAGTAAACCTGAAGTGAAGCATCGGAATCAATAACAAGTGTCTTAGGAATGGTTCAAAACATAGACAGTAGGAAGAGTCAGTCTTCTAGTACTTAAGTCGGCATTGTGCCTTTTCTATTTCATTCGGAAGCAATTTCTGTGTTTCATCGTCAATGAGACGGTCAGGGGGATACAGTAAACCTGAATTGAAGCATCGGAATCTATAACTAGTGTCACAGGAATGGTTGAAAGCATAGACAGTTGGAAGAGTCAGTCTTCTTGTACTTAAATCGGCATTGTGTCTTTTGTATTTAATTCCGATGCAATTTCTCTGTTTCATCGGCAATAAGAAGGTCCAAGGGATACAGTAAACCTGAAGTGAAGCATCGGAATCTACAACTAGTGTCACAGGAATGATTCAAGACGTAGTCAGGAAGAAGAGTCAGTCTTCTTCAACTCAAGTCGGCATTGTGCCTTTTGTATTTAATTCCGATGCAATTTCTGTGTTTCATCGTCAATAAGAAGGTCTAAGGGACACAGTAAGCCTGCAGTGAAGCATCGGAATCTATAACTAGTGTCACAGGGATGGTTCAAAGCATAGACAGTAAGAAGAGTCAGTCTTCTTGTACTTAAGTCGGCATTGTGCCTTTTGTATTTAATTCCGATGCAATTTCTGTGTTTCATCGTCAATAAGAAGTCAGAGGGATACAGTAAACCTAAAGTGAAGCAACGGAATCTATAACTTGTGTCACAGGAATGGTTCAAAACATAGACAGTAGGAAGAGTCAGTCTTCCAGTACTTAAGTCGGCATTGTGCCTTTTCTATTTAATTCGGATGCAAATTCTGTGTTTCATCGTCAATAAGACGGTCAGAGGGATACAGTAAACCTGAAGTGAAGCATCGGAATGTATAACTAGTGTCACAGGAATGGTTCAAAACATAGACAACAGGAAGAGTCAGTCTTCTTGTACTTAAGTCGGCATTGTGCCTTTTGTATTTAATTCCGATGCAATTTCTGTGATTCATCGTAAATAACAAGGTCCAAGGGATACATTAAACCTGAAGTGAAGCATCGGACTCTATAACTAGTGTCACAGAAATGGTTCAAAACATAGACAGTAGGAAGAGTCAGTCTTCTTGTACATAAGTCGGCATTGTGCCTTTTGTATTTAATTCCGATGCAATTTCTGTGTTTCATCGTCAAAAAGAAGGTCCAAGGGAAACAGTAAACCTGAAGTGAAGCATCGGAATCTATAACTAGTGTCACAGGAATGGTGCTAATCATAGACTGTAAGATGAGTCAGTATTCTTGTACTTAAGTCGGCATTGTGTCTTTTCTATTTCATTCCGATGCAATTTCAGCGTTTCATCGTCAATAAGAAGGTCCAAGGGATACAGTAAACCTGAAGTGAAGCATCGGAATCTACAACTAGTGTCACAGGAATGGTTCAAAACATAATCAGGAAGAAGAGTCAGTCTTCTTGTACCTAAGTTGGCATTGTGCCTTTCGTATTTAATTCCGATGACATATCTGTGTTTCACCGTCAATAAGAAGGTCAGAGGGATACAGTAAACCTGAAGTGAAGCATCGGAATCTATAACTAGTGTCACAGGAATGGTTCAAACATAGACAGTAAGAAGAGTCAGTCTTCTTGTACTTAAGTTGGCATTGTGCCTTTTGTATTTAATTCCGATGCAATTTCTGTGTTTCATCGTCAATAAGAAGGTCAGAGGGATACAGTAAGCCTGAAGTGAAGCATCGGAATCTATAATTAGTGTCACAGGAATGGTTCAAACATAGATAGTAAGAAGAGTCAGTCTTCTTGTACTTAAGTTGGCATTGTGCCTTTTGTATCTAATTCCGATGCAATTTCTGTGTTTCATCGTCAATAAGAAGGTCAGATGGATACAGTAAACCTGAAGTGAAGCATCGGAATCTATAACTAGTGTCACTGGAATGGTTCAAATTATAGACAGTATGAAGAGTCAGTCTTCTTGTACTTAAGTCGGCATTGTGCCTTTTCTATTTAATTCGGATGCAATTTCTGTGTTTCATCGTCAATAAGACGGTCAGGGGGATACAGTAAACCTGAAGTGAAGCATCGGAATGTATAACTAGTGTCACAGGAATGGTTCACAACATAGACAGTTGGAGGAGTCAGTCTTCTTGTACTTAAGTCGGCATTGTGCCTTTTGTATTTAATTCCGATGCAATTTCTGTGATTCATCGTAAATAACAAGGTCCAAGGGATACAGTAAACCTGAAGTGAAGCATCGGACTCTATAACTAGTGTCACAGAAATGGTTCAAAACATAGACAGTAGGAAAAGTCAGTCTTCTTGTACATAAGACGGCATTGTGTCTTTTGTATTTAATTCCGATGCAATTTCTGTGTTTCATCGTCAATAAGAAGGTCCAAGGGAAACAGTAAACCTGAAGTGAAGCATCGGAATCTATAACTAGTGTCACAGGAATGGTGCAAATCATAGACTGTAAGATGAGTCAGTATTCTTGTACTTAAGTCGGCATTGTGCTTTTTGTATTTAATTCCGATGCAATTTCTGTGTTTCATCGGCACTAACAAGGTCGGTGGGATACAGTAATCCGGAAGTTAAGCATTCGAATCTATAACTAGTGTCACTGGAATGGTTCAAAGCATAGTCAGTAAGAAGAGTCAGTCTTCTTGTAGTTAAGGCGGCATTGTGCCTTTTGTATTTTAATTCCGAACCAATTTCTGTGTTTCATCGTCAATAAGAAGCTGCAAGGGATACAGTAAACCTGAAGTGAAGCATCGGAATCAATAACTAGTGTCACAGGAATGGTTCAAAGCATAGACAGTAAGAAGAGTCAGTCTTCTTGTACTTAAGTCGGTATTGTGCCTTTTGTATTTCATTCCGATGCAATTTCTGTGTTTCATCGTGAATAAGGTCAGTTGATACATTAAACCTGAAGTGAAGCATCGGAATCTATAACTAGTGTCACAGGAATGGTTCAAAACATAGACAGTAGGAAGAGTCAGTGTTCTTGTACTTAAGCCGGCATTTTGACTTTTGTATTTAATTCCGATGCAATTTCAGTGTTTCATCGTCAATAAGAATGTAAAGGGGATACAGTAAACCTGGAGTGAAGCATCGGAATCTACAACTAGTGTCAATGGAATGGTTCAAAACATAGACAGTAAGAAGAGTCAGTATTCTTGGACTTAAGTCGGCATTGTGCCTTTTTTATTTAATTCCGATGCAATTTCTGTGTTTCATCGTCAATACGAAGGTCAGAGGGATACAGTAAACCTGAAGTGAAGCATCTGAATCTATAACTAGTGTCTCAGGAATGGTCCAAATCATAGTCAGGAAGAAGATCAGTCTTCTTCTACTTAAGTCGGCATTGTGCATTTTCTCTTTAATTCCGATGCAATTACTGTGTTCATCGTCAAAAGAAGGTCCAAGCGATACACTAAACCGACAGTGAAGCAACGGAATCTATAACTAGTGTCACAGGAATGGTTCAAAACATAGACATTAAGAAGAGTCAGTCTCCTTGTACTTAAGTCGGCATTGTGCCTTTTCTATTTAATTCCGAGGCAATTTCTGTGTGTCTTCGTCAATAAGAAGGTCAGAGGGATACAGTAAACCTGAAGTGAAGCATCGGAATCTATAACTAGTGTCACAGGAATGGTTCAAAACATAGTCAGGAAGAAGAGTCAGTCTTCTTGTCCTTAAGTCGGCATTGTGCCTTTTGTATTTAATTCCGGTGCAATTTCTGTGTTTCATCGTCAATACGAAAGTCAGAGGGATACAGTAAACCTGAAGTGAGAATCGGAATCTATAACTAGTGTCACAGGAATGGTTCAAAACATAGTCAGTAAGAAGAGTCAGTCTTCTTGTACTTAAGTCGGCCTTGGGCCTTTTGTATTTAATTCCGATGCATTTTCTGTGTTTCATCGTCAATAAGAAGGTCCAAGGGATACAGTAAACCTGGAGTGAAGCATCGGAATCTATAACTAGTGTCACAGGAATGTTTCAAAACATAGACAGTAAGAAGATACAGTCTTCTTGTACTTAAGTCGTCATTGTACCTTTTTGTATTTAATTCCGATGCAATTTCTGTGTTTCATCGTCAATAAGAAGGTCCAAGTGATACAGTAAACCTGAAGTGAAGCATCGGATTCTATAACTAGTGTCACAGGAATGGTTCAAAACATAGACAGTAAGAAGAGTCAGACTTCGTGTACTAAAGTTGGCATTTTGCCTTTTGTATTTAATTCCAATGCTATTTCCTTGTGTCACCGTCAATAACAAGGTCCAAGGGATACAGTAAACCTGAAGTGAAGCATCGGAATCTATAACTATTGTCACCGGAATGGTTCAAACTATTATCAGTAAGAAGAGTCAGTCCTCTTGTACTTAAGTCGGCATTGTGCCATTTCTATTTCATTCCGATGCAGTATGTGTTTTTCATCGTCAATAAGAAGGTCCAAGTGATACAGTAAACCTGGAGTGAAGCCTCGGATTCTATAACTAGTGTCACAGGAATGGTTCAAAACATAGACAGTAGGAAGAGTCAGTCTTCTTGTACTTAATTCGGCATTGTGCCTTTTGTATTTAATTCCGGTGCAATTTCTGTGTTTCATCGTCAATACGAAAGTCAGAGGGATACAGTAAACCTGAAGTGAGAATCGGAATCTATAACTAGTGTCACAGGAATGGTTCAAAACATAGTCAGTAAGAAGAGTCAGTCTTCTTGTACTTAAGTTGGCATTGTGCCTTTTGTATCTAATTCCGATGCAATTTCTGTGTTTCATCGTCAATAAGAAGGTCAGATGGATACAGTAAACCTGAAGTGAAGCATCGGAATCTATAACTAGTGTCACTGGAATGGTTCAAATTATAGACAGTATGAAGAGTCAGTCTTCTTGTACTTAAGTCGGCATTGTGCCTTTTCTATTTAATTCGGATGCAATTTCTGTGTTTCATCGTCAATAAGATGGTCAGGGGGATACAGTAAACCTGAAGTGAAGCATCGGAATGTATAACTAGTGTCACAGGAATGGTTCACAACATAGACAGTTGGAGGAGTCAGTCTTCTTGTACTTAAGTCGGCATTGTGCCTTTTGTATTTAATTCCGATGCAATTTCTGTGATTCATCGTAAATAACAAGGTCCAAGGGATACAGTAAACCTGAAGTGAAGCATCGGACTCTATAACTAGTGTCACAGAAATGGTTCAAAACATAGACAGTAGGAAAAGTCAGTCTTCTTGTACATAAGACGGCATTGTGTCTTTTGTATTTAATTCCGATGCAATTTCTGTGTTTCATCGTCAATAAGAAGGTCCAAGGGAAACAGTAAACCTGAAGTGAAGCATCGGAATCTATAACTAGTGTCAGAGGAATGGTGCAAATCATAGACTGTAAGATGAGTCAGTATTCTTGTACTTAAGTCGGCATTGTGCTTTTTGTATTTAATTCCGATGCAATTTCTGTGTTTCATCGGCACTAACAAGGTCGGTGGGATACAGTAATCCGGAAGTTAAGCATTCGAATCTATAACTAGTGTCACTGGAATGGTTCAAAGCATAGTCAGTAAGAAGAGTCAGTCTTCTTGTAGTTAAGGCGGCATTGTGCCTTTTGTATTTTAATTCCGAACCAATTTCTGTGTTTCATCGTCAATAAGAAGCTGCAAGGGATACAGTAAACCTGAAGTGAAGCATCGGAATCAATAACTAGTGTCACAGGAATGGTTCAAAGCATAGACAGTAAGAAGAGTCAGTCTTCTTGTACTTAAGTCGGTATTGTGCCTTTTGTATTTCATTCCGATGCAATTTCTGTGTTTCATCGTGAATAAGGTCAGTTGATACATTAAACCTGAAGTGAAGCATCGGAATCTATAACTAGTGTCACAGGAATGGTTCAAAACATAGACAGTAGGAAGAGTCAGTGTTCTTGTACTTAAGCCGGCATTTTGACTTTTGTATTTAATTCCGATGCAATTTCAGTGTTTCATCGTCAATAAGAATGTAAAGGGGATACAGTAAACCTGGAGTGAAGCATCGGAATCTACAACTAGTGTCAATGGAATGGTTCAAAACATAGACAGTAAGAAGAGTCAGTATTCTTGGACTTAAGTCGGCATTGTGCCTTTTTTATTTAATTCCGATGCAATTTCTGTGTTTCATCGTCAATACGAAGGTCAGAGGGATACAGTAAACCTGAAGTGAAGCATCTGAATCTATAACTAGTGTCTCAGGAATGGTCCAAATCATAGTCAGGAAGAAGATCAGTCTTCTTCTACTTAAGTCGGCATTGTGCATTTTCTCTTTAATTCCGATGCAATTACTGTGTTCATCGTCAAAAGAAGGTCCAAGCGATACACTAAACCGACAGTGAAGCAACGGAATCTATAACTAGTGTCACAGGAATGGTTCAAAACATAGACATTAAGAAGAGTCAGTCTCCTTGTACTTAAGTCGGCATTGTGCCTTTTCTATTTAATTCCGAGGCAATTTCTGTGTGTCTTCGTCAATAAGAAGGTCAGAGGGATACAGTAAACCTGAAGTGAAGCATCGGAATCTATAACTAGTGTCACAGGAATGGTTCAAAACATAGTCAGGAAGAAGAGTCAGTCTTCTTGTCCTTAAGTCGGCATTGTGCCTTTTGTATTTAATTCCGGTGCAATTTCTGTGTTTCATCGTCAATACGAAAGTCAGAGGGATACAGTAAACCTGAAGTGAGAATCGGAATCTATAACTAGTGTCACAGGAATGGTTCAAAACATAGTCAGTAAGAAGAGTCAGTCTTCTTGTACTTAAGTCGGCCTTGGGCCTTTTGTATTTAATTCCGATGCATTTTCTGTGTTTCATCGTCAATAAGAAGGTCCAAGGGATACAGTAAACCTGGAGTGAAGCATCGGAATCTATAACTAGTGTCACAGGAATGTTTCAAAACATAGACAGTAAGAAGATACAGTCTTCTTGTACTTAAGTCGTCATTGTACCTTTTTGTATTTAATTCCGATGCAATTTCTGTGTTTCATCGTCAATAAGAAGGTCCAAGTGATACAGTAAACCTGAAGTGAAGCATCGGAATATATAACTAGTGTCACAGGAATGGTTCAAAACATAGACAGTAGGAAGAGTCAGTCTTCTTGTACTTAATTCGGCATTGTGCCTTTTCTATTTATTTCCGATGCAATTTCTGTGTTTCATCGTCAATAAGAAGGTCAGAGGGATACAGTAAGCCTGAAGTGAAGCATTGGAATCTATAACTAGTGTCAAAGGAATGGTTCAAAGCATAGACAGGAAGAAGAGTCAGTCTTCTTGTACTTGAGTCGGCATTGTGCCTTTTGTATCAAATTCCGATGCAATTTCTGTGTTTCATCGTCAATAAGAAGGTCAGAGGGGTACAGTAAACCTGAAGTGAAGCATCGGATTCTATAACTAGTGTCACAGGAATGGTTCAAAACATAGACAGTAAGAAGAGTCAGACTTCGTGTACTAAAGTTGGCATTTTGCCTTTTGTATTTAATTCCAATGCTATTTCCTTGTGTCACCGTCAATAACAAGGTCCAAGGGATACAGTAAACCTGAAGTGAAGCATCGGAATCTATAACTATTGTCACCGGAATGGTTCAAACTATTATCAGTAAGAAGAGTCAGTCCTCTTGTACTTAAGTCGGCATTGTGCCATTTCTATTTCATTCCGATGCAGTATGTGTTTTTCATCGTCAATAAGAAGGTCCAAGTGATACAGTAAACCTGGAGTGAAGCCTCGGATTCTATAACTAGTGTCACAGGAATGGTTCAAAGCATAGACAGTAGAAGGAGTCAGCCTTCTTGTACTTAAGTCGGCATTGTGCCTTTAGTTTTTAATTCCGATGCAATTTCTGTGTTTCATTGTCAATAAGAAGGTCAGAGGGATACAGTAAACCTGAAGTGAAGCATCGGAAACAATAACTAGTTTCACAGGAATGGTTCAAAACATAGACAGTAAGAAGAGTCAGTCTTCTTGTCCTTAATTCGGCATTGTGCCTTTTGTATTTAATTCCGATGCAATTTCTGTGTTTCATCGTCAACAAGAAGGTTCAAGGGATACAGTAAACCTGGAGTGAAGCATCGGAATCTATACCTAGTCTCACAGTAATGGTTCAAAACATAGACAGTAAGAAGAGTCAGTCTTCTTGTACTTAAGTCGGCATTGTGCCTTTTGTATTTAATATCGATGCAATTTCTGTGTTTCATCGTCAATAAGAAGGTCCAAGGAATACAGTAAACCTGAAGTGAAGCATCGGAATCTATAACTAGTGTCACTGGAATGGTTCAAAATATAGACAGTAAGAAGAGTCAGTCTTCTTGTACTTAAGTCAGCATTGTGCCTTTTGTGTTTAATTCCGATGCAATTCCTGTGATTCATCGTCAATAAGAAGGTCCAAGGGATACAGTGAACCTGAAGTGAGGCATCGGAATCTATAACTAGAGTCACAGGAATGTTTCAAAACATAGTCAGTAAGAAGAGTCAGTCTTCTTGTCCTTAAGTCGGCATTGTGCCTTTTGTATTTAATTCCGATGCAATTTCTGTGTTTCATCGGCAATAAGGTCAGAGGGATACAGTAAAGCTGAAGTGAAGCATCGGAATCTATAACTAGTGTCACAGGAATGGTTCAAAACATAGACAGTAGGAAGAGTCAGTCTCCTTGTACTTAAGTCGGCATTGTGTCTTTTGTATTTAATTCCGATGCAATTTCTGTGTTTCATTGTCAATAAGAAGGTCAGAGAGATACAGTAAACCTGAGGTGAAGCATCGGAATCCAAAACTAGTGTCACAGGAATGTTTCAAAGCATAGACAGTAGGAAGAGTCAGTCTTCTTGTACTTAAGTCGGCATTGTGCCTTTTGTATTTAATTCCGATACAATTTCTGTGTTTCATCGTCAATAAGAAGGTACAAGGTATACAGTAAACCTAAAGTGAAGCATCGAATTCTATAACTAGTGTCACAGGAATGGTTCAAAACATAGTCAGTAAGAAGAGTCAGTCTTCTTGTACTTAAGTCGGCATTGTGCCTTTTGTATTTAATTCCGATGCAATTTCTGTGTTTCATCGTCAATAAGAAGGTCCAAGGGTTAGAGTAAACCAGGAGTGAAGCATCGGAATCTATAACTAGTGTCACAGGAATGGTTCAAACATAGACAGTCAGAAGAGTCAGTCTTCTTGTACTTAAGTCGACATTGTGCATTTTCTATTTAATTCCGATGCAATTTCTGTGTTTCATCGTCAATAAGAATGTCCAAGGTATACAGTAAACGTGTAGTAAAGCATCGGAATCTAAAACTAGTGTCACAGCAATGGTTCAAACTATAATCACTAAGAAGAGTCAGTCTTCTTGTACTTAAGTTGCCATTGTGCCTTTTCTATTTAATTCCGATTCAATTTCTGTGTTTCATCGTCAATAAGAAGGTCCAAGGTATACAGTAAACCTGGAGTGAAGCATCGGAATCTATAACTAGTGTCACAGGAATGGTTCAAAACATAGACAGTAAGAAGAGTCAGTCTTCTTCTACTTGAGTCGGCATTGTGTGTTTTCTATTTAATTCCGATGCAATTTCGGTGTTTCATCGTCAATAAGAAGGTCAGAGGGATACAGTAAACCTGAAGTGAAGCATCGGAATCTATAACTAGTGTCACAGGAATGGTTTAAACATAGTCAGTAAGAAGAGTCAGTCTTCTTGTACTTAAGTCGGCATTGTGCCTTTTCTATTTAATTCCAATGCAATTTCTGTGTTTCATCGTCAATAAGAAGGTCCAAGGGTTACAGTAAACCTGGAGTGAAGCATCGGAATCTATAACTAGTGTCACAGGAATGGTTCAAAGCATAGACAGTAATGCGGCATTGTGCCTTTTGTATTTAATTCCGATGCAATTTCTGTGTTTCATCGTCAATAAGAAGGTCAGAGGGATACAGTAATCCTGAAGTTAAGCATCGGAATCTATGACTAGTGTCACAGGAATGGTTCAAAGCATAGTCAGTAATAAGAGTCTGTCTTCTTGTACTTAAGTCGGTATTGTGCCTTTTGTATTTAATTCCGATGCAATTTCTGTGTTTCATCGTCAATAAGTAGGTCAGAAGCATACAGTAAACCTGAAGTGAAGCAACGGAATCTATAACTAGTGTCACAGGAATGGTTCACAACACAGACAGTTGGAGGAGTCAGTATTCTTGTACTTAAGTCGGCATTGTGCCTTTTGTATTTAATTCCGATGCAATTTCTGTGATTCATCGTAAATAGCAAGGTCCAAGGGATACAGTAAACCTGAAGTGAAGCATCGGACTCTATAACTAGTGTCACAGAAATGGTTCAAAACATAGACAGTAGGAAGAGTCAGTCTTCTTGTACATAAGACGGCATTGTGCCTTTTGTATTTAATTCCGATGCAATTTCTGTGTTTCATCGTCAATAAGAAGGTCCAAGGGAAACAGTAAACCTGAAGTGAAGCATCGGAATCTATAACTAGTGTCACAGGAATGGTGCAAATCATAGACTGTAAGATGAGTCAGTATTCTTGTACTTAAGTCGGCATTGTGCTTTTTGTATTTAATTCCGATGCAATTTCTGTGTTTCATCGGCACTAACAAGGTCGGTGGGATACAGTAATCCTGAAGTTAAGCATTCGAATTTATAACTAGTGTCACTGGAATGGTTCAAATCATAGTCAGTAAGAAGAGTCAGTCTTCTTGTAGTTAAGTCGGCATTGTGCCTTTTGTATTTTAATTCCGAACCAATTTCTGTGTTTCATCGTCAATAAGAAACTGCAAGGGATACAGTAAACCTGAAGTGAAGCATCGGAATCAATAACTAGTGTCACAGGAATGGTTCAAAGCATAGACAGTAAGAAGAGTCAGTCTTCTTGTACTTAAGTCGGTATTGTGCCTTTTGTATTTCATTCCGATGCAATTTCTGTGTTACATCGTGAATAAGGTCAGAGGGATACAGTAAACCTGAAGTGAAGCATCGGAATCTATAACTAGTGTCACAGGAATGGTTCAAAACATAGACAGTAGGAAGAGTCAGTGTTCTTGTACTTAAGCCGGCATTTTGACTTTTGTATTTAATTCCGATGCAATTTCAGTGTTTCATCGTCAATAAGAATGTAAAGGGGATACAGTAAACCTGGAGTGAAGCATCGGAATCTATAACTAGTGTCAATGGAATGGTTCAAAACATAGACAGTAAGAAGAGTCAGTCTTCTTGTACTTAAGTCGGCATTGTGCCTTTTGTATTTAATTCCGATGCAATTTCTGTGTTTCATCGTCAATAAGAAGGTCAGAGGGATACAGTAAACCTGAAGTGAAGCATCTGAATCTATAACTAGTGTCTCAGGAATGGTCCAAAACATAGTCAGTAAGAAGATCAGTCTTCTTCTACTTAAGTCGGCATTGTGCATTTTCTCTTTAATTCCGATGCAATTACTGTGTTCATCGTCAATAAGAAGGTCCAAGCGATACACTAAACCGACAGTGAAGCAACGGAATCTATAACTAGTGTCACAGGAATGGTTCAAAACATAGACATTAAGAAGAGTCAGTCTCCTTGTACTTAAGTCGGCATTGTGCCTTTTCTATTTAATTCCGAGGCAATTTCTGTGTGTCTACGTCAATAAGAAGGTCAGAGGGATACAGTAAACCTGAAGTGAAGCATCGGAATCTATAACTAGTGTCACAGGAATGGTTCAAAACATAGTCAGTAAGAAGAGTCAGTCTTCTTGTCCTTAAGTCGGCATTGTGCCATTTGTATTTAATTCCGGTGCAATTTCTGTGTTTCATCGTCAATACGAAAGTCAGAGGGATACAGTAAACCTGAAGTGAGAATCGGAATCTATAACTAGTGTCACAGGAATGGTTCAAAACATAGTCAGTAAGAAGAGTCAGTCTTCTTGTACTTAAGTCGGCCTTGGGCCTTTTGTATTTAATTCCGATGCATTTTCTGTGTTTCATCGTCAACAAGAAGGTCCAAGGGATACAGTAAACCTGGAGTGAAGCATCGGAATCTATAACTAGTGTCACAGGAATGTTTCAAAACATAGACAGTTAGAAGATACAGTCTTCTTGTACTTAAGTCGTCATTGTGCCTTTTTGTATTTAATTTCGATGCAATTTCTGTGTTTCATCGTCAATAAGAAGGTCCAAGGGATACAGTAAACCTGAAGTGAAGCATCGGAATATATAACTAGTGTCACAGGAATGGTTCAAAACATAGACAGTAGGAAGAGTCAGTCTTCTTGTACTTAATTCGGCATTGTGCCTTTTCTATTTAATTCCGATGCAATTTCTGTGTTTCATCGTCAATAAGAAGGTCAGAGGGATACAGTAAGCCTGAAGTGAAGCATTGGAATCTATAACTAGTGTCAAAGGAATGGTTCAAAGCATAGACAGGAAGAAGAGTCAGTCTTCTTGTACTTGAGTCGGCATTGTGCCTTTTGTATCAAATTCCGATGCAATTTCTGTGTTTCATCGTCAATAAGAAGGTCAGAGGGGTACAGTAAACCTGAAGTGAAGCATCGGATTCTATAACTAGTGTCACAGGAATGGTTCAAAACATAGACAGTAAGAAGAGTCAGTCTTCGTGTACTAAAGTTGGCATTTTGCCTTTTGTATTTAATTCCAATGCTATTTCTGTGTGTCACCGTCAATAACAAGGTCCAAGGGATACAGTAAACCTGAAGTGAAGCATCGGAATCTATAACTATTGTCACCGGAATGGTTCAAAACGTAGACAGTAGAAGGAGTCAGCCTTCTTGTACTTAAGTCGGCATTGTGCCTTTAGTTTTTAATTCCGATGCAATTTCTGTGTTTCATTGTCAATAAGAAGGTCAGAGGGATACAGTAAACCTGAAGTGAAGCATCGGAAACTATAACTAGTTTCACAGGAATGGTTCAAAACATAGACAGTAAGAAGAGTCAGTCTTCTTGTCCTTAATTCGGCATTGTGCCTTTTGTATTTTATTCCGATGCAATTTCTGTGTTTCATCGTCAACAAGAAGGTTCAAGGGATACAGTAAACCTGGAGTAAAGCATCGGAATCTATACCTAGTGTCACAGTAATGGTTCAAAACATAGACAGTAAGAAGAGTCAGTCTTCTTGTACTTAAGTCGGCATTGTGCCTTTTGTATTTAATTTCGATGCAATTTCTGTGTTTCATCGTCAATAAGAAGGTCCAAGGAATACAGTAAACCTGAAGTGAAGCATCGGAATCTATAACTAGTGTCACTGGAATGGTTCAAAATATAGACAGTAAGAAGAGTCAGTCTTCTTGTACTTAAGTCAGCATTGTGCCTTTTGTGTTTAATTCCGATGCAATTCCTGTGATTCATCGTCAATAAGAAGGTCCAGGGGATACAGTGAACCTGAAGTGAGGCATCGGAATCTATAACTAGAGTCACAGGAATGTTTCAAAACATAGTCAGTAAGAAGAGTCAGTCTTCTTGTCCTTAAGTCGGCATTGTGCCTTTTGTATTTAATTCCGATGCAATTTCTGTGTTTCATCGGCAATAAGGTCAGAGGGATACAGTAAAGCTGAAGTGAAGCATCGGAATCTATAACTAGTGTCACGAGAATGGTTCAAAACATAGACAGTAGGAAGAGTCAGTCTTCTTGTACTTAAGTCGGCATTGTGTCTTTTGTATTTAATTCCGATGCAATTTCTGTGTTTCATTGTCAATAAGAAGGTCAGAGAGATACAGTAAACCTGAGGTGAAGCATCGGAATCCAAAACTAGTGTCACAGGAATGTTTCAAAGCATAGACAGTAGGAAGAGTCAGTCTTCTTGTACTTAAGTCGGCATTGTGCCTTTTGTATTTAATTCCGATACAATTTCTGTGTTTCATCGTCAATAAGAAGGTAAAAGGTATACAGTAAACCTAAAGTGAAGCATCGGATTCTATAACTAGTGTCACAGGAATGGTTCAAAACATAGTCAGTTAGAAGAGTCAGTCTTCTTGTACTTAAGTCGGCATTGTGCCTTTTGTATTTAATTCCGATGCAATTTCTGTGTTTCATCGTCAATTAGAAGGTCCAAGGGTTAGAGTAAACCTGGAGTGAAGCATCGGAATCTATAACTAGTGTCACAGGAATGGTTCAAACATAGACAGTCAGAAGAGTCAGTCTTCTTGTACTTAAGTCGACATTGTGCCTTTTGTATTTAATTCCGATGCAATTTCTGTGTTTCATCGTCAATTAGAAGGTCCAAGGGTTAGAGTAAACCTGGAGTGAAGCATCGGAATCTATAACTAGTGTCACAGGAATGGTTCAAACATAGACAGTCAGAAGAGTCAGTCTTCTTGTACTTAAGTCGGTATTGTGCCTTTTGTATTTAATTCCGATGCAATTTCTGTGTTTCATCGTCAATAAGTAGGTCAGAAGCATACAGTAAACCTGAAGTGAAGCAACGGAATCTATAACTAGTGTCACAGGAATGGTTCACAACACAGACAGTTGGAGGAGTCAGTCTTCTTGCACTTAAGTCGGCATTGTGCCTTTTGTATTTAATTCCGATGCAATTTCTGTGATTCATCGTAAATAACAAGGTCCAAGGGATACAGTAAACCTGAAGTGAAGCATCGGACTCTATAACTAGTGTCACAGAAATGGTTCAAAACATAGACAGTAGGAAGAGTCAGTCTTCTTGTACATAAGACGGCATTGTGCCTTTTGTATTTAATTCCGATGCAATTTCTGTGTTTCATCGTCAATAAGAAGGTCCAAGGGAAACAGTAAACCTGAAGTGAAGCATCGGAATCTATAACTAGTGTCACAGGAATGGTGCAAATCATAGACTGTAAGATGAGTCAGTATTCTTGTACTTAAGTCGGCATTGTGCTTTTTGTATTTAATTCCGATGCAATCTCTGTGTTTCATCGGCACTAACAAGGTCGGTGGGATACAGTAATCCTGAAGTTAAGCATTCGAATTTATAACTAGTGTCACTGGAATGGTTCAAATCATAGTCAGTAAGAAGAGTCAGTCTTCTTGTAGTTAAGTCGGCATTGTGCCTTTTGTATTTTAATTCCGAACCAATTTCTGTGTTTCATCGTCAATAAGAAACTGCAAGGGATACAGTAAACCTGAAGTGAAGCATCGGAATCAATAACTAGTGTCACAGGAATGGTTCAAAGCATAGACAGTAAGAAGAGTCAGTCTTCTTGTACTTAAGTCGGTATTGTGCCTTTTGTATTTCATTCCGATGCAATTTCTGTGTTTCATCGTGAATAAGGTCAGAGGGATACATTAAACCTGAAGTGAAGCATCGGAATCTATAACTAGTGTCACAGGAATGGTTCAAAACATAGACAGTAGGAAGAGTCAGTGTTCTTGTACTTATGCCGGCATTTTGACTTTTGTATTTAATTCCGATGCAATTTCAGTGTTTCATCGTCAATAAGAATGTAAAGGGGATACAGTAAACCTGGAGTGAAGCATCGGAATCTATAACTAGTGTCAATGGAATGGTTCAAAACATAGACAGTAAGAAGAGTCAGTCTTCTTGTACTTAAGTCGGCATTGTGCCTTTTGTATTTAATTCCGATGCAATTTCTGTGTTTCATCGTCAATAAGAAGGTCAGAGGGATACAGTAAACCTGAAGTGAAGCATCGGAATCTATAACTAGTGTCTCAGGAATGGTCCAAAACATAGTCAGTAAGAAGATCAGTCTTCTTCTACTTAAGTCGGCATTGTGCATTTTCTCTTTAATTCCGATGCAATTACTGTGTTCATCGTCAATAAGAAGGTCCAAGCGATACACTAAACCGACAGTGAAGCAACGGAATCTATAACTAGTGTCACAGGAATGGTTCAAAACATAGACATTAAGAAGAGTCAGTCTCCTTGTACTTAAGTCGGCATTGTGCCTTTTCTATTTAATTCCGAGGCAATTTCTGTGTGTCTACGTCAATAAGAAGGTCAGAGGGATACAGTAAACCTGAAGTGAAGCATCGGAATCTATAACTAGTGTCACAGGAATGGTTCAAAACATAGTCAGTAAGAAGAGTCAGTCTTCTTGTCCTTAAGTCGGCATTGTGCCTTTTGTATTTAATTCCGGTGCAATTTCTGTGTTTCATCGTCAATACGAAAGTCAGAGGGATACAGTAAACCTGAAGTGAGAATCGGAATCTATAACTAGTGTCACAGGAATGGTTCAAAACATAGTCAGTAAGAAGAGTCAGTCTTCTTGTACTTAAGTCGGCCTTGGGCCTTTTGTATTTAATTCCGATGCATTTTCTGTGTTTCATCGTCAACAAGAAGGTCCAAGGGATACAGTAAACCTGGAGTGAAGCATCGGAATCTATAACTAGTGTCACAGGAATGTTTCAAAACATAGACAGTTAGAAGATACAGTCTTCTTGTACTTAAGTCGTCATTGTGCCTTTTTGTATTTAATTCCGATGCAATTTCTGTGTTTCATCGTCAATAAGAAGGTCCAAGGGATACAGTAAACCTGAAGTGAAGCATCGGAATATATAACTAGTGTCACAGGAATGGTTCAAAACATAGACAGTAGGAAGAGTCAGTCTTCTTGTACTTAATTCGGCATTGTGCCTTTTCTATTTAATTCCGATGCAATTTCTGTGTTTCATCGTCAATAAGAAGGTCAGAGGGATACAGTAAGCCTGAAGTGAAGCATTGGAATCTATAACTAGTGTCAAAGGAATGGTTCAAAGCATAGACAGGAAGAAGAGTCAGTCTTCTTGTACTTGAGTCGGCATTGTGCCTTTTGTATCAAATTCCGATGCAATTTCTGTGTTTCATCGTCAATAAGAAGGTCAGAGGGGTACAGTAAACCTGAAGTGAAGCATCGGATTCTATAACTAGTGTCACAGGAATGGTTCAAAACATAGACAGTAAGAAGAGTCAGTCTTCGTGTACTAAAGTTGGCATTTTGCCTTTTGTATTTAATTCCAATGCTATTTCTGTGTGTCACCGTCAATAACAAGGTCCAAGGGATACAGTAAACCTGAAGTGAAGCATCGGAATCTATAACTATTGTCACCGGAATGGTTCAAACTATTATCAGTAAGAAGAGTCAGTCCTCTTGTACTTAAGTCGGCATTGTGCCATTTATATTTCATTCCGATGCAGTATGTGTTTTTCATCGTCAATAAGAAGGTCCAAGTGATACAGTAAACCTGGAGTGAAGCATCGGATTCTATAACTAGTGTCACAGGAATGGTTCAAAACGTAGACAGTAGAAGGAGTCAGCCTTCTTGTACTTAAGTCGGCATTGTGCCTTTAGTTTTTAATTCCGATGCAATTTCTGTGTTTCATTGTCAATAAGAAGGTCAGAGGGATACAGTAAAGCTGAAGTGAAGCATCGGAATCTATAACTAGTGTCACAGGAATGGTTCAAAACATAGACAGTAGGAAGAGTCAGTCTCCTTGTACTTAAGTCGGCATTGTGTCTTTTGTATTTAATTCCGATGCAATTTCTGTGTTTCATTGTCAATAAGAAGGTCAGAGAGATACAGTAAACCTGAAGTGAAGCATCGGAATCCAAAACTAGTGTCACAGGAATGTTTCAAAGCATAGACAGTAGGAAGAGTCAGTCTTCTTGTACTTAAGTCGGCATTGTGCCTTTTGTATTTAATTCCGATACAATTTCTGTGTTTCATCGTCAATAAGAAGGTACAAGGTATACAGTAAACCTAAAGTGAAGCATCGAATTCTATAACTAGTGTCACAGGAATGGTTCAAAACATAGTCAGTAAGAAGAGTCAGTCTTCTTGTACTTAAGTCGGCATTGTGCCTTTTGTATTTAATTCCGATGCAATTTCTGTGTTTCATCGTCAATAAGAAGGTCCAAGGGTTAGAGTAAACCAGGAGTGAAGCATCGGAATCTATAACTAGTGTCACAGGAATGGTTCAAACATAGACAGTCAGAAGAGTCAGTCTTCTTGTACTTAAGTCGACATTGTGCCTTTTCTATTTAATTCCGATGCAATTTCTGTGTTTCATCGTCAATAAGAATGTCCAAGGTATACAGTAAACGTGTAGTAAAGCATCGGAATCTAAAACTAGTGTCACAGCAATGGTTCAAACTATAATCACTAAGAAGAGTCAGTCTTCTTGTACTTAAGTTGCCATTGTGCCTTTTCTATTTAATTCCGATTCAATTTCTGTGTTTCATCGTCAATAAGAAGGTCCAAGGTATACAGTAAACCTGGAGTGAAGCATCGGAATCTATAACTAGTGTCACAGGAATGGTTCAAAACATAGACAGTAAGAAGAGTCAGTCTTCTTCTACTTGAGTCGGCATTGTGTGTTTTCTATTTAATTCCGATGCAATTTCGGTGTTTCATCGTCAATAAGAAGGTCAGAGGGATACAGTAAACCTGAAGTGAAGCATCGGAATCTATAACTAGTGTCACAGGAATGGTTTAAACATAGTCAGTAAGAAGAGTCAGTCTTCTTGTACTTAAGTCGGCATTGTGCCTTTTCTATTTAATTCCAATGCAATTTCTGTGTTTCATCGTCAATAAGAAGGTCCAAGGGTTACAGTAAACCTGGAGTGAAGCATCGGAATCTATAACTAGTGTCACAGGAATGGTTCAAAGCATAGACAGTAATGCGGCATTGTGCCTTTTGTATTTAATTCCGATGCAATTTCTGTGTTTCATCGTCAATAAGAAGGTCAGAGGGATACAGTAATCCTGAAGTTAAGCATCGGAATCTATGACTAGTGTCACAGGAATGGTTCAAAGCATAGTCAGTAATAAGAGTCTGTCTTCTTGTACTTAAGTCGGTATTGTGCCTTTTGTATTTAATTCCGATGCAATTTCTGTGATTCATCGTAAATAGCAAGGTCCAAGGGATACAGTAAACCTGAAGTGAAGCATCGGACTCTATAACTAGTGTCACAGAAATGGTTCAAAACATAGACAGTAGGAAGAGTCAGTCTTCTTGTACATAAGACGGCATTGTGCCTTTTGTATTTAATTCCGATGCAATTTCTGTGTTTCATCGTCAATAAGAAGGTCCAAGGGAAACAGTAAACCTGAAGTGAAGCATCGGAATCTATAACTAGTGTCACAGGAATGGTGCAAATCATAGACTGTAAGATGAGTCAGTATTCTTGTACTTAAGTCGGCATTGTGCTTTTTGTATTTAATTCCGATGCAATTTCTGTGTTTCATCGGCACTAACAAGGTCGGTGGGATACAGTAATCCTGAAGTTAAGCATTCGAATTTATAACTAGTGTCACTGGAATGGTTCAAATCATAGTCAGTAAGAAGAGTCAGTCTTCTTGTAGTTAAGTCGGCATTGTGCCTTTTGTATTTTAATTCCGAACCAATTTCTGTGTTTCATCGTCAATAAGAAACTGCAAGGGATACAGTAAACCTGAAGTGAAGCATCGGAATCAATAACTAGTGTCACAGGAATGGTTCAAAGCATAGACAGTAAGAAGAGTCAGTCTTCTTGTACTTAAGTCGGTATTGTGCCTTTTGTATTTCATTCCGTTGCAATTTCTGTGTTACATCGTGAATAAGGTCAGAGGGATACAGTAAACCTGAAGTGAAGCATCGGAATCTATAACTAGTGTCACAGGAATGGTTCAAAACATAGACAGTAGGAAGAGTCAGTGTTCTTGTACTTAAGCCGGCATTTTGACTTTTGTATTTAATTCCGATGCAATTTCAGTGTTTCATCGTCAATAAGAATGTAAAGGGGATACAGTAAACCTGGAGTGAAGCATCGGAATCTATAACTAGTGTCAATGGAATGGTTCAAAACATAGACAGTAAGAAGAGTCAGTCTTCTTGTACTTAAGTCGGCATTGTGCCTTTTGTATTTAATTCCGATGCAATTTCTGTGTTTCATCGTCAATAAGAAGGTCAGAGGGATACAGTAAACCTGAAGTGAAGCATCTGAATCTATAACTAGTGTCTCAGGAATGGTCCAAAACATAGTCAGTAAGAAGATCAGTCTTCTTCTACTTAAGTCGGCATTGGGCATTTTCTCTTTAATTCCGATGCAATTACTGTGTTCATCGTCAATAAGAAGGTCCAAGCGATACACTAAACCGACAGTGAAGCAACGGAATCTATAACTAGTGTCACAGGAATGGTTCAAAACATAGACATTAAGAAGAGTCAGTCTCCTTGTACTTAAGTCGGCATTGTGCCTTTTCTATTTAATTCCGAGGCAATTTCTGTGTGTCTACGTCAATAAGAAGGTCAGAGGGATACAGTAAACCTGAAGTGAAGCATCGGAATCTATAACTAGTGTCACAGGAATGGTTCAAAACATAGTCAGTAAGAAGAGTCAGTCTTCTTGTCCTTAAGTCGGCATTGTGCCTTTTGTATTTAATTCCGGTGCAATTTCTGTGTTTCATCGTCAATACGAAAGTCAGAGGGATACAGTAAACCTGAAGTGAGAATCGGAATCTATAACTAGTGTCACAGGAATGGTTCAAAACATAGTCAGTAAGAAGAGTCAGTCTTCTTGTACTTAAGTCGGCCTTGGGCCTTTTGTATTTAATTCCGATGCATTTTCTGTGTTTCATCGTCAACAAGAAGGTCCAAGGGATACAGTAAACCTGGAGTGAAGCATCGGAATCTATAACTAGTGTCACAGGAATGTTTCAAAACATAGACAGTTAGAAGATACAGTCTTCTTGTACTTAAGTCGTCATTGTGCCTTTTTGTATTTAATTTCGATGCAATTTCTGTGTTTCATCGTCAATAAGAAGGTCCAAGGGATACAGTAAACCTGAAGTGAAGCATCGGAATATATAACTAGTGTCACAGGAATGGTTCAAAACATAGACAGTAGGAAGAGTCAGTCTTCTTGTACTTAATTCGGCATTGTGCCTTTTCTATTTAATTCCGATGCAATTTCTGTGTTTCATCGTCAATAAGAAGGTCAGAGGGATACAGTAAGCCTGAAGTGAAGCATTGGAATCTATAACTAGTGTCAAAGGAATGGTTCAAAGCATAGACAGGAAGAAGAGTCAGTCTTCTTGTACTTGAGTCGGCATTGTGCCTTTTGTATCAAATTCCGATGCAATTTCTGTGTTTCATCGTCAATAAGAAGGTCAGAGGGGTACAGTAAACCTGAAGTGAAGCATCGGATTCTATAACTAGTGTCACAGGAATGGTTCAAAACATAGACAGTAAGAAGAGTCAGTCTTCGTGTACTAAAGTTGGCATTTTGCCTTTTGTATTTAATTCCAATGCTATTTCTGTGTGTCACCGTCAATAACAAGGTCCAAGGGATACAGTAAACCTGAAGTGAAGCATCGGAATCTATAACTATTGTCACCGGAATGGTTCAAACTATTATCAGTAAGAAGAGTCAGTCCTCTTGTACTTAAGTCGGCATTGTGCCATTTATATTTCATTCCGATGCAGTATGTGTTTTTCATCGTCAATAAGAAGGTCCAAGTGATACAGTAAACCTGGAGTGAAGCATCGGATTCTATAACTAGTGTCACAGGAATGGTTCAAAACGTAGACAGTAGAAGGAGTCAGCCTTCTTGTACTTAAGTCGGCATTGTGCCTTTAGTTTTTAATTCCGATGCAATTTCTGTGTTTCATTGTCAATAAGAAGGTCAGAGGGATACAGTAAACCTGAAGTGAAGCATCGGAAACTATAACTAGTTTCACAGGAATGGTTCAAAACATAGACAGTAAGAAGAGTCAGTCTTCTTGTCCTTAATTCGGCATTGTGCCTTTTGTATTTTATTCCGATGCAATTTCTGTGTTTCATCGTCAACAAGAAGGTTCAAGGGATACAGTAAACCTGGAGTGAAGCATCGGAATCTATACCTAGTGTCACAGTAATGGTTCAAAACATAGACAGTAAGAAGAGTCAGTCTTCCTGTACTGAAGTCGGCATTGTGCCTTTTGTATTTAATTTCGATGCAATTTCTGTGTTTCATCGTCAATAAGAAGGTCCAAGGAATACAGTAAACCTGAAGTGAAGCATCGGAATCTATAACTAGTGTCACTGGAATGGTTCAAAATATAGACAGTAAGAAGAGTCAGTCTTCTTGTACTTAAGTCAGCATTGTGCCTTTTGTGTTTAATTCCGATGCAATTCCTGTGATTCATCGTCAATAAGAAGGTCCAGGGGATACAGTGAACCTGAAGTGAGGCATCGGAATCTATAACTAGAGTCACAGGAATGTTTCAAAACATAGTCAGTAAGAAGAGTCAGTCTTCTTGTCCTTAAGTCGGCATTGTGCCTTTTGTATTTAATTCCGATGCAATTTCTGTGTTTCATCGGCAATAAGGTCAGAGGGATACAGTAAAGCTGAAGTGAAGCATCGGAATTTATAACTAGTGTCACGAGAATGGTTCAAAACATAGACAGTAGGAAGAGTCAGTCTTCTTGTACTTAAGTCGGCATTGTGTCTTTTGTATTTAATTCCGATGCAATTTCTGTGTTTCATTGTCAATAAGAAGGTCAGAGTGATACAGTAAACCTGAGGTGAAGCATCGGAATCCAAAACTAGTGTCACAGGAATGTTTCAAAGCATAGACAGTAGGAAGAGTCAGTCTTCTTGTACTTAAGTCGGCATTGTGCCTTTTGTATTTAATTCCGATACAATTTCTGTGTTTCATCGTCAATAAGAAGGTACAAGGTATACAGTAAACCTAAAGTGAAGCATCGGATTCTGTAACTAGTGTCACAGGAATGGTTCAAAACATAGTCAGTTAGAAGAGTCAGTCTTCTTGTACTTAAGTCGGCATTGTGCCTTTTGTATTTAATTCCGATGCAATTTCTGTGTTTCATCGTCAATTAGAAGGTCCAAGGGTTAGAGTAAACCTGGAGTGAAGCATCGGAATCTATAACTAGTGTCACAGGAATGGTTCAAACATAGACAGTCAGAAGAGTCAGTCTTCTTGTACTTAAGTCGACATTGTGCCTTTTGTATTTAATTCCGATGCAATTTCTGTGTTTCATCGTCAATTAGAAGGTCCAAGGGTTAGAGTAAACCTGGAGTGAAGCATCGGAATCTATAACTAGTGTCACAGGAATGGTTCAAACATAGACAGTCAGAAGAGTCAGTCTTCTTGTACTTAAGTCGGTATTGTGCCTTTTGTATTTAATTCCGATGCAATTTCTGTGTTTCATCGTCAATAAGTAGGTCAGAAGCATACAGTAAACCTGAAGTGAAGCAACGGAATCTATAACTAGTGTCACAGGAATGGTTCACAACACAGACAGTTGGAGGAGTCAGTCTTCTTGTACTTAAGTCGGCATTGTGCCTTTTGTATTTAATTCCGATGCAATTTCTGTGATTCATCGTAAATAACAAGGTCCAAGGGATACAGTAAACCTGAAGTGAAGCATCGGACTCTATAACTAGTGTCACAGAAATGGTTCAAAACATAGACAGTAGGAAGAGTCAGTCTTCTTGTACATAAGACGGCATTGTGCCTTTTGTATTTAATTCCGATGCAATTTCTGTGTTTCATCGTCAATAAGAAGGTCCAAGGGAAACAGTAAACCTGAAGTGAAGCATCGGAATCTATAACTAGTGTCACAGGAATGGTGCAAATCATAGACTGTAAGATGAGTCAGTATTCTTGTACTTAAGTCGGCATTGTGCTTTTTGTATTTAATTCCGATGCAATCTCTGTGTTTCATCGGCACTAACATGGTCGGTGGGATACAGTAATCCTGAAGTTAAGCATTCGAATTTATAACTAGTGTCACTGGAATGGTTCAAATCATAGTCAGTAAGAAGAGTCAGTCTTCTTGTAGTTAAGTCGGCATTGTGCCTTTTGTATTTTAATTCCGAACCAATTTCTGTGTTTCATCGTCAATAAGAAACTGCAAGGGATACAGTAAACCTGAAGTGAAGCATCGGAATCAATAACTAGTGTCACAGGAATGGTTCAAAGCATAGACAGTAAGAAGAGTCAGTCTTCTTGTACTTAAGTCGGTATTGTGCCTTTTGTATTTCATTCCGATGCAATTTCTGTGTTTCATCGTGAATAAGGTCAGAGGGATACATTAAACCTGAAGTGAAGCATCGGAATCTATAACTAGTGTCACAGGAATGGTTCAAAACATAGACAGTAGGAAGAGTCAGTGTTCTTGTACTTAAGCCGGCATTTTGACTTTTGTATTTAATACCGATGCAATTTCAGTGTTTCATCGTCAATAAGAATGTAAAGGGGATACAGTAAACCTGGAGTGAAGCATCGGAATCTATAACTAGTGTCAATGGAATGGTTCAAAACATAGACAGTAAGAAGAGTCAGTCTTCTTGTACTTAAGTCGGCATTGTGCCTTTTGTATTTAATTCCGATGCAATTTCTGTGTTTCATCGTCAATAAGAAGGTCAGAGGGATACAGTAAACCTGAAGTGAAGCATCTGAATCTATAACTAGTGTCTCAGGAATGGTCCAAAACATAGTCAGTAAGAAGATCAGTCTTCTTCTACTTAAGTCGGCATTGTGCATTTTCTCTTTAATTCCGATGCAATTACTGTGTTCATCGTCAATAAGAAGGTCCAAGCGATACACTAAACCGACAGTGAAGCAACGGAATCTATAACTAGTGTCACAGGAATGGTTCAAAACATAGACATTAAGAAGAGTCAGTCTCCTTGTACTTAAGTCGGCATTGTGCCTTTTCTATTTAATTCCGAGGCAATTTCTGTGTGTCTACGTCAATAAGAAGGTCAGAGGGATACAGTAAACCTGAAGTGAAGCATCGGAATCTATAACTAGTGTCACAGGAATGGTTCAAAACATAGTCAGTAAGAAGAGTCAGTCTTCTTGTCCTTAAGTCGGCATTGTGCCTTTTGTATTTAATTCCGGTGCAATTTCTGTGTTTCATCGTCAATACGAAAGTCAGAGGGATACAGTAAACCTGAAGTGAGAATCGGAATCTATAACTAGTGTCACAGGAATGGTTCAAAACATAGTCAGTAAGAAGAGTCAGTCTTCTTGTACTTAAGTCGGCCTTGGGCCTTTTGTATTTAATTCCGATGCATTTTCTGTGTTTCATCGTCAACAAGAAGGTCCAAGGGATACAGTAAACCTGGAGTGAAGCATCGGAATCTATAACTAGTGTCACAGGAATGTTTCAAAACATAGACAGTTAGAAGATACAGTCTTCTTGTACTTAAGTCGTCATTGTGCCTTTTTGTATTTAATTCCGATGCAATTTCTGTGTTTCATCGTCAATAAGAAGGTCCAAGGGATACAGTAAACCTGAAGTGAAGCATCGGAATATATAACTAGTGTCACAGGAATGGTTCAAAACATAGACAGTAGGAAGAGTCAGTCTTCTTGTACTTAATTCGGCATTGTGCCTTTTCTATTTAATTCCGATGCAATTTCTGTGTTTCATCGTCAATAAGAAGGTCAGAGGGATACAGTAAGCCTGAAGTGAAGCATTGGAATCTATAACTAGTGTCAAAGGAATGGTTCAAAGCATAGACAGGAAGAAGAGTCAGTCTTCTTGTACTTGAGTCGGCATTGTGCCTTTTGTATCAAATTCCGATGCAATTTCTGTGTTTCATCGTCAATAAGAAGGTCAGAGGGGTACAGTAAACCTGAAGTGAAGCATCGGATTCTATAACTAGTGTCACAGGAATGGTTCAAAACATAGACAGTAAGAAGAGTCAGTCTTCGTGTACTAAAGTTGGCATTTTGCCTTTTGTATTTAATTCCAATGCTATTTCTGTGTGTCACCGTCAATAACAAGGTCCAAGGGATACAGTAAACCTGAAGTGAAGCATCGGAATCTATAACTATTGTCACCGGAATGGTTCAAACTATTATCAGTAAGAAGAGTCAGTCCTCTTGTACTTAAGTCGGCATTGTGCCATTTATATTTCATTCCGATGCAGTATGTGTTTTTCATCGTCAATAAGAAGGTCCAAGTGATACAGTAAACCTGGAGTGAAGCATCGGATTCTATAACTAGTGTCACAGGAATGGTTCAAAACGTAGACAGTAGAAGGAGTCAGCCTTCTTGTACTTAAGTCGGCATTGTGCCTTTAGTTTTTAATTCCGATGCAATTTCTGTGTTTCATTGTCAATAAGAAGGTCAGAGGGATACAGTAAACCTGAAGTGAAGCATCGGAAACTATAACTAGTTTCACAGGAATGGTTCAAAACATAGACAGTAAGAAGAGTCAGTCTTCTTGTCCTTAATTCGGCATTGTGCCTTTTGTATTTTATTCCGATGCAATTTCTGTGTTTCATCGTCAACAAGAAGGTTCAAGGGATACAGTAAACCTGGGGTGAAGCATCGGAATCTATACCTAGTGTCACAGTAATGGTTCAAAACATAGACAGTAAGAAGAGTCAGTCTTCTTGTACTTAAGTCGGCATTGTGCCTTTTGTATTTAATTTCGATGCAATTTCTGTGTTTCATCGTCAATAAGAAGGTCCAAGGAATACAGTAAACCTGAAGTGAAGCATCGGAATCTATTACTAGTGTCACTGGAATGGTTCAAAATATAGACAGTAAGAAGAGTCAGTCTTCTTGTACTTAAGTCAGCATTGTGCCTTTTGTGTTTAATTCCGATGCAATTCCTGTGATTCATCGTCAATAAGAAGGTCCAGGGGATACAGTGAACCTGAAGTGAGGCATCGGAATCTATAACTAGAGTCACAGGAATGTTTCAAAACATAGTCAGTAAGAAGAGTCAGTCTTCTTGTCCTTAAGTCGGCATTGTGCCTTTTGTATTTAATTCCGATGCAATTTCTGTGTTTCATCGGCAATAAGGTCAGAGGGATACAGTAAATCTGAAGTGAAGCATCGGAATCTATAACTAGTGTCACAGGAATGGTTCAAAACATAGACAGTAGGAAGAGTCAGTCTTCTTGTACTTAAGTCGGCATTGTGTCTTTTGTATTTAATTCCGATGCAATTTCTGTGTTTCATTGTCAATAAGAAGGTCAGAAAGATACAGTAAACCTGAGGTGAAGCATCGGAATCCAAAACTAGTGTCACAGGAATGTTTCAAAGCATAGACAGTAGGAAGAGTCAGTCTTCTTGTACTTAAGTCGGCATTGTGCCTTTTGTATTTAATTCCGATACAATTTCTGTGTTTCATCGTCAATAAGAAGGTACAAGGTATACAGTAAACCTAAAGTGAAGCATCGGATTCTATAACTAGTGTCACAGGAATGGTTCAAAACATAGTCAGTTAGAAGAGTCAGTCTTCTTGTACTTAAGTCGGCATTGTGCCTTTTGTATTTAATTCCGATGCAATTTCTGTGTTTCATCGTCAATTAGAAGGTCCAAGGGTTAGAGTAAACCTGGAGTGAAGCATCGGAATCTATAACTAGTGTCACAGGAATGGTTCAAACATAGACAGTCAGAAGAGTCAGTCTTCTTGTACTTAAGTCGACATTGTGCCTTTTCTATTTAATTCCGATGCAATTTCTGTGTTTCATCGTCAATAAGAATGTCCAAGGTATACAGTAAACGTGTAGTAAAGCATCGGAATCTAAAACTAGTGTCACAGCAATGGTTCAAACTATAATCACTAAGAAGAGTCAGTCTTCTTGTACTTAAGTTGCCATTGTGCCTTTTCTATTTAATTCCGATGCAATTTCTGTGTTTCATCGTCAATAAGAAGGTCCAAGGTATACAGTAAACCTGGAGTGAAGCATCGGAATCTATAACTAGTGTCACAGGAATGGTTCAAAACATAGACAGTAAGAAGAGTCAGTCTTCTTCTACTTGAGTCGGCATTGTGAGTTTTCTATTTAATTCCGATGCAATTTCGGTGTTTCATCGTCAATAAGAAGGTCAGAGGGATACAGTAAACCTGAAGTGAAGCATCGGAATCTATAACTAGTGTCACAGGAATGGTTTAAACATAGTCAGTAAGAAGAGTCAGTCTTCTTGTACTTAAGTCGGCATTGTGCCTTTTCTATTTAATTCCAATGCAATTTCTGTGTTTCATCGTCAATAAGAAGGTCCAAGGGTTACAGTAAACCTGGAGTGAAGCATCGGAATCTATAACTAGTGTCACAGGAATGGTTCAAAGCATAGACAGTAATGCGGCATTGTGCCTTTTGTATTTAATTCCGATGCAATTTCTGTGTTTCATCGTCAATAAGAAGGTCAGAGGGATACAGTAATCCTGAAGTTAAGCATCGGAATCTATGACTAGTGTCACAGGAATGGTTCAAAGCATAGTCAGTAATAAGAGTCTGTCTTCTTGTACTTAAGTCGGTATTGTGCCTTTTGTATTTAATTCCGATGCAATTTCTGTGTTTCATCGTCAATAAGTAGGTCAGAAGGATACAGTAAACCTGAAGTGAAGCAACGGAATCTATAACTAGTGTCACAGCAATGGTTCAAATCATAGTCAGTAAGAAGAGTCAGGCTTCTTGTACTTAAGTCGGCATTGTGCATTTTGTACTTAATTCCGATACAGTTTTTGTGTTTCATCCTCAATAAGACGGTCCAAGGGATACAGTCAACCTGGAGTGAAACATCGGAATCTATAACTAGGGTCACAGGAATGGTTCAAAGCATAGTCAGTAAAAGGAGTCAGTCTTCTTGTAGTTAAGTTGGCGTTGTGCCTTTTGTATTGATTTCCGATGCATTTTCTGTGTTTCATCGACAATAAGAAGGTCCAAGGGATACAGTAAACCTGAAGTGAAGCATCGGAATCTATAACAAGTGTCTTAGGAATGGTTCAAAACATAGCCAGTAGGAAGAGTCAGGCTTCTAATACTTGTCGGCATTGTGCCTTTTCTATTTGATTCGGATGCAATTTCTGTGTTTCATGGTCAATAAGACGGTCAGAGGGATACAGTAAACCTGAAGTGAAGCATCGGATTCTATAACTAGCGTCACAGGAATGGTTCAAAACATGGACAGTTGGAAGAGTCAGTCTTCTTGTACTTAATTCGGCATTGTGCCTTTTCTATTTAATTCCGATGCAATGTCTGTGTTTCATCGTCAATAAGAAGTTCAGAGGGATAATGTAAACCTCAAGTGAAGCATCGGAATCTATAACTAGTGTTACATGAATGGTTCAAACCATAGACAGTAAGAAGAGTCAGTTTTCTTGTACTTAAGTCGGCATTGTGCCTTTTGTATTTAATTCCGATGCAAATTCAATGTTTCATCGTCAATAAGAAGGTCAGAGGCATACAGTAAACCTGAAGTGAAGCATCGGAATCTATAACTAGTGTCACAGGAATTGTTCAAAACATAGACAGTAAGAAGGGTCAGTCGGTATTGTGCCTTTTGTATTTAATTCCGATGCAATTTCTGTGTTTCATCGTGAATATGGTCAGAGGGATACAGTAAACCTGAAGTGAAGCATCGGAATCTATAACTAGTGTCACAGGAATGGTTAAAAACATAGACAGTAGGAAGAGTCAGTCTTCTTGTACTTAAGCCGGCATTTTGGCTTTTGTATTTAATTCCGATGCAATTTCAGTGTTTCATCGTAAATAAGAATGTAAAAGGGATACAGTAAACCTGGAGTGAAGCATCGGAATCTATAACTAGTGTCAATGGAATGGTTCAAAACATAGACAGTAAGAAGAGTCAGTCTTCTTCTACTTAAGTTGGCATTGTGCCTTTTCTATTTAATTCCGATGCAATTACTGTGTTCATCGTCAATAAGAAGGTCCAAGGGATACTCTAAACCTAAAGTGAAGCATCGGAATCTATAACTAGTGTCACAGGAATGGTTCAAAACATAGACATTAAGAAGAGTCCGTCTTCTTGTACTTAAGTCGGCATTGTGCCTTTTCTATTTATTTCCGAGGAAATTTCTGTGTTTCATCGTCAATAAGAAGGTCAGAGGGATACAGTAAACCTGAAGTGAAGCATTGGAATCTATAACTAGTGTCACAGGAATGGTTCAAAACATAGACAGTAATAAGAGTCAGTCTTCTTGTACTTGAGTCGGCATTGTGCCTTTTGTATTAAATTCCGATGCAATTTCGGTGTTTTATCGTCAATAAGAAGGTCCAAGGGATTCAGTAAACCTGAAGTCAAGCATCGGAATCAATAACTAGTGTCAATGGAATGGTTCAAAACATAGACAGTAGGAAGAGTCAGTCTCCTTGTACTTAATTCGGCATTGTGCCTTTTGTATTTAATTCCGATGCTATGTCTGTGTTTCATCGTCAATCATAAGGTCCAAGGGATACAGTAAACCTGAAGTGAAGCATCGGAATAAATAACTAGTGTCACAGAAATGGTTCAAAACATAGACGGTAGGAAGAGTCAGTCTTCTTGTACTTAATTCGGCATTGTGCCTTTTGTATTTAATTCCGATGCAATTTCTGAGTTTCATCGTCAATAAGAAGGTCAGAGGGATACAGTAAACCTGAAGTGAAGCATCGGAATCTATAACTAGTGTCACAGGCATGTTTCAAAACATAGTCAGTAAGAAGGGTCAGTCTTCTTGTCCTTAAGTCAGCATTGTGCCTTTTGTATTTAATTCCGGTTTAACTTCTGTGTTTCATCGTCAATAAGAAAGTCAGAGGGATACAGTAAACCTGAAGTGAAGCATCGGAATCTATAACTAGTGTCACAGGAATGTTTCAAAACATATACAGTAAGAAGAGTCAGTCTTCTTGTACTTCAGTCGGCATTGTGCCTTTTCTATTTAATTCCGAGGCAATTTCTGTGTGTCTTCGTCAATAAGAAGGTCAGAGGGATACAGTAAACCTAAAGTGAAGCATCGGAATCTATAACTAGTGTCACAGGAATGGTTCAAAACATAGTCAGTAAGAAGAGTCAGTCTTCGTGTCCTTCAGCCGGCATTGTGCCTTTTGTATTTAATTCCGGTGCAATGTCTGTGTTTCATCGTCAATAAGAAAGTCAGAGGGATACAGTAAACCTGAAGTGAAGCATCGGAATCTATAACTATTGTCAATGGAACGGTTCATTACATAGACAGTAGGAAGAGTCAGTCTTCTTGTACTTAAATCGGCATTGTGCCTTTTGTATGTAATTCCGATGGAATTTCTGTGTTTCATCGTGAATAAGGTCAGAGGGATACAGTAAACCTGAAGTGAAGCATCGGAATCTATAACTAGTGTCACAGGAATTGTTAAAACATAGACAGTAAGAAGAGTCAGTCGGTATTGTGCCTTTTGTATTTAATTCCGATGCAATTTCTGTGTTTCATCGTGAATAAGGTCAGAGGGATACAGTAAACCTTGAAGTGAAGCATCGGAATCTATAACTAGGGTCACAGGAATGGTTCAAAACATTGTCAGTAGGAAGAGTCAGTCTTCTTGTCCCTAAGTCGGCATTGTGCCTTTTGTATTTAATTCCGATGCAATTTCTGTGTTTCATCGTCAATAAGAAGGTCCAAATGTTACAGTAAACCAAGAGTGAAGCATCGGAATCTATAACTAGTGTCACAGGAATGGTTCAAGACATAGACATTAAGAAGAGTCAGTCTTCTTGTACTTAAGTCGGCATTGTGCCTTTTCTATTTAATTCCGAGGCAATTTCTGTGTGTCTTCGTCAATAAGAAGGTCAGAGGGATACAGTAAACCTGAAGTGAAGCATCGGAATCTATAACTAGTGTCACAGGAATGCTTCAAAACATAGTCAGTTAGAAGAGACAGTATTCTTGTCCTTAAGTCGGCATTGTGCCTTTTGTATTTAATTCCGATGCAATTTCTGTGTTTCATCGTCAATAAGAAGGTCCAAGGGATACAGTAAACCTGGAGTGAAGCGTTGGAATCTATAACTAGTGTCACAGGAATCGTTCAAAACATACACAGTAACAAGAGTCAGTCTTCTTGTACTTGAGTCGGCATTGTGCCTTTTGTATTAAATTCCGATGCAATTTCTGTGTTTTATCGTCAATAAGAAGGTCCAAGGGATTCAGTAAACCTGAAGTCAAGCATCGGAATCTATAACTAGTGTCAATGGAATGGTTCAAAACATAGACAGTAGGAAGAGTCAGTCTTCTTGTACTTAATTCGGCATTGTGCCTTTTGTATTTAATTCCGATGCTATTTCTGTGTTTCATCGTCAATTATAAGGTCCAAGGGATACAGTAAACCTGAAGTGAAGCATCGTAATACATAACTAGTGTCACAGAAATGGTTCAAAACATAGACAGTAGGAAGAGTCAGTCTTCTTGTACTTAATTCGGTATTGTGCATTTTGTATTTAATTCCGATGCAATTTCTGAGTTTCATCGTTAATAAGAAGGTCAGAGGGATACAGTAAACCTGGTGTGAAGCATCGGAATCAATAACTAGTGTCACAGGAATGGTTCAAAACATAGTCAGTAAGAAGGTTCAGTCTTCTTGTCCTTAAGTCAGCATTGTGCCTTTTGTATTTAATTCCGGTTTATTTTCTGTGTTTCATCGTCAATAAGAAAGTCAGAGGGATACAGTAAACCTGAAGTGAAGCATCGGAATCTATAACTAGTGTCACAGGAATGTTTCAAAACATAGTCAGTAAGAAGAGTCAGTCTTCTTGTCCTTAAGTCGGCATTGTGCCTTTTGTATTTAATTCGGATGCAATTTCTGTGTTTCATGGTCAATAAGAAGGTCTAAGGGATACAGTAAACCTGGAGTGAAGCATCGGAATCAATAACTAGTGTCACAGGAATGGTTCAAAGCATAGACAGTAAGAAGAATCAGTCTTCTTGTACTTAATTCGGCATTGTGCCTTTCCTATTTAATTCCGATGCAATGTCTGTGTTTCATCGTCAATAAGAAGTTCAGAGGGATAATGTAAACCTCAAGTGAAGCATCGGAATCTATAACTAGTGTCACATGAATGGTTCAAACATAGACAGTAAGAAGAGTCAGTTTTCTTGTACATAAGTCAGCATTGTTCCTTTTGTATTTAATTCCGATGCAATTTCTATGTTTCATCGTCAATAAGAATGTCAGATGGATACAGCAAACCTTAAGTGAAGCATCGGAATCTATAACTTGTGTCACAGGAATGGTTCAAAACATAGACAGTAAGAAGAGTCAGTTTTCTTGTAATTACGTCGGCATTGTGCCTTTTGTATTTAATTCCTTTGCAAATTCAATGTTTCATCGTCAATAAGAAGGTCAGAGGCATACAGTAAACTTGAAGTGAAGCATCGGAATCTATAACTAGTGTCACAGGAATTGTTCAAAACATAGACAGTAAGAATGGTCAGTCCGTATTGTGCCTTTTGTATTTAATTCCGATGCAATTTCTGTGTTTCATCGTGAATAAGGTCAGAGGGATACAGTGAACCTGAAGTGAAGCATCGGAATCTATAACTAGTGGCACAGGAATGGTTCAAAACATAGTCAGTAAGAAGAAACAGTCTTTTTGTACTTAAGTCGGCATTATGCTTTTTGTATTTGATTCCGATGTAATTTCTGAGTTTCATCGTCAATAAGAAGTTCAAAATGATACAGTAAACCTGAAGTGAAGCATCGGAATCAATAACTAGTGTCACAGGAATGGTTCAAAGCATAGACAGTAAGAAGAATCAGTCTTCTTGTACTTAAGTCAGCATTGTGCCTTTTGTATTTAATTCCGGTTTAACTTCTGTGTTTCATCGTCAATAAGAAAGTCAGAGGGATACAGTAAACCTGAAGTGAAGCATCGGAATCTATAACTATTGTCAATGGAACGGTTCATTACATAGACAGTAGGAAGAGTCAGTCTTCTTGTACTTAAATCGGCATTGTGCCTTTTCTATTTAATTCCGATGCAATTTTTGTGTTTCATCGTCAATAAGAAGGTCAGAGGGATACTGTAAACCTGAAGTGAAGCATCGGAATCTATAACTAGTGTCACAGGAATTGTTCAAAACATAGACAGTAAGAAGAGTCAGTCGGTATTGTGCGTTTTGTATTTAATTCCGATGCAATTTCTGTGTTTCATCGTGAATAAGGTCAGAGGGATACAGTAAACCTTGAAGTGAAGCATCGGAATCTATAACTAGTGTCACAGGAATGGTTCAAAACATTGTCAGTAGGAAGAGTCAGTCGTCTTGTCCCTAAGTCGGCATTGTGCCTTTTGTATTTAATTCCGATGCAATTTCTGTGTTTCATCGTCAATAAGAAGGTCCAAATGTTACAGTAAACCAAGAGTGAAGCATCGGAATCTATAACTAGTGTCACAGGAATGGTTCAAGACATAGACATTAAGAAGAGTCAGTCTTCTTGTACTTAAGTCGGCATTGTGCCTTTTCTATTTAATACCGAGGCAATTTCTGTGTGTCTTCGTCAATAAGATGGTCAGAGGGATACAGTAAACCTGAAGTGAAGCATCGGAATCTATAACTAGTGTCACAGGAATGCTTCAAAATATAGTCAGTTAGAAGAGTCAGTATTCTTGTCCTTAAGTCGGCATTGTGCCTTTTGTATTTAATTCCGATGCAATTTCTGTGTTTCATCGTCAATAAGCAGGTCCAAGGGATACAGTAAACCTGGAGTGAAGCATTGGAATCTATAACTAGTGTCACAGGAATCGTTCAAAACATACACAGTAAGAAGAGTCAGTCTTCTTGTACTTGAGTCGGCATTGTGCCTTTTGTATTAAATTCCGATGCAATTTCTGTGTTTTATCGTCAATAAGAAGGTCCAAGGGATTCAGTATACCTGAAGTCAAGCATCGGAATCTATAACTAGTGTCAATGGAATGGTTCAAAACATAGACAGTAGGAAGAGTCAGTCTTCTTGTACTTAATTCGGCATTGTGCCTTTTGTATTTAATTCCGATGCTATTTCTGTGTTTCATCGTCAATAATAAGGTCCAAGATATACAGTAAACCTGAAGTGAAGCATCGTAATACATAACTAGTGTCACAGAAATGGTTCAAAACATAGACAGTAGGAAGAGTCAGTCTTCTTGTACTTAATTCGGTATTGTGCATTTTGTATTTAATTCCGATGCAATTTCTGAGTTTCATCGTTAATCAGAAGGTCAGAGGGATACAGTAAACCTGGTGTGAAGCATCGGAATCAATAACTAGTGTCACAGGAATGGTTCAAAACATAGTCAGTAAGAAGGTTCAGTCTTCTTGTCCTTAAGTCAGCATTGTGCCTTTTGAATTTAATTCCGGTTTATTTTCTGTGTTTCATCGTCAATAAGAAAGTCAGAGGGATACAGTAAACCTGAAGTGAAGCATCGGAATCTATAACTAGTGTCACAGGAATGTTTCAAAACATAGTCAGTAAGAAGAGTCAGTCTTCTTGTCCTTAAGTCGGCATTGTGCCTTTTGTATTTAATTCGGATGCAATTTCTGTGTTTCATGGTCAATAAGAAGGTCTAAGGGATACAGTAAACCTGGAGTGAAGCATCGGAATCTATAACTAGTGTCACAGGAATGTTTCAAAACATAGACAGTATGAAGATACAGTCTTCTTGTACTTAAGTCGGCATTGTGCCTTTTGTATTTAATTCCGATGCAATTACTGTGTTTCATCGTCAATAAGAAGGTCCAGGGGATACAGTAAACCTGAATTGAAGCATCGGAATATATAACTAGTGTCACAGAAATAGTTCAAAACATAGACAGTAGGAAGAGTCAGTCTTCTTGTACTTAATTCGGCATTGTGCCTTTTCTATTTAATTCCGATGCAATTTTTGTGTTTCATCGTCAATAAGAAGGCCAGAGGGATACTGTAAACCTGAAGTGAAGCATTGGAATGTATAACTAGTGTCACATGAATGTTTCAAAGCATAGACAGTAAGAAGAGTCAGTCTTCTTGTACTTGAGTCGGCATTGTGCCTTTTGTATTAAATTCCGATGCAATTACTGTGTTTTATCGTCAATAAGAAGGTCCAAGGGATTCAGTAAACCTGAAGTCAAGCATCGGAATCTATAACTAGTGTCAATGGAATGGTTCAATACATAGACAGTAAGAAGAGTCAGTCTTCTTGTACTTGAGTCGGCATTGTGCCATTTGTATTACATTGCGATGCAATTTCTGTATTTCATCGTCAATAAGAAGGTCCAAGGTTACAGTAAACCTGAAGTCAAGCATCGGAATCTATAAATAGTGTCACAGGAATGGTTCAAAACATAGACAGTAAGAAGAGTCAGTCTTCTTGTACTTAATTCGGCATTGTGCCTTTTGTATTTAATTCCGATGCTATTTCTGTGTTTCATCGTCAATAAGAAGGTCCAAGGGATACAGGTAACCTGAAGTGAAGCATCGGAATATATAACTAGTGCCACAGAAATGGTTCAAAACATAGACAATAGGAAGAGTCAGACTATTTGTACTTAATTCGGCATTGTGCCATTTGTATTTAATTGCGATGCAATTTCTGTATTTCATCGTCAATAAGATGGTCAGAGGGATACAGTAAACCTGAAGTGCAGCATCGGAATCTATAACTAGTGTCACAGGAATGGTTCAAAACATAGTCAGTAAGAAGAGTCAGTCTTCCTGTCCTTAAGTCAGCATTGTGCCTTTTGTACTTAATTCCGGTGCAACTTCTGTGTTTCATCCTCAATAAGAAAGTCAGAGGGTTACAGTAAACCTGAAGTGAAGCATCGGAACCTATAACTAGTGTCACAGGAATGTTTCAAAACATAGACAGTAAGAAGAGTCAGTCTTCTTGTACTTGAGTCGGCATTGTGCCATTTGTATTAAATTCCGATGCAATTTCTGTATTTCATCGTCAATAAGAAGGTCCAAGGATACAGTAAACCAGAAGTCAAGCATCGGAATCTATAAATAGTGTCACAGGAATGGTTCAAAACATAGACAGTAAGAAGAGTCAGTCTTCTTGTACTTAATTCGGCATTGTGCCTTTCCTATTTAATTCCGATGCAATGTCTGTGTTTCATCGTCAATAAGAAGTTCAGAGGGATAATGTAAACCTCAAGTGAAGCATCGGAATCTATAACTAGTGTCACATGAATGGTTCAAACATAGACAGTAAGAAGAGTCAGTTTTCTTGTACATAAGTCAGCATTGTTCCTTTTGTATTTAATTCCGATGCAATTTCTATGTTTCATCGTCAATAAGAATGTCAGATGGATACAGCAAACCTTAAGTGAAGCATCGGAATCTATAACTTGTGTCACAGGAATTGTTCAAAACATAGACAGTAAGAATGGTCAGTCCGTATTGTGCCTTTTGTATTTAATTCCGATGCAATTTCTGTGTTTCATCGTGAATAAGGTCAGAGGGATACAGTAAACCTGAAGTGAAGCATCGGAATCTATAACTAGTGGCACAGGAATGGTTCAAAACATAGTCAGTAAGAAGAGTCAGTCTTTTTGTACTTAAGTCGGCATTATGCTTTTTGTATTTGATTCCGATGTAATTTCTGAGTTTCATCGTCAATAAGAAGTTCAAAATGATACAGTAAACCTGAAGTGAAGCATCGGAATCAATAACTAGTGTCACAGGAATGGTTCAAAGCATAGACAGTAAGAAGAGTCAGTCTTCTTGTACTTAAGTCGGTATTGTGCCTTTTGTACTTCATTCCGATGCAATTTCTGTGTTTCATCGTGAATAAGGTCAGAGGGATACAGTAAACCTGAAGTGAAGCATCGGAATCTATAACTAGTGTCACAGGAATGGTTCAAAACATAGACAGTAGGAAGAGTCAGTGTTCTTGTACTTAAGCCTACATTTTGACTTTTGTATTTAATTCCGATGCAATTTTAGTGTTTCATCGTCAATAAGAGTGTAAAAGGGATACAGTAAACCTGGAGTGAAGCATGGGAATCTATAACTAATGTCAATGGAATGGTTCAAAACATAGACAGTAAGAAGAGTCAGTCTTCTTGTACTTAAGTCGGCATTGTGCCTTTTTTATTTAATTCCGATGCAATTTCTGTGTTTCATCGTCAATAAGAAGGTCAGAGGGATACAGTAAACCTGAAGTGAAGCATCGGAATCTATAACTAGTGTCTCAGGAATGGTTCAAAACATTGTCAGTAAGAAGATCAGTCTTCTTCTACTTAAGTCGGCATTGTGCATTTTCTCTTTAATTCCGATGCAATTACTGTGTTCATCGTCAATAAGAAGGTCCAAGGGATACACTAAACCGACAGTGAAGCATCGGAATCTATAACTAGTGTCACAGGAATGGTTCAAAACATAGACATTAAGAAGAGTCAGTCTCCTTGTACTTAAGTCGGCATTGTGCGTTTTCTATTAAATTCCGAGGCAATTTCTGTGTGTCTTCGTCAATAAGAAGGTCAGAGGGATACAGTAAACCTGAAGTGAAGCATCGGAATCTATAACTAGTGTCACAGGAATGGTCCAAAACATAGTCAGTAAGAAGTGTCAGTCTTCTTGTCCTTAAGTCGGCATTGTGCCTTTTGTATTTAATTCCGGTGCAATTTCTGTGTTTCATCGTCAATACGAAAGTCAGAGTGATACAGTAAACCTGAAGTGAGAATCAGAACCTATAACTAGTGTCACGGGAATGGTTCAAAACATAGTCAGTAAGAAGATACAGTCTTCTTGTACTTAAGTCGTCATTGTGCCTTTTTGTATTTCATTCCGATGCAATTTCTGTGTTTCATCGTCAATAACACGGTCCAAGGGATACAGTAAACCTGAAGTGAAGCATCGGAATCCATAACTAGTCTCACAATAATGGTTGAAAACATAGACAGTAAGAAGAGTCAGTCTTCTTGTACTTAAGTCGGCATTGTGCCTTTTCTATTTAATTCCAATGCAATTTCTGTGTTTCATCGTCAATAAGAAGGTCCAAGGGTTACAGTAAACCTGGAGTGAAGCATCGGAATCTATAACTAGTGTCACGGGAATGGTTCAAAGCATAGACAGTAATGAGGCATTGTGCCTTTTGTATTTAATTCCGATGCAATTTCTGTGTTTCATCGTCAATAAGAAGGTCAGAGGGATACAGTAATCCTGAAGTTAAGCATCGGAATCCATAACTAGTGTCACAGGAATGGTCCAAAACATAGTCAGTAAGAAGTGTCAGTCTTCTTGTCCTTAAGTCGGCATTGTGCCTTTTGTATTTAATTCCGGTGCAATTTCTGTGTTTCATCGTCAATACGAAAGTCAGAGGGATACAGTAAACCTGAAGTGAGAATCAGAACCTACAACTAGTGTCATAGGAATGGTTCAAAACATAGTCAGTAAGAAGAGTCAGTCTTCTTGTACTTAAGTCGGCCTTGGGCCTTTTGTATTTAATTCCGATGAATTTTCTGTGTTTCATCGTCAATAAGAAGGTCCAAGGGATACAGTAGACCTGGAGTGAAGCATCGGAATCTATAACTAGTGTCACAGGAATGTTTCAAAACATAGACAGTAAGAAGATACAGTCTTCTTGTACTTAAGTCGTCATTGTGCCTTTTTGTATTTAATTCCGATGCAATTTCTGTGTTTCATCGTCAATAAGAAGGTCCAAGGGATACAGTAAACCTGAAGTGAAGCATCGGATTCTATAACTAGTGTCACAGGAATGGTTCAAAACATAGACAGTAAGAAGAGTCAGTCTTCGTGTACTAAAGTTGGCATTTTGCCTTTTGTATTTAATTCCAATGCTACTACTGTGTGTCACCGTCAATAACAAGGTGCAAGGGATACAGTAAACCTGAAGTGAAGCATCGGAATCTAAAACCATTATCACCGGAATGGTTCAAGCTGTTATCAGTAAGAAGAGTCAGTCCTATTTTACTTAAGTCGGCATTGTGCCATTTCTATTTCATTCCGATGCATTATGTGTTTTTCATCGTCAATAAGAAGGTCCAAGGGATACAGTAAACCTGGAGTGAAGCATCGGATTCCTTAACTAGTGTCACAGGAATGGTTCAAAGCATAGACAGTAGAAGGAGTCAGCCTTCTTGTACTTAAGTCGGCATTGTGCCTTTTGTTTTCAATTCCGATGCAATTTCTGTGTTTCATTGACAATAAGAAGGTCAGAGGGATACAGTAAACCTGAAGTGAAGCATCGGAATCTATAACTAGTGTCACACGAATGGTTCAAAACATAGACAGTATGAAGAGTCAGTCTTCTGGTCCCTAAGTCGGCATTGTGACTTTTGTATATAATTCCGATGCAATTTCTGTGTTTCATCGGCAATAAGGTCAGAGGGATACAGTAAACCTGGAGTGAAGCATCGGAATCTATAACTAGTGTCACAGGAATGGTTCAAACATAGACAGTCAGAAGAGTCAGTCTTCTTGTACTTAAGTCGACATTGTGCCTTTTCTATTTAATTCCGATGCAATTTCTGTGTTTCATCGTCAATAAGAATGACCAAGGTATACAGTAAACGTGTAGTAAAGCATCGGAATCTAAAACTAGTGTCACAGCAATGGTTCAAACTATAATCACTAAGAAGAGTCAGTCTTCTTGTACTTAAGTCGCCATTGTGCCTTTTCTATTTAATTCCGATGCAATTTCTGTGTTTCATCGTCAATAAGAAGGTCCAAGGTATACAGTAAACCTGGAGTGAAGCATCGGAATCTATAACTAGTGTCACAGGAATGGTTCAAAACATAGACAGTAAGAAGAGTCAGTATTCTTCTACTTGAGTCGGCATTGTGAGTTTTCTATTTAATTCCGATGCAATTTCGGTGTTTCATCGTCAATAAGAAGGTCAGAGGGATACAGTAAACCTGAAGTGAAGCATCGGATCTATAACTAGTGTCACAGGAATGGTTTAAACATAGTCAGTAAGAAGAGTCAGTCTTCTTGTACTTAAGTCGGCATTGTGCCTTTTCTATTTAATTCCAATGCAATTTCTGTGTTTCATCGTCAATAAGAAGGTCCAAGGGTTACAGTAAACCTGGAGTGAAGCATCGGAATCTATAACTAGTGTCACAGGAATGGTTCAAAGCATAGACAGTAATGCGGCATTGTGCCTTTTGTATTTAATTCCGATGCAATTTCTGTGTTTCATCGTCAATAAGAAGGTCAGAGGGATACAGTAATCCTGAAGTTAAGCATCGGAATCTAAGACTAGTGTCACAGGAATGGTTCAAAGCATAGTCAGTTATAAGAGTCTGTCTACTTGTACTTAAGTCGGTATTGTGCCTTTTGTATTTAATTCCGATGCAATTTCTGTGTTTCATCGTCAATAAGTAGGTCAGAGGGATACAGTAAACCTGAAGTGAAGCAACAGAATCTGTAACTAGTGTCACAGCAATGGTTCAAAACATAGTCAGTAAGAAGAGTCAGTCTTCTTGTACTTAAGTCGGCATTGTGCATTTTGTACTTAATTCCGATGCAGTTTTTGTGTTTCATCGTCAACAAGACGGTCCAAGGGATACAGTCAACCTGAAGTGAAACATCGGAATCTATAACTAGGGTCACAGGAATGGTTCAAAGCATAGTCAGTAAAAGGAGTCAGTCTTCTTGTAGTTACGTTGGCGTTGTGCCTTTTGTATTGAATTCCGATGCAATTTCTGTGTTTCATCGACAATAAGAAGGTCCAAGGGATACAGTAAACCTGAAGTGAATCATCGGAATCTATAACAAGTGTCTTAGGAATGGTTCAAAACATAGACAGTAGGAAGAGTCAGGCTTCTAGTACTTAAGTCGGCATTGTGCCTTTTCTATTTGATTCGGATGCAATTGCTGTGTTTCATGGTCAATAAGACGGTCAGAGGGATACAGTAAACCTGAAGTGAAGCATCGGATTCTATAACTAGCGTCACAGGAATGGTTCAAAACATGGACAGTTGGAAGAGTCAGTCTTCTTGTACATAAGTCGGCATTGTGCCTTTTGTATTTAATTCCGATGCAATTTCTGTGTTTCATCGTCAATAAGAAGGTCCAAGGGTTACAGTAAACCTGAAGTGAAGCATCGGAATCTACAACTAGTGTCACAGGAATGGTTCAAAACATAATCAGGAAGAAGAGTCAGTCTTCTTGTACTTAAGTTGGCATTGTGCCTTTCGTATTTAATTCCGATGAAATTGCTGTGTTTCACCGTCAATAAGCAGGTCAGAGAGATACAGTAAACCTGAAGTGAAGCATCGGAATCTATAACTAGTGTCACAGGAATGGTTCAAACATAGACAGTAAGAAGAGTCAGTCTTCTTGTACTTTAGTTGGCATTGTGCCTTTTGTATTTAATTCCGATGCAATTTCTGTGTTTCATCGTCAATAAGAAGGTCAGAGGGATACAGTAAACCTGAAGTGAAGCATCGGAATCTATAAATAGTGTCACAGGAATGGTTCAAATCATAGTCTGTAAGAAGAGTCAGTATTCTTGTACTTAAGTCGGCACTGTGCCTTTTGAATTTAATTTGGATGCAATTTCTGTGTTTCATCGTCAATAAGAAGGTCAGAAGGATACAGTAATCCTGAAGTTAAGCATCGGAATCTATGACTAGTGTCACAGGAATGGTTCAAAGCATAGTCCATAAGATGATTCAGTCTTCTTGTTCTTAAGTCGGTATTGTGCCTTTTTGTATTTAATTCCGATGCAATTTCTGTGTTTCATCGTCAATAACACGGTCCAAGGGATACAGTAAACCTGAAGTGAAGCATCGGAATCTATAACTAGTGTCACAATAATGGTTGAAAACATTGACAGTAGGAAGAGTCAGTCTTCTTGTACTTAAGTCGGCATTGTGCCTATTGTATTTAATTCCGATGTAATTTCTGTGTTTCATCGTCAATAAGAAGGTCAAAGGGACACAGTAAACCTGCAGTGAAGCATCGGAATCTATAACTAGTGTCACAGGGATGGTTCAAAGCATAGACAGTAAGAAGAGTCAGTCTTCTTGTACTTAAGTCGGCATTGTGCCTTTTGTATTTAATTCCGATGCAATTTCTGTGTTTCATCGTCAATAAGAAGGTCCAAGGGATACAGTCAACCTGGAGGGAAACATCGGAATCTATAACTAGTGTCACAGGGACGGTTCAAAACATAGACAGGAAGATGAGTCAGTATTCTTGTACTTAAATCGGCATTGTGCTTTTTGTATTTAATTCCGATGCAATTTCTGTGTTTCATCGTCACTAAGAAGGTCAGAGGGATACAGTAATCCGGAAGTTAGGCATCGGAATCTATAACTAGAGTCACAGGATTGGTTCAAAGCATAGTCAGTAAGAAGGGTCAGTCTTCTTGTAGTTCAGTCGGCCTTGTGCCTTTTGTATTGAATTCCGATGCAATTTCTGTGTTTCATCGACAATAAGGAGGTCCAAGGGATACAGTAAACCTGAAGTGAAGCATCGGAATCCATAACAAGTGTCTTAGGAATGGTTCAAAACATAGACAGTAGGAAGAGTCAGTCTTCTAGTACTTAAGTCGACATTGTGCCTTTTCTATTTCTTTCGGAAGCAATGTCTGTGTTTCATCGTCAATAAGACGGTCAGGGGGATACAGTAAACCTGAATTGAAGCATCGGAATCTATAACTAGTATCACAGGAATGGTTGAAAGCATAGACAGTTGGAAGAGTCAGTCTTCTTGTACTTAAGTCGGCATTGTGTCTTTTGTATTTAATTCCGATGCTATTTCTCTGTTTCATCGGCAATAAGAAGGTCCAAGGGATACAGTAAACCTGAAGTGAAGCATCGGAATCTACAAATAGTGTCACAGGAATGATTCAAAACGTAGTCAGGAAGAAGAGTCAGTCTTCTTGTACTCAAGTCGGCATTGTGCCTTTTGTATTTAATTCCGATGCAATTTCTGTGTTTCATCGTCAATAAGAAGGTCTAAGGGACACAGTAAGCCTGCAGTGAAGCATCGGAATCTATAACTAGTGTCACAGGGATGGTTCAAAGCATAGACAGTAAGAAGAGTCAGTCTTCTTGTACCTAAGTCGGCATTGTGCCTTTTGTATTTAATTCCGATGCAATTTCTGTGTTTCATCGTCAATAAGAAGGTCGAAGGGATACAGTAATTCTGGAGTGAAGCATCGGAGTCTATAACTAGTGTCACAGGAATGGTTAAAAGCATAGACAGTAAGAAGTGTCAGTCTTCTTGTACTTAATCCAGCATTGTGCCTTTTGTATTTAATTCCGATGCAATTTCTGTGTTTCATCGTCAATAAGAAGGTCAGAGGGATACAGTAAACCTAAAGTGAAGCAACGGAATCTATAATTTGTGTCACAGGAATGGTTCAAAACATAGACAGTAGGAAGAGTCAGTCTTCCAGTACTTAAGTCGGCATTGTGGTTTTTCTATTTAATTCGGATGCAAATTCTGTGTTTCATCGTCAATAAGACGGTCAGAGGGATACAGTAAACCTGAAGTGAAGCATCGGAATGTATAACTAGTGTCACAGGAATGGTTCAAAACATAGACAGTTGGAAGAGTCAGTCTTCTTGTACTTAAGTCGGCATTGTGCCTTTTGTATTTAATTCCGATGCAATTTCTGTGATTCGTCGTAAATAACAAGGTCCAAGGGATACAGTGAACCTGAAGTGAAGCATCGGACTCTATAACTAGTGTCACAGGAATGGTTCAAAACATAATCAGGAAGAAGAGTCAGTCTTCTTGTACTTAAGTTGGCATTTTGCCTTTCGTATTTCATTCCGATGACATTTCTGTGTTTCACCGTCAATAAGAAGGTCAGAGGGATACAGTAAACCTGAAGTGAAGCATCGGAATCTATAACTAGTGTCACAGGAATGGTTCAAACATAGACAGTAAGAAGAGTCAGTCTTCTTGTACTTAAGTTGGCATTGTGCCTTTTGTATTTAATTCCGATGCAATTTCTGTGTTTCATCGTCAATAAGAAGGTCAGAGGGATACAGTAAACCTGAAGTGAAGCATCGGAATCTATAACTAGTGTCACAGGAATGGTTCAAACATAGACAGTAAGAAGAGTCAGTCTTCTTGTACTTAAGTTGGCATTGTGCCTTTTGTATTTAATTCCGATGCAATTTCTGTGTTTCATCGTCAATAAGAAGGTCAGAGGGATACAGTAAACCTGAAGTGAAGCATCGGAATCTATAACTAGTGTCACTGGAATGGTTCAAATTATAGACAGTATGAAGAGTCAGTCTTCTTGTACTTAGGTCGGCATTGTGCCTTTTCTATTTAATTCGGATGCAATTTCTGTGTTTCATCGTCAATAAGACGGTCAGGGGGATACAGTAAACCTGAAGTGAAGCATCGGAATGTATAACTAGTGTCACAGGAATGGTTCAAAACATAGACAGTTGGAGGAGTCAGTCTTCTTGTACTTAAGTCGGCATTCTGCCTTTTGTATTTAATTCCGATGCAATTTCTGTGATTCATCGTAAATAACAAGGTCCAAGGGATACAGTAAACCTGAAGTGAAGCATCGGACTCTATAACTAGTGTCACAGAAATGGTTCAAAACATAGAAAGTAGGAAGAGTGAGTCTTCTTGTACATAAGACGGCATTGTGCCTTTTGTATTTAATTCCGATGCAATTTCTGTGTTTCATCGTCAATAAGAAGGTCCATGGGAAACAGTAAACCTGAAGTGAAGCATCGGAATCTATAACTAGTGTCACAGGAATGGTGCAAATCATAGACTGTAAGAGTCACTATTCTTGTACTTAAGTCGGCATTGTGCTTTTTGTATTTAATTCCGATGCAATTTCTGTGTTTCATCGGCACTAACAAGGTCGGTGGGATACAGTAATCCTGAAGTTAAGCATTCGAATCTATAACTAGTGTCACTGGAATGGTTCAAAGCATAGTCAGTAAGAAGAGTCAGTCTTCTTGTAGTTAAGTCGGCATTGTGCCTTTTGTATTGAATTCCGAACCAATTTCTGTGTTTCATCGTCAATAAGAAGGTGCAAGGGATACAGTAAACCTGAAGTGAAGCATCGGAATCTATAACTAGTGTCACAGGAATGGTTCAAAGCATAGACAGTAAGAAGAGTCAGTCTTCTTGTACTTAAGTCGGCATTGTGCCTTTTCTATTTAATTCCGATGCAATTTCTGTGTTTCATCGTCACTAGGGGTAAGATAGATACCGCCTACAGGAAAATTAAAGAGACTTTTGGAGATAAGAGAACGACTTGTATGAATATCAAGAGCTCAGATGGAAACCCAGTTCTAAGCAAAGAAGGGAAAGCAGAAAGGTGGAAGGAGTATATAGAGGGTCTCTACAAGGGCGATGTACTTGAGGACAATATTATGGAAATGGAAGAGGATGTAGATGAAGATGAAATGGGAGATATGATACTGCGTGAAGAGTTTGACAGAGCACTGAAAGACCTGAGTCGAAACAAGGCCCCCGGAGTAGACAATATTCCATTGGAACTACTGACGGCCGTGGGAGAGCCAGTCCTGACAAAACTCTACCATCTGGTGAGCAAGATGTATGAAACAGGCGAAATACCCTCAGACTTCAAGAAGAATATAATAATTCCAATCCCAAAGAAAGCAGGTGTTGACAGATGTGAAAATTACCGAATTATCAGCTTAATAAGTCACAGCTGCAAAATACTAACACGAATTCTTTACAGACGAATGGAAAAACTAGTAGAAGCCAACCTCGGGGAAGATCAGTTTGGATTCCGTAGAAACACTGGAACACGTGAGGCAATACTGACCTTACGACTTATCTTAGAAGAAAGATTAAGGAAAGGCAAACCTACGTTTCTAGCATTTGTAGACTTAGAGAAAGCTTTTGACAACGTTGACTGGAATACTCTCTTTCAAATTCTAAAGGTGGCAGGGGTAAAATACAGGGAGCGAAAGGCTATTTACAATTTGTACAGAAAGCAGATGGCAGTTATAAGAGTCGAGGGACATGAAAGGGAAGCAGTGGTTGGGAAGGGAGTAAGACAGGGTTGTAGCCTCTCCCCGATGTTGTTCAATCTGTATATTGAGCAAGCAGTAAAGGAAACAAAAGAAAAATTCGGAGTAGGTATTAAAATTCATGGAGAAGAAATAAAAACTTTGAGGTTCGCCGATGACATTGTAATTCTGTCAGAGACAGCAAAAGACTTGGAAGAGCAGTTGAATGGAATGGACAGTGTCTTGAAAGGAGGATATAAGATGAACATCAACAAAAGCAAAACAAGGATAATGGAATGTAGTCTAATTAAGTCGGGTGATGCTGAGGGAATTAGATTAGGAAATGAGGCACTTAAAGTAGTAAAGGAGTTTTGCTATTTAGGAAGTAAAATAACTGATGATGGTCGAAGTAGAGAGGACATAAAATGTAGGCTGGCAATGGCAAGGAAAGCGTTTCTGAAGAAGAGAAATTTGTTAACATCCAGTAGTGATTTAAGTGTCAGGAAGTCATTTCTGAAAGTATTCGTATGGAGTGTAGCCATGTATGGAAGTGAAACATGGACGATAAATAGTTCGGACAAGAAGAGAATAGAAGCTTTCGAAATGTGGTGCTACAGAAGAATGCTGAAGATTAGATGGGTAGATCACATAACTAATGAGGAAGTATTGAATAGGATTGGGGAGAAGAGAAGTTTGTGGCACAACTTGACCAGAAGAAGGGATCGGTTGGTAGGACATGTCCTGAGGCATCAAGGGATCACCAATTTAGTATTGGAGGGCAGCGTGGAGGGTAAAAATCGTAGAGGGAGACCAAGAGATGAATACACTAAGCAGATTCAGAAGGATGTAGGTTGCAGTAGGTACTGGGAAATGAAAAAGCTTGCACAGGATAGAGTAGCATGGAGAGCTGCATCAAACCAGTCTCAGGACTGAAGACCACAACAACAACAACAACAACATCGTCAATAAGAAGGTCAGAGGGATACAGTAAACCTGAAGTGAAGCATCGGAATCTATAACTAGTGTCACAGGAATGGTTCAAAACATAGTCAGTAAGAAGAGTCAGTCTTCTTGTACTTAAGTTGGCATTGTGCCTTTCGTATTTAATTCCGATGCAATTTCTGTGTTTCATCGACAATAAGAAGGTCCAAGGGATACAGTAAACTTGAAGTGAAACATCGGAATCTATAACAAGTGTCTTAGGAATGGTTCAAAACATAGACAGTAGGAAGAGTCAGTCTTCTAGTATTTAAGTCGTCATTGTGCCTTTTCTATTTAATTCGGATGCAATATCTCTGTTTCATCGTCACTAAGACGGTCAGAGGGATACAGTAAACCTGAAGAGAAGCATCGGAATCTATAACTAGCGTCACAGGAATGGTTCAAAACATAGACAGTTGGAAGAGTCAGTCTTCTTGTACTTAAGTCGGCATGGTGTCTTTTGTATTTAATTCCGATGCAATTTCTGCGTTTCATCGTCAATAAGAAGGTTTACGGGATACAGTAAACCTGAAGTGAAGCATCGGAATCTATAACTAGTGTCACTGGAATGGTTCAAAACATAGTCAGTAAGAAGAGTCAGTCTTCTTGTACTTAAGTTGGCATTGTGCCTTTCGTATTTAATTCCAATGTAATTTCTGTGTTTCACCGTATAAGAAGGTCCAAGGGATACAGTAAACCTGAAGTGAAGCATCGGACTCTATAACTAGTGTCACAGAAATGGGTCAAATCATAGATACTTGGAAGAGTCAGTCTTCTTGTACTTAAGTCGGCATTGTGCCTTTTGTATTTAATTCCGATGCAATTTCTGTGTTTCATCGTCAATAAGAAGCTCCAAGGGATAGAGTAAACATGAAGTGAAGCATCGGAATCTATAACTAGTGTCACTGGAATGGTTCAAACTATAGACAGTAAGAAGAGTCAGTCTTCTTGTACTTAAGTCGGCATTGTGCCTATTGTATTTAGTTCCGATGTAATTTCTATGAATCATCGTCAATAAGAAGGTCGAAGGGATACAGTAAACCTGGAGTGAAGCATAGGAGTCTATAACTAGTGTCACAGGAATGGTTAAAAGCATAGATAGTAAGAAGATTCAGTCTTCTTGTACTTAATTCGGCATTGTGCCTTTTGTATTTAATTCAGATGCAATTTCTGTGTTTCATCGTCAATAAGAAGGTCAGAGGGATACAGTAAACCTGAAGTGAAGCGACGGAATCTATAACTAGTGTCACCGGAATGGTTCATAACATAGTCAGTAAGAAGAGTCAGTCTTCTTGTACTTAAGTCGTCATTGTGCATTTTGTATTTAATTCCGATGCAATTTCTGTGTTTCATCGTCAATAACAAGGTCCAAGGGATACAGTCAACCTCGAGTGAAACATCGGAATCTATAACTAGGGTCACAGGAAACGTTCAAAACATAGACGGTAAGAAGAGTCAGTCTTCTTGTACTTAAGTCGGCATTGTGCCTTTTGTATTTAATTCCGATGCAATTTCTGCGTTTCATCGTCAATAAGAAGGATTAAGGGATACAGTAAACCTGAAGTGAAGCATCGGAATCTATAACTAGCGTCACAGGAATGGTACAAAACATAGACAGTTGGAAGAGTCAGTCTTCTTGTACTTAAGTCGGCATTGTGTCTTTTGTATTTAATTCCGATGCAATTTCTGCGTTTCATCGTCAATAAGAAGGCTTAAGGGATACAGTAAACCTGAAGTGAAGAATCGGAATCTATAACTAGTGTCACTGGAATGGTTCAAAACATAGTCAGTAAGAAGAGTCAGTCTTCTTGTACTTAAGTTGGCATTGTGCCTTTCGTATTTAATTCCAATGCAATTTCTGTGTTTCACCGTCAATAAGAAGGTCCAAGGGATACAGTAAACCTGAAGTGAAGCATCGGACTCTATAACTAGTGTCACAGAAATGGGTCAAAACATAGACAGTAGGAAGAGTCAGTCTTCTTGTACATAAGTCAGCATTGTGCATTTTGTATTTAATTCCGATGCAATTTCTGTGTTTCATCGTCAATATGAAGGTCCAAGGGGTAAAGTAAACATGAAGTGAAGCATCGGAATCTATAACTAGTGGCACTGGAATGGTTCAAACTATAGACAGTAAGAAGAGTCAGTCTTTTTGTACTTAAGTCGGCATTGTGCCTATTGTATATAATTCCGATGTAATTTCTGTATTTCATCGTCAATAAGAAGGTCTAAGGGACCAAGTAAACCTGCAGTGAAGCATCAGAATCTATAACTAGTGTCACAGGGATGGTTCAAAGCATAGACAGTAAGAAAATTCAGTATTCATGTACTTAAGTCGGCATTGTGCCTATTGTATTTAATTCCGATGCAATTTCTGTGTTTCATCGCCAATAAGAAGGTCAGAGGGATACAGTAAACCTGAAGTGAAGCAACGGAATCTATAACAAGTGTCTTAGGAATGGTTCAAAACATAGACAGTAGGATGAGTCAGTCTTCTAGTACTTAAGTCGGCATTGTGCCTTTTCTATTTAATTCGGATGCAATTTCTGTGTTTCATCTTCAATAAGGCGGTCAGGGGGATACAGTAAGCCTGAAGTGAAGCATCGGAATCTATAACTAGTGTCTCAGGAATGGTTCAAAACATTGGAAGAGTCAGTCTTCTTGTACTTAAGTCGGCATTGTGTCTTATGTATTTAATTCCGATGCTATTTCTGTGTTTCATCGTCAATAAGAAGGTCCAAGGGATACAGTAAACCTGAAGTGAAGCATTGGAATCTACAACTAGTGTCACAGGAATGGTTGAAAACATAGTCAGGAAGAAGAGTCAGTCTTCTTGTACTTATGTTGGCTATGTGCCTTTCGTATATAATTCCGATGCAATTTCTGTGTTTCGCCGTCAAAAAGAAGGTCCAAGGGATACAGTAAACCTGGAGTGAAGCATCGGAATCTATAACTAGTGTCACAGTAATGGTTCAAAGCATAGACAGTAGGAAGAGTCAGTCTTCTTGTACTTAAGTCGGCATTGTGCCTTTTGTATTTAATTCCGATGCAATTTCTGTGTTTCATCGTCAATAAGAAGGTCCGAGGGATACAGTAAACATGAAGTGAAGCATCGGAATCTATAACTAGTGTCACTGGAACGGTTCAAATTATAGACAGTAAGAAGAGTCAGTCTTCTTGTACTTATGTCGGCATTGTGCATTTTGTATTTATCTCCGATGCAATTTCTGTCATTCATCGTAAATAACAAGGTCCAAGGGATACATTGAACCTGAAGTGAAGCATCGGAATCTATAACTAGTGTCACAGGAATGGTGCAATTCATAGACAATAAGATGAGTCAGTATTCTTGTACTTAAGTCGGCATTGTGCTTTTTGTAATTAATTCCGATGCAATTTCTGTGTTTCATCGTCACTAAGAAGGTCAGAGGGATACAGTAATCCTGAAGTGAAGCATCGGAATCTATAACTAGAGTCACAGGAATGGTTCTAAGCATAGTCAGTAAGAAGAGTCAGTTTTCTTGTAGTTAAGTCGGCATTGTGCCTTTTGTATTTAATTCCGATGAACTTTCTGTGTTTCATCGTCAATAAGAAGGTCCAAGGCATACAGTAAACCTGAAGTGAAGCATCGGAATCTATAACTAGTGTCACTGGAATGGTTCAAATTATAGACAGTAAGAAGAGTCGGTCTTCTTGTACTTAAGTCGGCATTGTGCCTTTTGTATTTAATTCCGATGCCATTTCTGTGATTCATCGTAAATAACAAGGTCCAAGGGATACAGTAAACCTGAAGTGAAGCATCGGACTCTATAACTAGTGTCACAGAAATGGTTCAAAACATAGACAGTAGGAAGAGTCAGTCTTCTTGTACATAAGTCGGCATTGTGCCTTTTGTATTTAATTCCGATGCAATTTCTGTGTTTCATCGTCAATAAGAAGGTCCAAGAGAAACAGTAAACCTGAAGTGAAGCATCGGAATCTGTAACTAGTGTCACAGGAATGGTGCAAATCATAGACAGTAAGATGAGTCAGTATTCTTGTACTTAAGTCGGCATTGTGTTTTTTGTATTTAATTTCGATGCAATTTCTGTGTTTTATCGTCACTAACAAGGTCAGTGGTATACAGTAATCCTGAAGTTAGGCATCGGAATCTATAACTAGTGTCACTGGAATGGTTCAAAGCATAGTCAGTAAGAAGTGTCAGTGTTCTTGTAGTTAAGTCGGCATTGTGCCTTTTGTATTGAATTCCGAACCAATTTCTGTGTTTCATCGTCAATAAGAAGGTGCAAGGGATACAGTAAACCTGAAGTGAAGCATCGGAATCTATAACTAGTGTCACAGGAATGGTTCAAAGCATAGTCAGTAAGAAGAGTCAGTCTTCTTGTCCTTAAGTCGGCATTGTGCCTTTTGTATTTAATTCCGATGCAATTTTTGTGTTTCATCGGCAATAAGGTCAGAGGGATACAGTAAACTTAAATTGAAGCATCGGAATCTATAACTAGTGTCACAGGAATGGTTCAAAATATAGACAGTAGGAAGAGTCAGTCTTCTTGTACTTAAGTCGGCATTGTGCCTTTTGTATTTAATTCCGATGCGATTTCTGTGTTTCATAGTCAATAAGAAGGTCCAAGGTGTACAGTAAACCTGAAGTGAAGCATCGGAATCTATAACTAGTGTCACAGGAATGGTTCAAAGCATAGTCAGTGAGAAGCGGCAGTCTTCTTGTACTTAAGTCGACATTGTGCCTTTTCTATTTATATCCGATGCAATTTCTGTGTTTCATCGTCAATAAGATGGTCCAAGGGATACAGTAAACCCGAAGTGAAGCATCGGAATTTGTAACTAGTGTCACAGGAATGGTCCAAAGCATAGTCATTAATAAGAGTCAGTCTTCTTGTACTTAAGTCGGCATTGTGCCTTTTGTATTTAATTCCGATGCAATTTCAGTGTTTCTTCGTCAATAAGAAGGACCAAGGGATACGGTAAACCAGGAGTGAAGCATCGGAAACTATAACTAGTGTCACAGGGATGGTTCAAAACATAGACAGTAAGAAGAGTCAGACTTCTTGTACTTAAGTCGGCATTGTGCCTTTTGTATTTAATACGGATGCAATTTCTGTGTTTCATCGTCAATAAGAAGGTCAGAGGGATACAGTAATCCTGAAGTTAAGCATCGGAATCTATGACTAGTGTCACAGGAATGGTTCAAAGCATAGTCAATAAGAAGAGTCAGTCTTCTTGTTCTTAAGTCGGTATTGTGCTTTTTGTATTTATTTCCGATGCAATTTCTGTGTTTCATCGTCAATAACACGGTCCACGGGATACAGTAAACCTAAAGTGAAACATCGGAATCTATAACTAGTGTCACAGGGATGGTTCAAAGCGTAGACAGTAAGAAGAGTCAGTCTTCTTGTACTTAAGTCGGCATTGTGCCTTTTGTATTGAATTCCGAACCAATTTCTGTGTTTTTTTTCGTCAATAAGAAGGTGCAAGGGATACAGTAAACCTGAAGTGAAGCATCGGAATCTATAACTAGTGTCACAGGAATGGTTCAAAGCATAGACAGTAAGAAGAGTCAGTCTTCTTGTACTTAAGTCGGCATTGTGCCTTTTCTATTTAATTCCGATGAAATTTCTGTGTTTCATCGTCAATAAGAAGGTCAGAGGGATACAGTAAACCTGAAGTGAAGCATCGGAATCTATAAATAGTGTCACAGGAATGGTTCAAAACATAGTCAGTAAGAAGAGTCAGTCTTCTTGTACTTAAGTTGGCATTGTGCCTTTCGTATTTAATTCCGATGCAATTTCTGTGTTTCACCGTCAATAAGAAGGTCCAAGGGATACAGTAAACCTGAAGTGAAGCATCGGACTCTATAACTAGTGTCACAGAATTGGGTCAAAACATAGACAGTAGGAAGAGTCATTCTTCTTGTTCATAAGTCGGCATTGTGCCTTTTGTATTTAATTCCGATGCAATTTCTGTGTTTCATCGTCACTAAGAAGGTCAGAGGGATACAGTAATCCGGAAGTTAAGCATCGGAATCTATAACTAGAATCACAGGAATGGTTCAAAGCACAGTCAGTAAGAGGAGTCAGTCTTCTTGTTGTTAAGTCGGCCTTGTACCTTTTGTATTGAATTCCGATGCAATTTCTGTGTTTCATCGACAATGAGTAGGTCCAAGGGATACAGTAATCCTGAAGTGAAGCATCGGAATCTATAACAAGTGTCTTAGGAATGGTTCAAAGCATAGACAGTAGGAAGAGTCAGTCTTCTAGTACTTAAGTCGTCATTGTGCCGTTTCTATTTAATTCGAATGCAATTTCTCTGTTTCATCGTCACTAAGACGGTCAGAGGGATACAGTAAACCTGAAGTGAAGCATCGGAATCTATAACTAGCGTCACAGGAATGGTTCAAAACATTTACAGTTGGAAGAGTCAGTCTTCTTGTACTTAAGACGGCATTGTGTCTTTTGTATTTAATTCCGATGCAATTTCTGCGTTTCATCGTCATTAAGAAGGTTTACGGGATACAGTAAACCTGAAGTGAAGCATCGGAATCTATAACTAGTGTCACTGGAATGGTTCAAAACATAGTCCGTAAGAAGAGTCAGTCTTCTTGTACTTAAGTTGGCATTGTGCCTTTCGTATTTAATTCCAATGCAATTTCTGTGTTTCACCGTCAATAAGAAGGTCCAAGGGATACAGTAAACCTGAAGTGAAGCATCGAACTCTATAACTAGTGTCACAGAAATGGGTCACAACATAGACAGTAGGAAGATTCAGTCTTTTTGTACTTAAGTCGGCATTGTGCCTTTTGTATTTAATTCTGATGCAATTTCTGTGTTTCATCGTCAATAAGATGGTCCAAGGAATACAGTCAACCTGGAGTGAAACATCGGAATCTATAACTAGGGTCACAGGGACGGTTCAAAACATAGACGGTAAGAAGAGTCAGTCTTCTTGTACTTAAGTCGGCTTTGTGCCTTTTGTATTAATTCGGATGCAATTTCTGTGTTTCATCGTCACTAAGACGGTCAGAGGGATACAGTAAACCTGAAGTGAAGCATCGGAATCTATAACTAGCGTCACAGGAATGGTTCAAAACTTAGACAGTTGGAAGAGTCAGTCTTCTTGTACTTAAGTCGGCATTGTGTCTTTTGTATTTAATTCCGATGCAATTTCAGCGTTTGATCGTCAATAAGAAGGTTTAAGGGATACAGTAAACGTGAAGTGAAGCATCGGAATCTATAACTAGTGTCACTGGAATGGTTCAAAACATAGTCAGTAAGAAGAGTCAGTCTTCTTGTACTTAAGTTGCCATTGCGCCTTTCGTATTTAATTCCAATGCAATTTCTGTGTTTCACCGTCAATAAGAAGGTCCAAGGGATACAGTAAACATGAAGTGAAGCATCGGACTCTATAACTAGTGTCACAGAAATGGGTCAAAACATAGACAGTAGGAAGAGTCAGTCTTCTTGTACATAAGTCGGCATTGTGCATTTTGTATTTAATTCCGGTGCAATTTCTGTGTTTCATCGTCAATAAGAAGGTCCAAGGGATACAGTAATGATGAAGTGAAGCATCGGAATCTATAACTATTAGCACTGGAATGGTTCAAACTATAGACAGTAAGAAGAGTCAGTCTTCTTGTACTTAAGTCGGCATTGTGCCCATTGTATTTAATTCCGATGTAATTTCTGTGTTTCATCGTCAATAAGAAGGTCTAAGGGACACAGTAAACCTGCAGTGAAGCATCGGAATCTATAACTAGTGTCACAGGGATGGTTCAAAGCATAGACAGTAAGAAGAGTCAGTCTTCATGTACTTAAGTCGGCATTGTGCCTTTTGTATTTAATTCCGATGCAATTTCTGTGTTTCATCGTCAATAAGAAGGTCGAAGGGATACAGTAAATCTGGAGCGAAGCATCGGAGTCTATAACTAGTGTCACAGTAATGGTTAAAAGCATAGACAGTAAGATGAATTAGTCTTCTTCTACTTAATTCGGCATTGTGACTTTTGTATTTAATTCCGATGCAATTTCTGTGTTTCATCGTCAATAAGAAGGTCAGAGGGATACAGTAAAAATGAAGTGAAGCAACGGAATCTATAACAAGTGTCTTAGGAATGGTTCAAAACATAGACAGTAGGAAGAGTCAGTCTTCTAGTACTTAAGTCGGCATTGTGCCTTTTCTATTTAATTCGGATGCAATTTCTGTGTTTCATCGTCAATAAGACGGTCAGGGGGATATAGTAAACCTGAAGTGAAGCATCGGAATCTATAACTAGTGTCTCAGGAATGGTTCAAAACATAGGCAGTTGGAAGAGTCAGTCTTCTTGTACTTAAGTCGGCATTGTGTCTTTTATATTTAATTCCGATGCTATTTCTGTGTTTCATCGTCAATAAGAAGGTCCAAGGGATACAGTAAAGCTGAAGTGAAGCATAGGAATCTACAACTAGTGTCACAGGAATGGTTGAAAACATAGTCAGGAAGAAGAGTCAGTCTTCTTGTACTTAAGTTGGCAATGTGCCTTTCGTATTTAATTCCGATGCAAATTCTGTGTTTCACCGTCAATAAGAAGGTCAGAGGGATACAGTAATCCTGAAGTGAAGCATCGGAATCTATAACTAGTGTCACTGGAATGGTTCAAATTATAGACAGTAAGAAGAGTCGGTCTTCTTGTACTTAAGTCGGCATTGTGCCTTTTGTATTTAATTCCGATGCAATTTCTGTGATTCATCGTAAATAACAAGGTCCAAGGGATACAGTAAACCCGAAGTGAAGCATCGGACTCTATAACTAGTGTCACAGACATGGTTCAAAACATAGACAGAAGGAAGAGTCAGTCTTCTTGTACATAAGTCGGCATTGTGCCTTTTGTATTTAATTCCGATGCAATTTCTGTGTTTCATCGTCAATAAGAAGGTCCAAGAGAAACAGTTAACCTGAAGTGAAGCATCGGAATCTATAACAAGTGTCACAGGAATGGTGCAAATCATAGACAGTAAGATGAGTCAGTATTCTTGTACTTAAGTCGGCATTGTGCTTTTTGTATTTAGTTCCGTTGCAATTTCTGTGTTTCATCGTCACTAACAAGGTCAGTGGGATACAGTAATCCTGAAGTTAGGCATCGGAATCTATAACTAGTGTCACTGGAATGGTTCAAAGCATAGTCAGTAAGAAGAGTCAGTGTTCTTGTAGTTAAGTCGGCATTGTGCCTTTTGTATTGAATTCCGAACCAATTTCTGTGTTTCATCGTCAATAAGAAGGTGCAAGGGATGCAGTAAACCTGAAGTGAAGCATCGGAATCTATAACTGGTGTCACAGGAATGGTTCAAAGCATAGACAGTAAGAAGAGTCAGTCTTCTTGTACTTAAGTTGGCATACTGCCTATTCTATTTAATTCCGATGCAATTTCTGTGTTTCATCGTCAATAAGAAGGTCAGAAGGATACAGTAAACCTGAAGTGAAGCATCGGAATCTATAACTAGTGTCACAGGAATGGTTCAAAGCATAGTCAGTGAGAAGCGTCAGTCTTCTTGTACTTAAGTCGACATTGTGCCTTTTCTATTTATATCCGATGCAATTTCTGTGTTTCATCGTCAAAAAGATGGTCCAAGGGATACAGTAAACCCGAAGTGAAGCATCGGAATTTATAACTAGTGTCACAGGAATGGTCCAAAACATAGTCATTAATAAGAGTCAGTCTTCTTGTACTTAAGTCGGCATTGTGCCTTTTGTATTTCATTCCGATGCAATTTCAGTATTTCTTCGTCAATGAGAAGGACCAAGGGATACACTAAACCAGGAGTGAACCATCGGAAACTATAACTAGTGTCACAGGGATGGTTCAAAACATTGACAGTAAGAAGAGTCAGACTTCTTGTACTTAAGTCGGCATTGTGCCTTTTGTATTTAATTCCGATGCAATTTCTTTGTTTCATCGTCAATAAGAAGGTCGAAGGGATACTGTAAACTTGGACTGAAGCATCGGAGTCTATAACTAGTGTCACAGGAATGGTTAAAAGCATAGACAGTAAGAACAGTCAGTCTTCTTGTACTTAATTCGGCATTGTGCCTTTTGTATTTAATTCCGATGCAATTTCTGTGTTTCATCGTCAATAAGAAGGTCAGAGGGATACAGTAAACCTGAAGTGAAGCAACGGAATCTATAACTAGTGTCACAGGAATGGTTCAAAACATAGTCAGTAAGAAGAGTCAGTCTTCTTGTACTTAAGTCGGCATTGTGCATTTTGTATTTAATTCCGATGCAATTTCTGTGTTTCATCGTCAATAAGAAGGTCCAAGGGATACAGTCAACCTGGAGTGAAACATCGGAATCTATAACTAGGGTCACAGGGACGGGTCAAAACATAGACGGTAAGAAGAGTCAGTCTTCTTGTACTTAAGTCGGCATTGTGTCTTTTGTATTTAATTCCGATGCAATTTCTGCGTTTCATCGTCAATAAGAAGGTTTAAGGGATACAGTAAACCTGAAGTGAAGTATCGGAATCTATAACTAGTGTCACTGGAATGGTTCAAAACATAGTCAGTAAGAAGATTCAGTCTTCTTGTACTTAAGTTGGCATTGTGCCTATCGTATTTCATTCCGATGCATTTTCTGTGTTTCACCGTCAATAAGAAGGCCCAAGGGGTACAGTAAACCTGAAGTGAAGCAACGGACTCTATAACTAGTGTCACAGAAATGGTTCAATACATAGACAGTAGGAAGAGTTAGTCTTCTTGTACATAAGTTGGCATTGTGCCTTTTGTATTTAATTCCGATGCAATTTCTGTGTTTCATCGTCATTAAGAAGGTCCAAGGGAAACAGTAAACCTGAAGTGAATCATCGGGATCTGTAACTAGTGTCACAGGACTGGTTCAAAACATAGATAGTAAGAAGGGTCAGTCTTCTTGTCCTTAAGTCGGCATTGTGCCTTTTGTATTTAATTCCGATGCAATTTCTGTGTTTCATCGGCAATAAGGTCAGAGGGATACAGTAAACCTAAATTGAAGCATCGGAAACTATAACTAGTGTCACAGGAATGGTTCAAAGAATAGTCAGTGAGAAGCGTCAGTCTTCTTGTACTTAAGTCGACATTGTGCCTTTTCTATTTATATCCGATGCAATTTCTGTGTTTCATCGTCAATAAGATGGTCCAAGGGATACAGTAAACCCGAAGTGAAGCATCGGAATTTATAACTACTGTCACAGGAATGGTCCAAAACATAGTCATTAATAAGAGTCAGTCTTCTTGTACTTAAGTCGGCATTGTGCCTTTTGTATTCCATTCCGATGCAATTTCAGTGTTTCTTCGTCAATAAGAAGGACCAAGGGATACAGTAAAGCAGGAGTGAAGCATCGGAAACTATAACTAGTGTCACAGGGATGGTTCAAAACATAGACAGTAAGAAGAGTCAGACATCTTGTACTTAAGTCGGCATTGTGCCTTTTGTATTTAATTCCGATGCAATTTCTGTGTTTCATCGTCAATAAGAAGGTCGAAGGGATACAGTAAACCTGGACTGAAGCATCGGAGTCTATAACTAGTGTCACAGGAATGGTTATAATCATAGACAGTAAGAAGAGTCAGTCTTCTTGTACTTAATTCGGCATTGTGCCTTTTGTACTTTATTCCGATGCAATTTCTGTGTTTCATCGTCAATAAGAAGGTCAGAGGGATACAGTCAACCTGGAGTGAAACATCGGAATCTATAACTAGGGTCACAGGGACGGTTCAAAACATAGACGGTAAGAAGAGTCAGTCTTCTTGTACTTAAGTTGTCATTGTGCCTTTCGTATTTCATTCCAATGCAATTTCTGTGTTTCACCATCAATAAGAAGGTCCAAGGGATACAGTAAACCTGAAGTGAAGCATCGGAATCTATAACAAGTGTCACAGGAATGGTGCAAATCATAGACAGTAAGATGAGTCAGTATTCTTGTACTTAAGTCGGCATTGTGCTTTTTGTGTTTAGTTCCGATGCAGTTTCTGTGTTTCACCGTCACTAACAAGGTCAGTGGGATACAGTAATCTTGAAGTTAGGCATCGGAATCTATAACTAGTGTCACTGGAATGGTTCAAAGCAAGGTCAGTAAGAAGAGTCAGTGTTCGTGTAGTTAAGTCTGCATTGTGCCTTTTGTATTGAATTCCGAACCAATTTCTGTGTTTCATCGTCAATAAGAAGGTGCAAGGGATGCAATAAACCTGAAGTGAAGCATCGGAATCTATAACTAGTGGCACTGGAATGGTTCAAACTATAGACAGTAAGAAGAGTCAGTCTTCTTGTACTTAAGTCGGCATTGTGCATATTGTATTTAATTCCGATGTAATTTCTGTGTTTCATCGTCAATAAGAAGGTCCAAGAGAAACAGTAAACCTGAAGTGAAGCATCGGAATCTATAACTAGTGTCACAGGAATGGTTCAAACTATAGACAGTAAGAAGAGTCAGTCTTCATGTACTTAAGTCGGCATTGTGACTTTTGTATTTAATTCCGATGCAATTTCTGTGTTTCACCGTCAATAAGAAGGTCAGAGGGATACAGTAATCCTGAAGTGAAGCATCGGAATCTATAACTAGTGTCACTGGAATGGTTCAAATTATAGACAGTAAGAAGAGTCGGTCTTCTTGTACTTAGGTCGGCATTGTGCCTTTTGTATTTAATTCCGATGCAATTTCTGTGATTCATCGTAAATAACAAGATCCAAGGGATACAGTAAACCCGAAGTGAAGCATCGGACTCTATAACTAGTGTCACAGGAATGGTTCAAAACATAGACAGAAGGAAGAGTCAGTCTTCTTGTACATAAGTCGGCATTGTGCATTTTGTATTTAATTCCGATGCAATTTCTGTGTTTCATCGTCAATAAGAAGGTCCAAGAGAAACAGTAAACCTGAAGTGAAGCATCGGAATCTATAACAAGTGTCACAGGAATGGTGCAAATCATAGACAGTAAGATGAGTCAGTATTCTTGTACTTAAGTCGGCATTGTGCTTTTTGTGTTTAGTTCCGATGCAGTTTCTGTGTTTCACCGTCACTAACAAGGTCAGTGGGATACAGTAATCTTGAAGTTAGGCATCGGAATCTATAACTAGTGTCACTGGAATGGTTCAAACCAAAGTCAGTAAGAAGAGTCAGTGTTCGTGTAGTTAAATCTGCATTGTGCCTTTTGTATTGAATTCCGAACCAATTTCTGTGTTTCATCGTCAATAAGAAGGTGCAAGGGATGCAATAAACCTGAAGTGAAGCATCGGAATCTATAACTAGTGTCACAGGAATGGTTCAAAGCATAGACAGTAAGAAGAGTCAGTCTTCTTGTACTTAAGTTGGCATACTGCCTTTTCTATTTAATTCCGATGCAATTTCTGTGTTTCATCGTCAATAAGAAGGTCAGAAGGATACAGTAAACCTGAAGTGAAGCATCGGAATCTATAACTAGTGTCACAGGAACGGTTTAATACATAGTCAGTAAGAAGAGTCAGTCTTGTTGAACTTAAGTTGGCATTGTGCCTTTCGTATTTAATTCCGATGCAATTTCTATGTTTCACCGTCAATAAGAAGGCCCAAGGGATACAGTAAACCTGAAGTGAAGCAACGGACACTATAACTAGTGTCACAGAAATGGTTCAAAACATAGACAGTAGGAAGAGTTAGTCTTCTTGTACATAAGTCGGCATTGTGCCTTTTGTATTTAATTCCGATGCAATTTCTGTGTTTCATCGTCATTAAGAAGGTCCAAGGGAAACAGTAAACCTGAAGTGAAGCATCGGAATCTGTAACTAGTGTCACAGGACTGGTTCAAATCATAGATAGTAAGAAGGGTCAGTCTTCTTGTCCTTAAGTCGGCATTGTGCCTTTTGTATTTAATTCCGATGCAATTTCTGTGTTTCATCGGCAATAAGGTCAGAGGGATACAGTAAACCTAAATTGAAGCATCGGAATCTATAACTAGTGTCACAGGAATGGTTCAAAATATAGACAGTAGGAAGAGTCAGTCTTCTTGTACTTAAGTCGGCATTGTGCCTTTTGTATTTAATTCCGATGCAATTTCTGTGTTTCATAGTCAATAAGAAGGTCCAAGGTGTACAGTAAACCTGAAGTGAAGCATCGGAATTTATAACTAGTGTCACAGGAATGGTCGAAAACATAGTCAATAATTAGAGTCAGTCATCTTGTACTTAAGTCGGCATTGTGCCTTTTGTATTTCATTCCGATGCAATTTCAGTGTCTCTTCGTCAATAAGAAGGACCAAGGGATACAGTAAACTTGGACTGAAGCATCGGAGTCTATAACTAGTGTCACAGGAATGGTTAAAAGCATAGACAGTAAGAAGAGTCAGTCTTCTTGTACTTAATTCGGCATTGTGCCTTTTGTATTTAATTCCGATGCAATTTCTGTGTTTCATCGTCAATAAGAAGGTCAGAGGGATACAGTAAACCTGAAGTGAAGCAACGGAATCTATAACTAGTGTCACAGGAATGGTTCAAAGCATAGTCAGTGAGAAGAATCAGTCTTCTTGTACTTAAGTCGACATTGTGCTTTTTCTATTTATATCCGATGCAATTTCTGTGTTTCATCGTCAATAAGATGGTCCAAGGGTTACAGTAAACCCGAAGTCAAGCATCGGAATTTATAACTAGTGTCACAGGAATGGTCCACAACATTGTCTTTAATAAGAGTCAGTCTTCTTGTACTTAAGTCGGCATTGTGCCTTTTGTATTTCATTCCGATGCAATTTCAGTGTTTCTTCGTCAATAAGAAGGACCAAGGGATACAGTAAACCAGGAGTGAAGCATCGGAAACTATAACTAGTGTCACAGGGATGGTTCAAAACATAGACAGTAAGAAGAGTCAGACTTCTTGTACTTAAGTCGGCATTGTGCCTTTTGTATTTAATTCCGATGCAATTTCTGTGTTTCATCGTCAATAAGAAGGTCGAAGGGATACAGTAAACATGGACTGAAGCATCGGAGTCTATAACTAGTGTCACAGGAATGGTTAAAAGCATAGACAGTAAGAAGAGTCAGTCTTCTTGTACTTAATTCGGCATTGTGCCTTTTGTATTTAATTCCGATGCAATTTCTGTGTTTCATCGTCAATAAGAAGGTCAGAGGGATACAGTAAACCTGAAGTGAAGCAACGGAATCTATAACTAGTGTCACAGGAATGGTACAAAACATAGTCAGTAAGAAGAGTCAGTCTTCTTGTACTTAAGTCGGCATTGTGCAATTTGTATTTAAATCAGATGCAATTTCTGATGTTTCACCGTCAATAAGAAGGCCCAAGGGGTACAGTAAACCTGAAGTGAAGCAACGGACTCTATAACTAGTGTCACAGAAATGGTTCAAAACATAGACAGTTGGAAGAGTTAGTCTTCTTGTACATTAGTCGGCATTGTGCCTTTTGTATTTAATTCCGATGCAATTTCTGTGTTTCATCGGCAATAAGGTCAGAGGGATACAGTAAACCTAAATTGAAGCATCGGAATCTATAACTAGTGCCACAGGAATGGTTCAAAATATAGACAGTAGGAAGAGTCAGTCTTCTTGTACTTAAGTCGGCATTGTGCCATTTGTATTTAATTCCGATGCGATTTCTGTGTTTCATAGTCAATAAGAAGGTCCAAGGTGTACAGTAAACCTGAAGTGAAGCATCGGAATTTATAACTAGTGTCACAGGAATGGTCGAAAACATAGTCAATAATTAGAGTCAGTCATCTTGTACTTAAGTCGGCATTGTGCCTTTTGTATTTCATTCCGATGCAATTTCAGTGTTTCTTCGTCAATAAGAAGGACCAAGGGATACAGTAAACCAGGAGTGAAGCATCGGAAACTATAACTAGTGTCACAGGGATGGTTCAAAACATAGACAGTAAGAAGAGTCAGACTTCTTGTACTTAAGTCGGCATTGTGCCTTTTGTATTTAATTCCGATGCAATTTCTGTGTTTCATCGTCAATAAGAAGGTCGAAGGGATACAGTAAACCTGGACTGAAGCATCGGAATCTATAACTAGTGTCACTGGAATGGTTCAAAACATAGTCAGTAAGAAGAGTCAGTCTTCTTGTACTTAAGTTGGCATTGTGCCTTTCGTATTTAATTCCAATGCAATTTCTGTGTTTCACCGTCAATAAGAAGGTCCAAGGGATACAGTAAACCCGAAGTGAAGCATCGGACACAATAACTAGTGTCACAGAAATGGGTCAAAACATAGACAGTAGGAAGAGTCAGTCTTCTTGTACATAAGTCGGCATTGTGCATTTTGTATTTAATTCCGATGCAATTTCTGTGTTTCATCGTCAATAAGAAGGTCCAAGGGATACAGTAAACATGAAGTCAAGCATCGGAATCTATAACTAGTGGCACTGGAATGGTTCAAACTATAGACAGTAAGAAGAGTCAGTCTTCTTGTACTTAAGTCGGCATTGTGCCTATTGTATTTAACTCCGATGTAATTTCTGTGTTTCATCGTCAATAAGAAGGTCTAAGGGACACAGTAAACCTGCAGTGAAGCATCGGAATCTATAACTAGTGTCACAGGGATGGTTCAAAGCATAGACAGTAAGAAGAGTCAGTCTTCATGTACTTAAGTCGGCATTGTGCCTTTTGTATTTAATTCCGATGCAATTTCTGTGTTTCATCGTCAATAAGAAGGTCGAAAGGATACAGTAAATCTGGAGCGAAGCATCGGAATCTATAACTAGTGTCACAGTAATGGTTCAAAACATAGACAGTAAGAAGAGTTAGTCTTCTCTTACTTAAGTCGGCATTGTGCCTTTTGTATTTATCTCCGATGCAATTTCTGTGATTCATCGTAAATAACAAGGTCCAAGGGATACATTGAACCTGAAGTGAAGCATCGGAATCTATAACTAGTGTCACAGGAATGGTGCAATTCATAGACAATAAGATGAGTCAGTCTTCTTGTACTTAAGTCGGCATTGTGCCTTTTGTATATAATTCCGATGCAATTTCTGTGTTTCATCGTCAATAAGAAGGTCCGAGGGATACAGTAAACATGAAGTGAAGCATCGGAATCTATAACTAGTGTCACTGGAATGGTTCAAATTATAGGCAGTAAGAAGAGTCAGTCTTCTTGTCCTTAAGTCGCCATTGTGCCTTTTGTATTTATCTCCGATGCAATTTCTGTGATTCATCGTTAATAACAAGGTCCAAGGGATACATTAAACCTGACGTGAAGCATCGGAATCTATAACTAGTGTCACAGGAATGGTGCAATTCATAGACAATAAGATGAGTCAGTATTCTTGTACATAAGTCGGCATTGTGCTTTTTGTATTTAATTCCGATGCAATTTCTGTGTTTCATCGTCACTAAGAAGGTCAGAGGGATACAGTAATCCTGAAGTGAAGCATCGGAAGCTATAACTAGTGTCACTGGAATGGTTCAAATTATAGACAGTAAGAAGAGTAGGTCTTCTTGTACTTAAGTCGGCATTGTGCCTTTTGTATTTAATTCCGATGTAATTTCTGTGTTTCATCGTCAATAAGAAGGTCTAAGGGACACAGTAAACCTGCAGTGAGGCATCGAACTCAATAACTAGTGTCACAGAAATGGGTCACAACATAGACAGTAGGAAGAGTCAGTCTTCTTGTACTTAAGTCGGCATTGTGCCTATTGTATTTAATTCCGATGTAATTTCTGTGTTTCATCGTCAATAAGAAGGTCTAAGGGACACAGAAAACCTGCAGTGAAGCATCGGAATCTATAACTAGTGTCACAGGGATGGTTCAAAGCATAGACAGTAAGAAGAGTCAGTCTTCATGTACTTAAGTCGGCATTGTGCCTTTTGTATTTAATTCCGATGCAATTTCTGTGTTTCATCGTCAATAAGAAGGTCGAAGGGATACAGTAAACCTGGACTGAAGCATCGGAGTCTATAACAAGTGTCACAGGAATGGTTAAAAGCATAGACAGTAAGAAGAGTCAGTCTTCTTGTACTTAATTCGGCATTGTGCCTTTTGTATTTAATTCCGATGCAATTTCTGTGTTTCATCGTCAATAAGAAGGTCAGAGGGATACAGTATACCTGAAGTGAAGCAACGGAATCTATAACTAGTGTCACAGGAATGGATCAAAACATAGTCAGTAAGAAGAGTCAGTCTTCTTGTACTTAAGTCGGCATTGTGCATTTTGTATTTAATTCCGATGCAATATCTGTTTTTCATCGTCAATAAGAAGGTCCAAGGGATACAGTCAACCTGGAGTGAAACATCGGAATCTATAACTAGGGTCACAGGGACGGTTCAAAACATAGACGGTAAGAAGAGTCAGTCTTCTTGTACTTAAGTCGGCATTGTGCCTTTTGTATTAATTCGGATGCAATTTCTGTGTTTCATCGTCACTAAGACGGTCAGAGGGATACAGTAAACCTGAAGTGAAGCATCGGAATCTATAACTAGCGTCACAGGAATGGTTCAAAACATAGACAGTTGGAAGAGTCAGTCTTCTTGTACTTAAATCGGCATTGTGTCTTTTGTATTTAATTCCGATTCTATTTCTGCGTTTCATCGTCAATAAGAAGGTTTAAGTGATACAGTAAACCTGAAGTGAAGCATCGGAATCTATAACTAGTGTCACTGGAATGGTTCAAAACATAGTCAGTAAGAAGAGTCAGTCTTCTTGTACTTAAGTTGGCATTGTGCCTTTCGTATTTAATTCCAATGCAATTTCTGTGTTTCACCGTCAATAAGAAGGTCCAAGGGATACAGTAAACCTGAAGTGAAGCATCGTACTCTATAACTAGTGTCACAGAAATGGGTCAAAACGTAGACAGTAGGAAGAGTCAGTCTTCTTGTACATAAGTCGGCATTGTGCATTTTGTATTTAATTCCGGTGCAATTTCTGTGTTTCATCGTCAATAAGAAGGTCCAAGGAATACAGTAAACATGAAGTGAAGCATCAGAATCTATAACTAGTGGCACTGGAATGGTTCAAACTATAGACAGTAAGAAGAGTCAGTCATCTCGTACTTAAGTCGGCATTGTGCCTATTGTATTTAATTCCGATGTTATTTCTGTGTTTCATCGTCATTAAGAAGGTCTAAGGGACACAGTTAACCTGCAGTGAAGCATCGGAATCTATAACTAGTGTCACAGGGATGGTTCAAAGCATAGACAGTAAGAAGAGTCAGTCTTCATGTACTTAAGTCGGCATTGTGCCTTTTGTATTTAATTCCGATGCAATTTCTGTGTTTCATCGTCAATAAGAAGATCGAAGGGATACAGTAAATCTGGAGCGAAGCATCGGAGTCTGTAACTAGTGTCACAGGAATGGTTAAAAGCATAGACAGTAAGAAGAGTCAGTCTTCTTGTACTTAATTCGGCATTGTGCCTTTTGTATTTAATTCCGATGCAATTTCTGTGTTTCATCGTCAATAAGAAGGTCAGAGGGATACAGTAAAAATGAAGTGAAGCAACGGAATCTATAACAAGTGTCTTAGGAATTGTTCAAAGCATAGACAGTAGGAAGAGTCAGTCTTCTAGTACTTAAGTCGGCATTGTGCCTTTTCTATTTAATTCGGATGCAATTTCTGTGTTTCATCGTCAATAAGACGGTCAGGGGGATACAGTAAGCCTGAAGTGAAGCATCGGAATCTATAACTAGTGTCTCAGGAATGGTTCAAAACATAGACAGTTGGGAGAGTCAGTCTTCTTGTACTTAAGTCGGCATTGTGTCTTTTGTATTTAATTCCGATGCTATTTCTGTGTTTCATCGTCAATAAGAAGGTCCAAGGGATACAGTAAACCTGAAGTGAAGCATCGGAATCTACAACTAGTGTCACAGGAATGGTTGAAAACATAGTCAGGAAGAACAGTCAGTCTTCTTGTACTTAAGTTGGCAATGTGCCTTTCGTATTTAATTCCGATGCAATTTCTGTGTTTCACCGTCAATAAGAAGGTCCAAGGGATACAGTAAACCTGGAGTGAAGCATCGGAATCTATAACTAGTGTCACATTAATGGTTCAAAACATAGACAGTAGGAAGGGTCAGTCTTCTTGTACTTAAGTCGGCATTGTGCCTTTTGTATTTAATTCCGATGCAATTTCTGTGTTTCATCGTCAATAAGAAGGTCCGAGGGATAGAGAAAACATGAAGTGAAGCATCGGAATCTATAACTAGTGTCACTGAAATGGTTCTAATTATAGACAGTAAGAAGAGTCAGTCTTCTTGTACTTAAGTCGGCATTGTGCCTTTTGTATTTATCTCCAATGCAATTTCTGTGATTCATCGTAAATAACACGGTCCAAGGGATACATTAAACCTGACGTGAAGCATCGGAATCTGTAACTAGTGTCACAGGAACTGTGCAATTCATAGACAATAAGATGAGTCAGTATTCTTGTACTTAAGTCGGCATTGTGCTTTTTGTATTTAATTCCGATGCAATTTCTGTGTTTCATCGTCACTAAGAAGGTCAGAGGGATACAGTAATCCTGAAGTGAAGCATCGGAATCTATATCTAGTGTCACTGGAATGGTTCAAATTATAGACAGTAAGAAGAGTCGGTCTTCTTGTACTTAAGTCGGCATTGTGCCTTTTGTATTTAATTCCGATGCAATTTCTGTGATTCATCGTAAATAACAAGGTCCAAGGGATACAGTAAACCCGAAGTGAAGCATCGGACTCTATAACTAGTGTCACAGAAATGGTTCAAAACATAGACAGAAGGAAGAGTCAAACTTCTTGTACATAAGTCGGCATTGTGCCTTTTGTATTTAATTCCGATGCAATTTCTGTGTTTCATCGTCAATAAGAAGGTCAAAGAGAAACAGTAAACCTGAAGTGAAGCATCGGAATCTATAACAAGTGTCACAGGAATGGTGCAAATCATAGACAGTAAGATGAGTCAGTATTCTTGTACTTAAGTCGGCATTGTGCTTTTTGTATTTAGTTCCGATGCAATTTCTGTGTTTCATCGTCACTAACAAGGTCAGTGGGATACAGTAATCCTGAAGTTAGGCATCGGAATCTATAACTAGTGTCACTGGAATGGTTCAAAGCATAGTCAGTAAGAAGAGTCAGTGTTCTTGTAGTTAAGTCGGCATTGTGCCTTTTGTATTGAATTCCGAACCAATTTCTGTGTTTCATCGTCAATAAGAAGGTGCAAGGGATGCAGTAAACCTGAAGTGAAGCATCGGAATCTATAACTAGTGTCACAGGAATGGTTCAAAGCATAGACAGTAAGAAGGGTCAGTCTTCTTGTACTTAAGTAGGCATACTGCCTTTTCTATTTAAATCCGATGCAATTTCTGTGTTTCATCGTCAATAAGAAAGCCCAAGGGATACAGTAAACCTGAAGTGAAGCAACGGACTCTATAACTAGTGTCACAGAAATGGTTCAAAACATAGACAGTAGGAAGAGTTAGTCTTCTTGTACATAAGTCGGCATTGTGCCTTTTGTATTTAATTCCGATGCAATTTCTGTGTTTCAACGTCATTAAGAAGGTCCAAGGGAAACAGTAAACCTGAAGTGAAGTATCGGAATCTGTAACTAGTGTCACAGGACTGGTTCAAAACATAGATAGTAAGAAGGGTCAGTCTTCTTGTCCTTAAGTCGGCATTGTGCCTTTTGTATTTAATTCCGATGCAATTTCTGTGTTTCATCAGCAATAAGGTCAGAGGGATACAGTAAACCTAAATTTAAGCATCGGAATCTATAACTAGTGTCACAGGAATGGTTCAAAATATAGACAGTAGGAAGAGTCAGTCTTCTTATACTTAAGTCGGCATTGTGCCTTTTGTATTTAATTTCGATGCGATTTCTGTGTTTCATAGTCAATAAGAAGGTCCAAGGTGTACAGTAAACCTGAAGTGAAGCATCGGAATCTATAACTAGTGTCACAGGAATGGTTCAAAGCATAGTCAGTGAGAAGCGTCAGTCTTCTTGTACTTAAGTCGACATTGTGCCTTTTCTATTTATATCCGATGCAATTTCTGTGTTTCATCGTCAATAAGATGGTCCAAGGGATACAGTAAACCCGAAGTGAAGCATCGGAATTTATAACTAGTGTCACAGGAATGGTCCAAAACATAGTCATTAATAAGAGTCAGTCTTCTAGTACTGAAGTCGGCATTGTGCCTATTGTATTTAATTCCGATGTAATTTCTGTGTTTCATCGTCAATACGAAGGTCTAAGGGACACAGTAAACCTGCAGTGAAGCATCGGAATCTATAACTAGTGTCACAGGGATGGTTCAAAGCATAGACAGTAAGAAGAGTCAGTCTTCATGTACTTAAGTCGGCATTGTGCCTTTTGTATTTAATTCCGATGCAATTTCTGTGTTTCATCGTGAATAAGAAGGTCGAGGGGATACAGTAAATCTGGAGCGAAGCATCGGAGTCTATAACTAGTGTCACAGGAATGGTTAAAAGCATAGACAGTAAGAAGAGTCAGTCTTCTTGTACTTAATTCGGCATTGTGCCTTTTGTATTTAATTCCGATGCAATTTCTGTGTTTCATCGTCAATAAGAAGGTCAGAGGGATACAGTAAACCTGAAGTGAAGCAACGGAATCTATAACAAATGTCTTAGGAATGGTTCAAAACATAGACAGTAGGAAGAGTCAGTCTTCTAGTACTTAAGTCGGCATTGTGCCTTTTCTATTTAATTCGTATGCAAGTTCTGTGTTTCATCGTCAATAAGACGGTCAGGGGGATACAGTAAGCCTGAAGTGAAGCATCGGAATCTATAACTAGTGTCTCAGGAATGGTTCAAAACATAGACAGTTGGAAGAGTCAGTCTTCTTGTACTTAAGTCGGCATTGTGTCTTTTGTATTTAATTCCGATGCTATTTCTGTGTTTCATCGTCAATAAGAAGGTCCAAGGGATACAGTAAATCTGAAGTGAAGCATCGGAATCTACAACTAGTGTCACAGGAATGGTTGAAAACATAGTCAGGAAGAAGAGTCAGTCTTCTTGTACTTAAGTTGGCAATGTGCCTTTCGTATTTAATTCCGATGCAATTTCTGTGTTTCACCGTTAATAAGAAGGTCCAAGGGATACAGTAAACCTGGAGTGAAGCATCGGAATCTATAACTAGTGTCACAGTAATGGTTCAAAACATAGACAGTAGGAAGAGTCAGTCTTCTTGTACTTAAGTCGGCATTGTTCCTTTTGTATTAAATTCCGATGCAATATCTGTGTTTCATCGTCAATAAGAAGGTCCGAGGGATACAGTAAACATGAAGTGAAGCATCGGAATCTATAACTAGTGTCACTGAAATGGTTCAAATTATAGACAGTAAGAAGAGTCAGTCTTCTTGTACTTAAGTCGGCATTGTGCCTTTTGTATTTATCTCCGATGCAATTTCTGTGATTCATCGGAAATAACAAGGTCCAAGGGATACATTAAACCTGACGTGAAGCATCGGAATCTATAACTAGTGTCACAGGAATGGTGCAATTCATAGACAATAAGATGAGTCAGTATTCTTGTACATAAGTCGGCATTGTGCTTTTTGTACTTAATTCCGATGCAATTTCTGTGTTTCATCGTCACTAAGAAGGTCAGAGGGATACAGTAATCCTGAAATGAAGCATCGGAATCTATAACTAGTGTCACTGGAATGGTTCAAATTATAGACAGTAAGAAGAGTCGGTCTTCTTGTACTTAAGTCGGCATTGTGCCTTTTGTATTTAATTCCGATGCAATTTCTGTGTTTCATCGTCAATAAGAAGGTCCAAAGGAAACAGTAAACCTGAAGGGAAGCATCGGAATCTATAACTAGTGTCACAGGAATGGTGCAAATCATAGACAGTAGATGAGTCAGTATTCTTGTACTTAAGTCGGCATTGTGCTTTTTGTATTTAATTCCGATGCAATTTCTGTGTTTCATCGTCAATAAGAAGGTCAGAGGGATACAGTAAACCTGAAGTGAAGCAACGGAATCTATAACTAGTGTCACAGGAATGGTTCAAAACATAGTCAGTAAGAAGAGTCAGTCTTCTTGTACTTAAGTCGGCATTGTGCCTTTTGTATTTATCTCCGATGCAATTTCTGTGATTCATCGGAAATAACAAGGTCCAAGGGATACATTAAAACTGACGTGAAGCATCGGAATCTATAACTAGTGTCACAGGAATGGTGCAATTCATAGACAATAAGATGAGTCAGTATTCTTGTACATGAGTCGGCATTGTGCTTTTTGTACTTAATTCCGATGCAATTTCTGTGTTTCATCGTCACTAAGAAGGTCAGAGGGATACAGTAATCCTGAAATGAAGCATCGGAATCTATAACTAGTGTCACTGGAATGGTTCAAATTATAGACAGTAAGAAGAGTCGGTCTTCTTGTACTTAAGTCGGCATTGTGCCTTTTGTATTTAATTCCGATGCAATTTCTGTGTTTCATCGTCAATAAGAAGGTCCAAAGGAAACAGTAAACCTGAAGTGAAGCATCGGAATCTATAACTAGTGTCACAGGAATGGTGCAAATCATAGACAGTAAAATGAGTCAGTATTCTTGTACTTAAGTCGGCATTGTGCTTTTTGTATTTAATTCCGATGCAATTTCTGTGTTTCATCGTCAATAAGAAGGTCAGAGGGATACAGTAAACCTGAAGTGAAGCAACGGAATCTATAACTAGTGTCACAGGAATGGTTCAAAACATAGTCAGTAAGAAGAGTCAGTCTTCTTGTACTTAAGTCGGCATTGTGCATTTTGTATTTAATTCCGATGCAATTTCTGTGTTTCATCGTCAATAAGAAGGTCCAAGGGATACAGTCAACCTGGAGTGAAACATCGGAATCTATAACTAGGGTCACAGGGACGGTTCAAAACATAGACGGTAAGAAGAGTCAGTCTTCTTGTACTTAAGTCGGCATTGTGTCTTTTGTATTTAATTCCGATGCAATTTCTGCGTTTCATCGTCAATAAGAAGGTTTAAGGGATACAGTAAACCTGAAGTGAAGCATCGGAATCTATAACTAGTGTCACTGGAATGGTTCAAAACATAGTCAGTAAGAAGAGTCAGTCCTCTTGTACTTAAGTTGGCATTGTGCCTTTCGTATTTAATTCCAATGCAATTTCTGTGTTTCACCGTCAATAAGAAGGTCCAAGGGATACAGTAAACCTGAAGTGAAGCATCGTACTCTATAACTAGTGTCACAGAAATGGGTCAAAACATAGACAGTAGGAAGAGTCAGTCTTCTTGTACATAAGTCGGCATTGTGCATTTTGTATTTAATTCCGATGCAATTTCTGTGTTTCATCGTCAATAAGAAGGTCCAAGGGATACAGTAAACATGAAGTCAAGCATCGGAATCTATAACTAGTGGCACTGGAATGGTTCAAACTATAGACAGTAAGAAGAGTCAGTCTTCTTGTAGTTAAGTCGGCATTGTGCCTATTGTATTTAACTCCGATGTAATTTCTGTGTTTCATCGTCAATACGAAGGTCTAAGGGACACAGTAAACCTGCAGTGAAGCATCGGAATCTATAACTAGTGTCACAGGGATGGTTCAAAGCATAGACAGTAAGAAGAGTCAGTCTTCATGTACTTAAGTCGGCATTGTGCCTTTTTTATATAATTCCGATGCAATTTCTGTGTTTCATCGTCAATAAGAAGGTCGAAGGGATACAGTAAATCTGGAGCGAAGAAACGGAGTCTATAACTAGTGTCACAGGAATGGTTAAAAGCATAGACAGTAAGAAGAGTCAGTCTTCTTGTACTTAATTCGGCATTGTGCCTTTTGTATTTAATTCCGATGCAATTTCTGTGTTTCATTGTCAATAAGAAGGTCAGAGGGATACAGTAAACCAGAAGTGAAGCAACGGAATCTATAATAAGTGTCTTAGGAATGGTTCAAAACATAGACAGTAGCAAGAGTCAGTCTTCTAGTACTTAAGTCGGCATTGTGCCTTTTCTATTTAATTCGGATGCAATTTCTGTGTTTCATCGTCAATAAGACGGTCAGGGGGATACAGTAAGCCTGAAGTGAAGCATCGGAATCTATAACTAGTGTCTCAGGAATGGTTCAAAACATAGACAGTTGGAAGAGTCAGTCTTCTTGTACTTAAGTCGGCATTGTGTCTTTTGTATTTAATTCCGATGCTATTTCTGTGTTTCATCGTCAATAAGAAGGTCCAAGGGATACAGTAAACCTGAAGTGAAGCATCGGAATCTACAACTAGTGTCACAGGAATGGTTGAAAACATAGTCAGGCAGAAGAGTCAGTCTTCTTGTACTTAACTTGGCAATGTGCCTTTCGTATTTAATTCCGATGCAATTTCTGTGTTTCACCGTTAATAAGAAGGTCCAAGGGATACAGTAAACCTGGAGTGAAGCATCGGAATCTATAACTAGTGTCACAGTAATGGTTCAAATCATAGACAGTAGGAAGAGTCAGTCTTCTTGTACTTAAGTCGGCATTGTGCCTTTTGTATTTAATTCCGATGCAATTTCTGTGTTTCATCGTCAATAAGAAGGTCCGAGGGATACAGTAAACATGAAGTGAAGCATCGGAATCTATAACTAGTGTCACTGGAATGGTTCAAATTATAGACAGTAAGAAGAGTCAGTCTTCTTGTACTTAAGTCGGCATTGTGCCTTTTGTATTTATCTCCGATGCAATTTCTGTGATTCATCGTAAATAACAAGGTCCAAGGGATACATTAAACCTGACGTGAAGCATCGGAATCTATAACTAGTGTCACAGGAATGGTGCAATTCATAGACAATAAGATGAGTCAGTATTCTTGTACATAAGTCGGCATTGTGCTTTTTGTATTTAATTCCGATGCAATTTCTGTGTTTCATCGTCACTAAGAAGGTCAGAGGGATACAGTAATCCTGAAGTGAAGCATCGGAATATATAACTAGTGTCACTGTTATGGTTCAAATTATTGACACTAAGAAGAGTCGGTCTTCTTGTACTTAAGTCGGCATTGTGCCTTTTGTATTTAATTCCGATGTAATTTCTGTGTTTCATCGTCAATAAGAAGGTCTAAGGGACACAGAAAAACCTGCAGTGAAGCATCGAACTCTGTAACTAGTGTCACAGAAATGGGTCACAACATAGACAGTAGGAAGAGTCAGTCTTCTTGTACCTAAGTCGGCATTGAGCCTATTGTATTTAATTCCGATGTAATTTCTGTGTTTCATCGTCAATAAGAAGGTCTAAGGGACACAGTATACCTGCAGTGAAGCATCGGAATCTATAACTAGTGTCACAGGGATGGTTCAAAACACAGACAGTAAGAAGAGTCAGTCTTCATGTACTTAAGTCGGCATTGTGCCTTTTGTATTTAATTCCGATGCAATTTCTGTGTTTCATCGTCAATAAGAAGGTCGAAGGGATACAGTAAACCTGGACTGAAGCATCGGAGTCTATAACAAGTGTCACCGGAATGGTTAAAAGCATAGACAATAAGAAGAGTCAGTCTTCTTGCACTTAATTCGGCATTGTGCCTTTTGTATTTAATTCCGATGCAATTTCTGTGTTTCATCGTCAATAAGAAGGTCAGAGGGATACAGTATACGTGAAGTGAAGCAACGGAATCTATAACTAGTGTCACAGGAATGGTTCAAAACATAGTCAGTAAGAAGAGTCAGTCTTCTTGTACTTAAGTCGGCATTGTGCATTTTGTATTTAATTCCGATGCAATTTCTGTTTTTCAACGTCAATATGAAGGTCCAAGGGATACAGTCAACCTGGAGTGAAACATCGGAATCTATAACTAGGGTCACAGGGACGGTTCAAACATAGACGGTAAGAAGAGTCAGTCTTCTTGTACTTAAGTCGGCATTGTGCCTTTGTATTGATTCGGATGCAATTTCTGTGTTTCATCGTCACTAAGACGGTCAGAGGGATACAGTAAGCCTGAAGTGAAACATCGGAGTCTATAACTAGCGTCACAGGAATGGTTCAAAACATAGACAGTTGGAAGAGTCAGTCTTCTTGTACTTAAGTCGGCATTGTGTCTTTTGTATTTAATTCCGATGCAATTTCTGTGTTTCACCGTCAATAAGAAGGTCCAAGGGATACAGTAAACCTGAAGTGAAGCATCGGACTCTATAACTAGTGTCACAGAAATGGGTCAAAACGTAGACAGTAGGAAGAGTCAGTCTTCTTGTACATAAGTCGGCATTGTGCATTTTGTATTTAATTCCGGTGCAATTTCTGTGTTTCATCGTCAATAAGAAGGTCCAAGGGATACAGTAAACATGAAGTGTAGCATCGGAATCTATAACTAGTGGCACTGGAATGGTTCAAACTATAGACAGTAAGAAGAGTCAGTCTTCTTGTACTTAAGTCGGCATTGTGCCTATTGTTTTTAATTCCGATGTAACTTCTGTGTTTTATCGTCAATAAGAAGGTCTAAGGGACACAGTAAACCTGCAGTGAAGCATCGGAATCTATAACTAGTGTCACAGGGATGGTTCAAAGCATAGACAGTAAGAAGAGTCAGTCTTCATGTACTTAAGTCGGCATTGTGCCTTTTGTATTTAAGTCCGATGCAATTTCTGTGTTTCATCGTCAATAAGAAGGTCGAAGGGATACAGTAAGTCTGGAGCGAAGCATCGGAGTCTATAACTAGTGTCACAGGAATGGTTAAAAGCATAGACAGTAAGAAGAGTCAGTCTTCTTGTACTTAATTCGGCATTGTGCCTTTTGTATTTAATTCCGATGCAATTTCTGTGTTTCATCGTCAATAAGAAGGTCAGAGGGATACAGTAAAAATGAAGTGAAGCAACGGAATCTATAACAAGTGTCTTAGGAATGGTTCAAAACATAGACAGTAGGAAGAGTCAGTCTTCTAGTACTTAAGTCGGCATTGTGCCTTTTCTATTTAATTCGGATGCAATTTCTGTGTTTCATCGTCAATAATACGGTCAGGGGGTTACAGTAAGCCTGAAGTGAAGCATCGGAATCTATAACTAGTGTCTCAGGAATGGTTCAAAACATAGACAGTTGGGAGAGTCAGTCTTCTTGTACTTAAGTCGGCATTGTGTCTTTTGTATTTAATTCCGATGCAATTTCTGTGTTTCAACGTCATTAAGAAGGTGCAAGGGATGCAGTAAACCTGAAGTGAAGCATCGGAATCTATAACTAGTGTCACAGGAATGGTTCAAAGCATAGACAGTAAGAAGAGTCAGTCTTCTTGTACTTAAGTTGGCATACTGCCTTTTCTATTTAAATCCGATGCAATTTCTGTGTTTCATCGTCAATAAGAAGGCCCAAGGTATACAGTAAATCTGAAGTGAAGCAACGGACTCTATAACTAGTGTCACAGAAATGGTTCAAAACATAGACAGTAGGAAGACTTAGTCTTCTTGTACATAAGTCGGCATTGTGCCTTTTGTATTTAATTCCGATGCAACTTCTGTGTTTCAACGTCATTAAGAAGGTCCAAGGGAAACAGTAAACCTGAAGTGAAGCATCGGAATCTGTAACTAGTGTCACAGGACTGGTTCAAAACATAGATAGTAAGAAGGGTCAGTCTTCTTGTCCTTAAGTCGGCATTGTGCCTTTTGTATTTAATTCCGATGCAATTTCTGTGTTTCATCGGCAGTAAGGTCAGAGGGATACAGTAAACCTAAATTTAAGCATCGGAATCTATAACTAGTGTCACAGGAATGGTTCAAAATATAGACAGTAGGAAGAGTCAGTCTTCTTGTACTTAAGTCGGCATTGTGCCTTTTGTATTTAATTTCGATGCGATTTCTGTGTTTCATAGTCAATAAGAAGTTCCAAGGTGTACAGTAAACCTGAAGTGAAGCATCGGAATCTATAACTAGTGTCACAGGAATGGTTCAAAGCATAGTCAGTGAGAAGCGTCAGTCTTCTTGTACTTAAGTCGACATTGTGCCTTTTCTATTTATATCCGATGCAATTTCTGTGTTTCATCGTCAATGAGATGGTCCAAGGGATACAGTAAACCCGAAGTGAAGCATCGGAATTTATAACTAGTTTCACAGGAATGGTCCAAAACATAGTCATTAATAAGAGTCAGTCTTCTTGTACTTAAGTCGGCATTGTGCCTTTTGTATTTCATTCCGATGCAATTTCAGTGTTTCTTCGTCAATAAGAAGGACCAAGGGATACAGTAAACCAGGAGTGAAGCATCGGAAACTATAACTAGTGTCACAGGGATGGTTATAAACATAGACAGTAAGAAGAGTCAGACCTCTTGTACTTTAGTCGGCATTGTGCCTTTTGTATTTAATTCCGATGCAATTTCTGTGTTTCATCGTCAATAAGAAGGTCGAAGGGATACAGTAAACCTGGACTGAAGTATCGGAGTCTATAACTAGTGTCACAGGAATGGTTAAAAGCATAGACAGAAAGAAGAGTCAATCTTCTTGTACTTAATTCGGCATTGTGCCTTTTGTATTTAATTCCGATGCAATTTCTGTGTTTCATCGTCAATAAGAAGGTCAGAGGGATACAGTAAACCTGAAGTGAAGCAACGGAATCTATAACTTGTGTCACAGGAATGGTTCAAATCATAGTCAGTAAGAAGAGTCAGTCTTCTTGTACATAAGTCGGCATTGTGCATTTTGTATTTAATTCCGATGCAATTTCTGTGTTTCATCGTCAATAAGAAGGTCCAAGGGATACAGTCAACCTGGAGTGAAACATCGGAATCTATAACTAGGGTCACAGGGACGGGTCAAAACATAGACAGTAAGAAGAGTCAGTCTTCTTGTACTTAAGTCGGCATTGTGTCTTTTGTATTTAATTCCGATGCAATTTCTGCGTTTCATCGTCAATAAGAACGTTTAAGGGATACAGTAAACCTGAAGTGAAGCATCGGAATCTATAACTAGAGTCACTGGAATGGTTCAAAACATAGTCAGTAAGAAGAGTCAGTCTTCTTGTACTTAAGTTGGCATTGTGCCTTTCGTATTTAATTCCGATGCAATTTCTGTGTTTCACCGTCAATAAGAAGGCCCAAGGGGTACAGTAAACCTGAAGTGAAGCAACGGACTCCATAACTAGTGTAAAAGAAATGGTTCAAAACATAGACAGTAGGAAGAGTTAGTCTTCTTGTACATAAGTCGGCATTGTGCCTTTTGTATTTAATTCCGATGCGATTTCTGTGTTTCATAGTCAATAAGAAGGTCCAAGGTGTACAGTAAACCTGAAGTGAAGCATCGGAATCTATAACAAGTGTCACAGGAATGGTTCAAAGCATAGTCAGTGAGAAGCGTCAGTCTTCTTGTACTTAAGTCGACATTGTGCCTTTTCTATTTATATCCGATGCAATTTCTGTGTTTCATCGTCAATAAGATGGTCCAAGGGATACAGTAAACCTGAAGTGAAGCAACGGAATCTATAACAAGTGTCTTAGGAATGGTTCAAATCATAGACAGTAGGAAGAGTCAGTCTTCTAGTACTTAAGTCGGCATTGTGCCTTTTCTATTTAATTCGTATGTAATTTCTGTGTTTCATCGTCAATAAGACGGTCAGGGGGATACAGTAAGCCTGAAGTGAAGCATCGGAATCTATAACTAGTGTCTCAGGAATGGTTCAAAACATAGACAGTAGGAAGAGTCAGTCTTCTTGTACTCAAGTCGGCATTGTGCCTTTTGTATTTAATTCCGATGCAATTTCTGTGTTTCATCGTCAATAGGAAGGTCCGAGGGATACAGTAAACATGAAGTGAAGCATCGGAATCTATAACTAGTGTCACTGGAATGGTTCAAATTATAGACAGTAAGAAGAGTCAGTCTTCTTGTACTTAAGTCGGCATTGTGCCTTTTGTATTTATCTCCGATGCAATTTCTGTGATTCATCGTAAATAACAAGGTCCAAGGGATACATTAAACCTGACGTGAAGCATTGGAATCTATAACTAGTGTCACAGGAATGGTGCAATTCATAGACAATAAGATGAGTCAGTATTCTTGTACTTAAGTCGGCATTGTGCCTTTTGTATTTAATTCCGATGCAATTTCTGTGTTTCATCGTCAATAAGAAGGTCCAAAGGAAACAGTAAACCTGAAGTGAGGCATCGGAATCTATAACTAGTGTCACAGGAATGGTGCAAATCATAGACAGTAAGATGAGTCAGTATTCTTGTACTTAAGTCGGCATTGTGCTTTTTGTATTTAATTCCGATGCAATTTCTGTGTTTCATCGTCAATAAGAAGGTCAGAGGGATACAGTAAACCTGAAGTGAAGCAACGGAATCTATAACTAGTGTCACAGGAATGGTTCAAAACATAGTCGGTAAGAAGAGTCAGTCTTCTTGTACTTAAGTTGGCATTGTGCCTTTCGTATTTAATTCCAATGCAATTTCTGTGTTTCACCGTCAATAAGAAGGTCCAAGGGATACAGTAAACCTGAAGTGAAGCATCGGACTCTATAACTAGTGTCACAGAAATGGGTCAAAACATAGACAGTAGGAAGAGTCAGTATTCTTGTACATAAGTCGGCATTGTGCATTTTGTATTTAATTCCGATGCAATTTCTGTGTTTCATCGTCAATAAAAGATCCAAGGGATACAGTAAACATGAAGTCAAGCATCGGAATCTATTACTAGTGGCACTGGAATGGTTCAAACTATAGACAGTAAGAAGAGTCAGTCTTCTTGTACTTAAGTCGGCATTGTGCCTATTGTATTTAACTCCGATGTAATTTCTGTGTTTCTTCGTCAATAAGAAGGTCTAAGGGACACAGTAAACCTGCAGTGAAGCATCGGAATCTATAACTAGTGTCACAGTAATGGTTCAAATCATAGACAGTAGGAAGAGTCAGTCTTCTTGTACTTAAGTCGGCATTGTGCCTTTTGTATTTAATTCCGATGCAATTTCTGTGTTTCATCGTCAATAAGAAGGTCCGAGGGATAAAGTAAACATGAAGTGAAGCATCGGAATCTATAAGTAGTGTCACTCGAATGGTTCAAATTTTAGACAGTAAGAAGAGTCAGTCTTCTTGTACTTAAGTCGGCATTGTGCCTTTTGTATTTATCTCCGATGCAATTTCTGTGATTCATCGTAAATAACAAGGTCCAAGGGATACATTAAACCTGACGTGAAGCATCGGAATCTAAAACTAGTGTCACAGGAATGGTGCAATCCATAGACAATAAGTTGAGTCAGTATTCTTGTACATAAGTCGGCATTGTGCATTTTGTATTTAATTCCGATGCAATTTCTGTGTTTCATCGTCACTAAGAAGGTCAGAGGGATACAGTAATCCTGAAGTGAAGCATCGGAATCTATAACTAGTGTCACTGGAATGGTTCAAATTATAGACAGTAAGAAGAGTCGGTCTTCTTGTACTTAAGTCGGCATTGTGCCTTTTGTATTTAATTCCGATGTAATTTCTGTGTTTCATCGTCAATAAGAAGGTCTAAGGGACACAGTAAACCTGCAGTGAAGCATCGGACTCTATAACTAGTGTCACAGAAATGGGTCACAACATAGACAGTAGGAAGAGTCAGTCTTCTTGTACTTAAGTCGGCATTGTGCCTATTGTATTTAATTCCGATGTAATTTCTGTGTTTCATCGTCAATAAGAATGTCTAAGGGACACAGTAAACCTGCTGTGAAGCATCGGAATCTATAACTAGTGTCACAGGGATGGTTCAAAGCATAGACAGTAAGAAGAGTCAGTCTTCATGTACTTAAGTCGGCATTGTGCCTTTTGTATTTAATTCCGATGCGATTTCTGTGTTTCATCGTCAATAAGAAGGTCGAAGGGATACAGTAAACCTGGACTAAAGCATCGGAGTCTATAACAAGTGTCACAGGAATGGTTAAAAGCATAGACAATAAGAAGAGTCAGTCTTCTTGTACTTAATTCGGCATTGTGCCTTTTGTATTTAATTCCGATGCAATTTCTGTGTTTCATCGTCAATAAGAAGGTCAGAGGGATACAGTAAACCTGAAGTGAAGCAACGGAATCTATAACTAGTGTCACAGGAATGGTTCAAAACATAGACAGTAGGAAGAGTCAGTATTCTTGTACATAAGTCGGCATTGTGCATTTTGTATTTAATTCCGATGCAATTTCTGTGTTTCATCGTCAATAAGAAGGTCCAAGGGATACAGTCAACCTGGAGTGAAACATCGTAATCTATAACTAGGGTCACAGGGACGGTTCAAAACATAGACGGTAAGAAGAGTCAGTCTTCTTGTACTTAAGTCGGCATTGTGCCTTTTGTATTAATTCGGATGCAATTTCTGTGTTTCATCGTCACTAAGACGGTCAGAGGGATACAGTTATCCTGAAGTGAAGCATCGGAATCTATAACTAGCGTCACAGGAATGGTTCAAAACATAGACATTTGGAAGAGTCAGTCTTCTTGTACTTAAGTCGGCATTGAGTCTTTTGTATTTAATTCCGATGTAATTTCTGTGTTTCATCGTCAATAAGAAGGTCTAAGGGACACAGTAAACCTGCAGTGAAGCATCGGAATCTATAACTAGTGTCACAGGGATGGTTCAAAGCATAGACAGTAAGAAGAGTCAGTCTTTATGTACTTAAGTCGGCATTGTGCCTTTTGTATTTAATTCCGATGCAATTTCTGTGTTTCATCGTCAATAAGAAGGTCGAAGGGATACAGTAAATCTGGAGCGAAGCATCGGAGTCTATAACTAGTGTCACAGGAATGGTTAAAAGCATAGACAGTAAGAAGAGTCAATCTTCTTGTACTTAATTCGGCATTGTGCCTTTTGTATTTAATTCAGATGCAATTTATGTGTTTCATCGTCAATAAGAAGGTCAGAGGGATACAGTAAAAATGAAGTGAAGCAACGGAATCTATAACAAGTGTCTTAGGAATGGTTCAAAACATAGACAGTAGGAAGAGTCAGTCTTCTAGTACTTAGGTCGGCATTGTGCCTTTTCTATTTAATTCGGATGCAATTTCTGTGTTTCATCGTCAATAAAATGTCAGGGGGATACAGTAAGCCTGAAGTGACGCATCGGAATCTATAACTAGTGTCTCAGGACTGGTTCAAAACATAGACAGTTGGGAGAGTCAGCCTTCTTGTACTTAAGTCGGCATTGTGTCTTTTGTATTTTATTCCGATGCTATTTCTGTGTTTCATCGTCAATAAGATGGTCCAAGGGATACAGTAAACCTGAAGTGAAGCATCGGAATCTACAACTAGTGTCACAGGAATGGTTGAAAACATAGTCAGGAAGAAGAGTCAGTCTTCTTGTACTTAAGTTGGCAATGTGCCTTTCGTATTTAATTCCGATACAATTTCTGTGTTTCACCGTCAATAAGAAGGTCCAAGGGATACAGTAAACCTGGAGTGAAGCATCGGAATCTATAACTAGTGTCACAGAAATGGTTCAAAACGTAGACAGTAGGAAGAGTCAGTCTTCTTGTACTTAAGTCGGCATTGTGCCTTTTGTATTTAATTCCGATGCAATTTCTGTGTTTCATCGTCAATAAGAAGGTCCGAGGGATACAGTAAACATGAAGTGAAGCATCGGAATCTATAACTAGTGTCACTGGAATGGTTCAAATTATAGACAGTAAGAAGAGTCAGTCTCCTTGTACTTAAGTCGGCATTGTGCCTTTTGTATTTATCTCCAATGCAATTTCTGTGATTCATCGTAAATAACACGGTCCAAGGGATACATTAAACCTGACGTGAAGCATCGGAATCTGTAACTAGTGTCACAGGAATTGTGCAATTCATAGACAATATGATGAGTCAGTATTCTTGTACTTAAGTCGGCATTGTGCTTTTTGTATTTAATTCCGATGCAATTTCTGTGTTTCATCGTCACTAAGAAGGTCAGAGGGATACAGTAATCCTGAAGTGAAGCATCGGAATCTATAACTAGTGTCACTGGAATGGTTCAAATTATAGACAGTAAGAAGAGTCGGTCTTCTTGTACTTAAGTCGGCATTGTGCCTTTTGTATTTAATTCCGATGCAATTTCTGTGATTCATCGTAAATAACAAGGTCCAAGGGATACAGTAAACCCAAAGTGAAGCATCGGACTCTATAACTAGTGTCACAGAAATGGTTCAAAACATAGACAGAAGGAAGAGTCAGACTTCTTGTACATAAGTCGGCATCGTGCCTTTTGTATTTAATTCCGATGCAATTTCTGTGTTTCATCGTCAATAAGAAGGTCCAAGAGAAACAGTAAACCTGAAGTGAAGCATCGGAATCTATAACAAGTGTCACAGGAATGGTGCAAATCATAGACAGTAAGATGAGTCAGTATTCTTGTACTTAAGTCGGCAATGTGCTTTTTGTATTTAGTTCCGATGCAATTTCTGTGTTTCATCGTCACTAACAAGGTCAGTGGGATACAGTAATCCTGAAGTTAGGCATCGGAATCTATAACTAGTGTCACTGGAATGGTTCAAAGCATAGTCAGTAAGAAGAGTCAGTGTTCTTGTAGTTAAGTCGGCATTGTGCCTTTTGTATTGAATTCCGAACCAGTTTCTGTGTTTCATCGTCAATAAGAAGGTGCAAGGGATGCAGTAAACCTGAAGTGAAGCATCGGAAACTATAACTAGTGTCACAGGAATGGTTCAAAGCATAGACAGTAAGAAGAGTCAGTCTTTTTGTACTTAAGTTGGCATACTGCCTTTTCAATTTAATTCTGATGCAATTTCTGTGTTTCACCGTCAATAAGAAGGCCCAAGGGATACAGTAAACCTGAAGTGAAGCAACGGACTCTATAACTAGTGTCACAGAAATGGTTCAAAACATAGACAGTAGGAAGAGTTAGTCTTCTTGTACATAAGTCGGCATTGTGCCTTTTGTATTTAATTCCGATGCAATATCTGTGTTTCATCGGCAATAAGGTCAGAGGGATACAGTAAACCTAAACTTAAGCATCGGAATCTATATCTAGTGTCACAGGAATGGTTCAAATTATAGACAGTAATAAGAGTCAGTCTTCTTGTACATAAGTCGGCATTGTGCCTTTTGTAATTCATTCCGATGCAATTTCAGTGTTTCTTCGTCAATAAGAAGGACCAAGGGATACAGTAAACCAGGAGTGAAGCATCGGAAACTATAACTAGTGTCACAGGGATGGTTATAAACATAGACAGTAACAAGAGTCAGACTTCTTGTACTTAAGTCGGCATTGTGCCTTTTGTATTTAATTCCGATGCAATTTCTGTGTTTCATCGTTAATAAGAAGGTCGAAGGGATACAGTAAACCTGGACTGAAGCATCGGAGTCTATAACTAGTGTCACAGGAATGGTTAAAAGCATAGACAGTAAGAAGAGTCAGTCTTCTTGTACTTAATTCGGCATTGTGCCTTTTGTATTTAATTCCGAAGCAATTTCTGTGTTTCATCGTCAATAAGAAGGTCAGAGGGATACAGTAAACCTGAAGTGATGCAACGGAATCTATAACTAGTGTCACAGGAATGGTTCAAAAGCATAGTCAGTAAGAAGAGTCAGTCTTCTTGTAATTAAGTCGGCATTGTGCATTTTGTATTTAATTCCGATGCAATTTCTGTGTTTCATCGTCAATAAGAAGGTCCAAGGGATACAGTCAACCTGGAGTGAAACATCGGAATCTATAACTAGGGTCACAGGGACGGGTCAAAACATAGACGGTAAGAAGAGTCAGTCTTCTTGTACTTAAGTCGGCATAGTGTCTTTTGTATTTAATTCCGATGCAATTTCTGCGTTTCATCGTAAATAAGAAGGTTTAAGGGATACAGTTAGCCTGAAGTGAAGCATCGGAATCTATAACTAGTGTCACTGGAATGGTTCAAATCATAGTCAGTAAGAATAGTCAGTCTTCTTGTACTTAAGTTGGCATTGTGCCTTTCGTATTTAATTCTGATGCAATTTCTGTGTTTCACCGTCAATAAGAAGGCCCAAGGGGTACAGTAAACCTGAAGTGAAGCAACGGACTCTATAACTAGTGTCACAGAAATGGTTCAAAACATAGACAGTAGGAAGAGTTAGTCTTCTTGTACATAAGTCGGCATTGTGCGTTTTGTATTTAATTCCGATGCGATTTCTGTGTTTCATAGTCAATAAGATGGTCCAAGGTGTACAATAAACCTGATGTGAAGCATCGGAATCTATAACTAGTGTCACAGGAATGGTTCAAAGCATAGTCAGTGAGAAGCGTCAGTCTTCTTGTACTTAAGTCGACATTGTGCCTTTTCTATTTATATCCGATGCAATTTCTGTGTTTCATCGTCAATAAGATGGTCCAAGGGATACAGTAAACCCGAAGTGAAGCATCGGATTTTATAACTAGTGTCACAGGACTGGTTCAAAACACAGTCATTAAAAAGAGTCAGTCTTCTAGTACTTAAGTCGGCATTGTGCCTATTGTATTTAATTCCGATGTAATTTCTGTGTTTCATCGTCAATAAGAAGGTCTAAGGGACACAGTAAACCTGCAGTGAAGCATCGGAATCTATAACTAGTGTCACAGGGATGGTTCAAAGCATAGACAGTAAGAAGAGTCAGTCTTCATGTACTTAAGTCGGCATTGTGCCTTTTGTATTTAATTCCGATGCAATTTCTGTGTTTCATCGTCAATAAGAAGGTCGAAGGGTTACAGTAAATCTGGAGCGAAGCATCGGAGTGTATAACTAGTGTCAGAGGAATGGTTAAAAGCATATACAGTAAGAAGAGTCAGTCTTCTTGTACTTAATTCGGCATTGTGCCTTTTGTATTTAATTCCGATGCAATTTCTGTGTTTCATCGTCAATAAGAAGGTCAGAGGGATACAGTAAACCTGAAGTGAAGCAACGGAATCTATAACAAGTGTCTTAGGAATGGTTCAAAACATAGACAGTAGGAAGAGTCAGTCTTCTAGTACTTAAGTCGGCATTGTGCCATTTCTATTTAATTCGTATGCAATTTCTGTGTTTCATCGTCAATAAGACGGTCAGGGGGATACAGTAAGCCTGAAGTGAAGCATCGGAATCTATAACTAGTGTCTCAGGAATGGTTCAAAACATAGACAGTTGGAAGAGTCAGTCTTCTTGTACTTAAGTCGGCATTGTGTCTTTTGTATTTAATTCCGATGCTATTTCTGTGTTTCATCGTCAATAAGAAGGTCCAAGGGATACAGTAAACCTGAAGTGAAGCATCGGAATGTACAACTAGTGTCACAGGAATGGTTGAAAACATAGTCAGGAAGAAGAGTCAGTCTTCTTGTACTTAAGTTGGCAATGTGCCTTTCGTATTTAATTCCGATGCAATTTCTGTGTTTCACCGTTAATAAGAAGGTCCAAGGGATACAGTAAACCTGGAGTGAAGCATCGGAATCTATAACTAGTGTCACAGAAATGGTCCAAACATAGACAGTAGGTAGAGTCAGTCTTCTTGTACTTAAGTCGGCATTGTGCCTTTTGTATTTAATTCCGATGCAATTTCTGTGTTTCATCGTCAATAAGAAGGTCCGAGGGATACAGTAAACATGAAGTGAAGCATCGGAATCTATAACTAGTGTCACTGGAATGGTTCAAATTATAGACAGTAAGAAGAGTCAGTCTTCTTGTACTTAAGTCGGCATTGTGCCTTTTGTATTTATCTCCGATGCATTTTCTGTGATTCATCGTAAATAACAAGGTCCAAGGGATACATTAAACCTGGCGTGAAGCATCGGAATCTATAACTAGTGTCACAGGAATGGTGCAATTCATAGACAATAAGATGAGTCAGTATTCTTGTACATAAGTAGGCATTGTGCTTTTTGTACTTAATTCCGATGCAATTTCTGTGTTTCATCGTCACTAAGAAGGTCAGAGGGATACAGTAATCCTGAAGTGAAGCATCGGAATCTATAACTAGTGTCACTGGAATGGTTCAAATTATAGACAGTAAGAAGAGTCGGTCTTCTTGTACTTAAGTCGGCATTGTGCCTTTTGTATTTAATTCCGATGCAATTTCTGTGTTTCATCGTCAATAAGAAGGTCCAAAGGAAACAGTAAACCTGAAGTGAAGCATCGGATTCTATAACTAGTGTCACAGGAATGGTGCAAATCATAGACAGTAAGATGAGTCAGTATTCTTGTACTTAAGTCGGCATTGTACTTTTTGTATTTAATTCCGATGCAATTTCTGTGTTTCATCGTCACTAACAAGGTCAGTGGGATACAGTAATCCTGAAGTTAGGCATCGGAATCTATAACTAGTGTAACTGGAATGGTTCAAAGCATAGTCAGTAAGAAGAGTCAGTGTTCTTGTAGTTAAGTCGGCATTGTGCCATTTGTATTGAATTCCGAACCAATTTCTGTGTTTCATCGTCAATAAGAAGGTGCAAGGGATACAGTAAACCTGAAGTGAAGCATCGGAATCTATAACTAGTGTCACAGGAATGGTTCAAAGCATAGACAGTAAGAAGAGTCAGTCTTCTTGTACTTAAGTTGGCATACTGCCTTTTCTATTTAATTCCGATGCAATTTCTGTGTTTCATCGTCAATAAGAAGGTCAGAAGGATACAGTAAACCTGAAGTGAAGCATCGGAATCTGTAACTAGTGTCACAGAAACGGTTCAATACATTGTCTGTAAGAAGAGTCAGTCTTGTTGAACTTTAGTTGGCATTGTGCCTTTCGTATTTTATTCCGATGCAATTTCTGTGTTTCACCGTCAATAAGAAGGCCCAAGGGATACAGTAAACCTGAAGTGAAGCAACGGACTCTATAACTAGTGTCACAGAAATGGTTCAAAACATAGACAGTAGGAAGAGTTAGTCTTCTTGTACATAAGTCGGCATTGTGCCTTTTGTATTTAATTCCGATGCAATTTCTGTGTTTCATCGTCAATAAGAAGGTCCAAGGGAAACAGTAAACCAGAAGTGAAGCATCGGAATCTATAACTAGTGTCACAGGACTGGTTCAAACATAGATAGTGAGAAGGGTCAGTCTTCTTGTCCTTAAGTCGGCATTGTGCCTTTTGTATTTAATTCCGATGCAATTTCTGTGTTTCATCGGCAATAACGTCAGAGGGATACAGTAAACCTAAATTGAAGCATCGGAATCTATAACTAGTGTCACAGGAATGGTTCAAAATATAGACAGTAGGAAGAGTCAGTCTTCTTGTACTTAAGTCGGCATTCTGCCTTTTGTATTTAATTCCGCTGCGATTTCTGTGTTTCATAGTCAATAAGAAGGTCCAAGGTGTACAGTAAACCTGAAGTGAAGCATCGGAATCTATAACTAGTGTCAGAGGAATGGTTCAAAGCATAGTCAGTGAGAAGCGTCAGTCTTCTTGTACTTAAGTCGACATTGTGCCTTTTCTATTTATATCCGATGCAATTTCTGTGTTTCATCGTCAATAAGATGGTCCAAGGGATACAGTAAACCAGGAGTGAAGCATCGGAAAGTATAACTAGTGTCACAGGGTTGGTTCAAAACATAGACAGTAAGAAGAGTCAGACTTCTTGTACTTAAGTCGGCATTGTGCCTTTTGTATTTAATACGGATGCAATTTCTGTGTTTCATCGTCAATAAGAAGGTGAGAGGGATACAGTAATCCTGAAGTTAAGCATCGGAATCTATGACTAGTGTCACAGGAATAGTTCAAAGCATAGTCCATAAGAAGAGTCAGTCTTCTTGTTCTTAAGTCGGTATTGTGCTTTTTGTATTTATTTCCGATGCAATTTCTGTGTTTCATCGTCAATAACACGGTCCACGGGATACAGTAAACCTGAATTGAAACATCGGAATCTATAACTAGTGTCACAGGGATGGTTCAAAGCGTAGACAGTAAGAAGAGTCAGTCTTCTTGTACTTAAGTCGGCAATATGCCTTTTGTATTTAATTCCGATGCAATTTCTGTGTTTCATCGTCAATAAGAAGGTCGAAGGGATACAGTAAACCTGGAGTGAAGCATCGGAGTCTATAACTAGTGTCACAGGAATGGTTAAAAGCATACACAGTAAGAAGAGTCAGTCTTCTTGTACTTAATTCGGCATTGTGCCTTTTGTATTTAATTCCGATGCAATTTCTGTGTTTCATCGTCAATAAGAAGGTCAGAGGGATACAGTAAACCTGAAGTGAAGCAACGGAATCTATAACTAGTGTCACAGGAATGGTTCAAAACACAGTCAGTAAGAAGGGTCAGTCTTCTTGTAGTTAAGTCGGCCTTGTGCCTTTTGTATTGAATTCCGATGCAATTTCTGTGTTTCATCGACAATAAGAAGGTCCAAGGGATACAGTAAACCTGAAGTGAAGCATCGGAATCTATAACAAGTGTCTTAGGAATGGTTCAAAACATAGACAGTAGGAAGAGTCAGTCTTCTAGTACTTAAGTCGGCATTGTGCTTTTCTATTTAATTCGGATGAAATTTCTGTGTTTCATCGTCAATAAGACGGTCAGGGGGATACAGTAAACCAGAAGTGAAGCATCGGAATCTATAACTAGTGTCTCAGGAATGGTTCAAAACATAGTCAGGAAGAAGAGTCAGTCTTCTTGTGCTTAAGTTGGCAATGTGCCTTTCGTATTTAATTCCGATGCAATTTTTGTGTTTCACCGTGAATAAGAAGGTCCAAGGGATACAGTAAACCTGGAGTGAAGCATCGGAATCTATAACTAGTGTCACAGTAATGGTTCAATACATAGACAGTAGGAAGAGTCAGTCTTCTTGTACTTAAGTCGGCATTGTGCCTTTTGTATTTAATTCCGATGCATTTTCTGTGTTTCATCGTCAATAAGAAGGACCATGGGATACAGTTAACCTGGAGTGAAGCATCGGAATCTATAACTAGTGTCACAGGGATGGTTCAAAACATAGACAGTAAGAAGAGTCAGTCTTCTTGTACTTAAGTCGGTATTGTGCCTTTTGTATTTATTTCCGATGCAATTTCTGTGTTTCATCGTCAATAAGAAGGTCCAAGAGACCTGCAGAGGATTAATGCATGGTGCGACAGCTGTCAGCTTTCCCTAAACGTAGATAAATGTAATATAATGCGCATACATAGGGGCAGAAATCCATTCCAGCACGATTATGCCATAGGTGGTAAATCATTGGAAGCGGTAACGACCGTAAAATACATAGGAGTTACTATCCGGAGCGATCTGAAGTGGATGATCACATAAAACAAATAGTGGGAAAAGCAGGCGCCAGGTTGAGATTCATAGGAAGAATTCTAAGAAAATGTGACTCATCGACGAAAGATGTAGCTTACAAAACGCTTGTTCGTCCGATTCTTGAGTATTGCTCATCAGTATGGGACCCTTACCAGGTTGGATTAATAGAAGAGATAGACATGATCCAGCGAAAAGCAGCGCGATTCGTCATGGGGACATTTAGTCAGCGCGAGAGCGTTACGGAGATGCTGAACAAGCTCCAGTGGCGGACACTTCAAGGAAGGCGTTACGCAATATGTAGAGGTTTATTATCGAAATTACGAGAGAGCACATTCCGGGAAGAGATGGGCAACATATTACTACTGCCCACATATATCTCGCGTAATGATCACAACTAAAAGATCCGATAAATTAGAGCAAATACGGAGACTTACCAGCAGTCGTTCTTTCCACGCACAATTCGTGAATGGAACAGGGAAGGGGGGATCAGATAGTGGTACAATAAGTACCCTCCGCCACACACCGTAAGGTGGCTCGCGGACTATAGATGTAGATGTAGATGTAGATACAGTAAACCTGAAGTGAATCATCGGAATTTACGTGTCACAGGAATGGCTCAAATCATAATCAGTAAGAAGAGCCAGTCTTCTTGTACTTAAGTCGGCATTGTGCCTTTTGTATTAAATTCCGATGCAATTTCTGTGTTTCATCGTACATAAGATGGTCAGAGGGATACAGTAAACCTGATGTGAAGCATCGGAATCTATAACTAGTGTCACAGGAATGCTTCAAAACAAAGTCAGTAAGAAGAGTCAGTCTTCTTGTACTTAAGTCGGCATTGTACCGTTTGTATTTAATTCCGATGCAATTTCTGTGTTTCATCGTCAATAAGAAGGTCCAAGGGATACAGTAGACATGAATTGAAGCATCGGAATCTATAACTAGAGTCACAGGAATGGTTCAAAGCATAGACAGTCAGTAGAGTCAGTCATCTTGTACTTAAGTCGGCATTGTGCCTTTTGTATTTAATTCCGATGCAATTTCTGTGTTTCATAGTCAATTAGAAGGTTTAAGGGCTACTGTAAACCTGAAGTGAAGCATCGGAATCTATAGCTAGTGTCACAAGAATGGTTCAAAACATAGTCAGTAAGAAGAGTCAGTGTTCTTGTACTGAAGTCGGCATTGTGCCTTTTGTATTTAATTCCGATGCAATTTCTGTGTTTCATCGTCCATAAGAAGGTCAGAGGGATACAGTAATCCTGAAGTAAAGCGTCGGAATCTATAACTAGTGTCACAGGAATGGTTCAAAGCATAGACAGTAAGAAGAGTCAGTCTTCTTGTACTTAAGTCGGCATACTGCCTTTTCTACCTAATTCCGATGCAATTTGTGTGTTTCATCGTCAATAAGAAGGTCAGAAGGATACAGTAAACCTGCAGTGAAGCATCGGAATCTATAACTAGGGTCACAGGAATGGTTCAAAACATAGTCAGTAAGAAAATTCAGTCTTCTTGAACTTAAGTTGGCATTGTGCCTTTCGTATTTAATTCCGATGCAATTTCTGTGTTTCACCGTCAATGAGAAGGCCCAAAGGATACAGTAAACCTGAATTGAAGCAACGGACTCTATAACTAGTGTCACAGAAATGGTTCAAAACATAGACAGTAGGAAGAGTTAGTCTTCTTCTACATAAGTCGGCATTGTGCCTTTTGTATTTAATTCCGATGCAATTTCTGTGTTTCATCGTCAATAAGAAGGTCCAAGGGAAACAGTAAACCTGAAGTGAAGCATCGGAATCTATAACTAGTGTCACAGGACTGGTTCAAAACATAGATAGTAAGAAGGGTCAGTCTTCTTGTCCTTAAGTCGGCATTGTGCCTTTTGTATTTAATTCCGATGCAATTTCAGTGTTTCTTCGTCAATAAGAAGGACCAAGGGATACAGTAAACCAGGAGTGAAGCATCGGAAACTATAACTAGTGTCACAGGGATGGCTCAAAACATAGACAGTAAGAAGAGTCAGACTTCTTGTACTTAAGTCGGCATTGTGCCTTTTGTATTTAATACGGATGCAATTTCTGTGTTTCATCGTCAATTAGAAGGTCAGAGGGATACATTAATCCTGAAGTTAAGCATTGGAATCTATGACTAGTGTCACAGGAATAGTTCAAAACATAGTCCATAAGAAGTGTCAGTCTTCTTCTTCTTAAGTCGGTATTGTGCTTTTTGTATTTATTTCCGATGCAATTTCTGTGTTTCATCGTCAATAACACGGTCCACGGGATACAGTAAACCTGAATTGAAACATCGGAATCTATAACTAGTGTCACAGGGATGGTTCAAAGCGTAGACAGTAAGAAGAGTCAGTCTTCTTGTACTTAAGTCGGCATTGTGCCTTTTGTATTTAATTCCGATGCAATTTCTGTGTTTCATCGACAATAAGAAGGTCCAAGGGATACAGTAAACCTGGAGTGAAGCATCGGAGTCTATGTCTAGTGTCACAGGAATGGTTAAAAGCATACACAGTAAGAAGAGTCAGTCTTCTTGTACTTAATTCGGCATTGTGCCTTTTGTATTTAATTCCGATGCAATTTCTGTGTTTCATCGTCAATTAGAAGGTCAGAGGGATACAGTAAACCTGAAGTGAAGCAACGGAATCTATAACTAGTGTCACAGGAATGGTTCAAGACACAGTCAGTAAGAAGGGTCAGTCTTCTTGTAGTTAAGTCGGCCTTGTGCCTTTTGTATTGAATTCCGATGCAATTTCTGTGTTTCATCGACAATAAGAAGGTCCAAGGGATACAGTAAACCTGAAGTGAAGCATCGGAATCTATAACTAGTGTCACAGGAATGCTTCAAAACAAAGTCAGTAAGAAGAGTCAGTCTTCTTCTACTTAAGTCAGCATTGTACCTTTTGTATTTAATTCCGATGCAATTGCTGTGTTTCATCGTCAATAAGAAGGTCCAAGGGATACAGTTGACCTGAATTGAAGCATCGAAATCTATAACTAGTGTCTCAGGAATGGTTCAAAACATAGTCAGGAAGAAGAGTCAGTCTTCTTGTGCTTAAGTTGGCAATGTGCCTTTCGTATTTAATTCCGATGCAATTTCTGTGTTTCACCGTCAATAAGAAGGTCCAAGGGATACAGTAAACCTGAAGTGAATCATCGGAATTTAAGTGTCACAGGAAGGGCTCAAATCATAATCAGTAAGAAGAGCCAGTCTTCTTGTACTTAAGTCGGCATTGTGCCTTTTCTATTTAAATCCGATGCAATTTCTGTGTTTCATCGTCAATAAGAAGGTCCAAGGGATACAGTAAACCTGGAGTGAAGCATCGGAGTCTGTAACTAGTGTCACAGGAATGGTTCAAAGCGTAGACAAGAAGAAGAGTCAGTCTTCTTGTATTTTATTCGGCATTGCGCTTTTTGTATTTAATTCCGATGCAATTTCTGTGTTTCATCGTCACTAAGAAGGGCAGAGGGATACAGTAAACCTGAAATGAACCATCGGATTCTATGACTAGTGTCACAGGAATGGTTCAAATCATAGACAGTAGGAAAAGTCAATCTACATGTTCATAAGTCGGCATTGTGCCTTTTGTATTAAATTCCGATGCAATTTCTGTGTTTCATCGTACATAAGATGGTCAGAGGGATACAGTAAACCTGATGTGAAGCATCGGAATCTATAACTAGTGTCACAGGAATGCTTCAAAACAAAGTCAGTAAGAAGAGTCAGTCTTCTTGTACTTAAGTCGGCATTGTACCTTTTGTATTTAATTCCGATGCAATTTCTGTGTTTCATCGTCAATAAGAAGGTCCAAGGGATACAGTAGACCTGAATTGAAGCATCGGAATCTATAACTAGAGTCACAGGAATGGTACAAAGCATAGACAGTCAGTAGAGTCAGTCATCTTGTACTTAAGTCGGCATTGTGCCTTTTGTATTTAATTCCGATGCAATTTCTGTGTTTCATCGTCAATTAGAAGGTTTAAGGGCTACTGTAAACCTGAAGTGAAGCATCGGAATCTATAGCTAGTGTCACAAGAATGGTTCAAAACATAGTCAGTAAGAAGTGTCAGTGTTCTTGTACTGAAGTCGGCATTGTGCCTTTTGTATTTAATTCCGTTGCAATTTCTGTGTTTCATCGTCCATAAGAAGGTCAGAGGGATACAGTAATCCTGAAGTAAAGCGTCGGAATCTATAACTAGTGTCACAGGAATGGTTCAAAGCATAGACAGTAAGAAGAGTCAGTCTTCTTGTACTTAAGTCGGCATACTGCCTTTTCTACCTAATTCCGATGCAATTTCTGTGTTTCATCGTCAATAAGAAGGTCAGAAGGATACAGTAAACCTGCAGTGAATAATCGGAATCTATAACTAGAGTCACAGGAATGGTTCAAAACATAGTCAGTAAGAAAAGTCAGTATTCTTGAACTTAAGTTGGCATTGTGCCTTTCGTATTTAATTCCGATGCAATTTCTGTGTTTCACCGTCAATGAGAAGGCCCAAAGGATACAGTAAACCTGAATTGAAGCAACGGACTCTATAACTAGTGTCACAGGGATGGTTCAAAACATAGACAGTAAGAAGAGTCAGACTTCTTGTACTTAAGGTGGCATTGTGCCTTTTGTATTTAATTCCGATGCAATTTCTGTGTTTCATCGTCAATAAGATGGTCCAAGGAAAACAGTAAACCTGAAGTGAAGCATCGGAATCTATAACTAGTGTCACAGGACTGGTTCAAAACATAGATAGTAAGAAGGGTCAGTCTTCTTGTCCTTAAGTCGGCATTGTGCCTTTTGTATTTAATTCCGATGCAATTTCAGTGTTTCTTCGTCAATAAGAAGGACCAAGGGATACAGTAAACCAGGAGTGAAGCAACGGAAACTATAACTAGTGTCACAGGGATGGTTCAAAACATAGACAGTAAGAAGAGTCAGACTTCTTGTACTTAAGGTGGCATTGTGCCTTTTGTATTTAATACGGATGCAATTTCTGCGTTTCATCGTCAATAAGAAGGTCAGAGGGATACATTAATCCTGAAGTTAAGCATCGGAATCTATGACTAGTGTCACAGGAATAGTTCAAAGCATAGTCCATAAGAAGAGTCAGTCTTCTTGTTCTTAAGTCGGTATTGTGCTTTTTGTATTTATTTCCGATGCAATTTCTGTGTTTCATCGTCAATAACACGGTCCACGGGATACAGTAAACCTTAATTGAAACATCGGAATCTATAACTAGTGTCACAGGGATGGTTCAAAGCGTAGACAGTAAGAAGAGTCAGTCTTCTTGTACTTAAGTCGGCATTGTGCCTTTTGTATTTAATTCCGATGCAATTTCTGTGTTTCATCGTCAATAGGAAAGTCCAAGGGATACAGTAAACCTGAAGTGAAGCATCGGAATCTATAACTAGTGTCACAGGAATGCTTCAAAACAAAGTCAGTAAGAAGAGTCAGTCTTCTTGTACTTAAGTCAGCATTGTACCTTTTGTATTTAATTCCGATGCAATTTCTGTGTTTCATCGTCAATAGGAAAGTCCAAGGGATACAGTAGACCTGCATTGAAGCATCGGAATCTATAAACTAGTGTCTCAGGAATGGTTCAAAACATAGTCAGGAAGAAGAGTCAGTCTTCTTGTGCTTAAGTTGGCAATGTGCCTTTCGTATTTAATTCCGATGCAATTTCTGTGTTTCACCGTCAATAAGAAGGTCCAAGGGATACAGTAAACCTGAAGTGAATCATCGGAATTTAAGTGTCAGAGGAATGGCTCAAATCATAATCAGTAAGAAGAGCCAGTCTTCTTGTACTTAAGTCGGCATTGTGCTTTTGTATTTAAATCCGATGCAATTTCTGTGTTTCATCGTCAATAAGAAGGTCCAAGGGATACAGTCAACCTGGAGTGAAGCATCGGAGTCTGTAACTAGTGTCACAGGAATGGTTCAAAGCGTAGACAAGAAGAAGAGTCAGTCTTCTTGTATTTTATTCGGCATTGCGCTTTTTGTATTTAATTCCGATGCAATTTCTGTGTTTCATCGTCACTAAGAAGGGCAGAGGGATACAGTAAACCTGAAATGAACCATCGGATTCTATGACTAGTGTCACAGGAATGGTTCAAATCATAGACAGTAGGAAAAGTCAATCTACATGTTCATAAGTCGGCATTGTGCCTTTTGTATTTAATTCCGATGCAATTTCTGTGTTTCATCGTACATAAGATGGTCAGAGGGATACAGTAAACCTGATGTGAAGCATCGGAATTTATAACTAGTGTCACAGGAATGGTCCAAAACATAGTCATTAATAAGAGTCAGTCTTCTTGTACTTAAGTCGGCATTGTGCCTTTTGTATATAATTCCGATGCAATTTCCGTGTTTCTTCGTCAATAAGAAGGACCAAGGGATACAGTAAACCTGGAGTGAAGCATCGGAATCTATAACTAGTGTCACTCGAATGGTTCAAAACATAGACAGTAGGAAGAGTCAGTCTTCTTGTACTTAAGTCGGCATTGTGCCTATTGTATTTCATTCCGATGTAATTTCTGTGGTTCATCGTCAATAAGAAGGTCTAAGGGACACAGTAAACCTGCAGTGAAGCATCGGAATCTATAACTAGTGTCACAGGGATGGTTCAAATCATAGACAGTAAGTAGAGTCAGTCTTCTTGCACTTAATTCGGCATTGTGCCTTTTGTATTTAATTCCGATGCAATTTCTGTGTTTCATCGTCAATAAGAAGGTCAGAGGGATACAGTATACCTGAAGTGAAGCAACGGAATCTATAACTAGTGTCACAGGAATGGTTCAAAACATAGTCAGTAAGAAGGGTCAGTCCTCTTGTACTTAAGTCGGCATTGTGCATTTTGTATTTAATTCCGATGCAATTTCTGTGTTTCATCGTCAATAAGAAGGTCCAAGGGATACAGTGAACCTGGAGTGAAACATTGGAATCTATAACTAGTGTCGCAGGGACGGTTCAAAACATAGACAGTAAGAAGAGTCAGTATTCTTGTACTTAAGTCGGCATTGTGCTTTTTGTATTTAATTCCGATGCAATTTCTGTGTTTCATCGTCACTAACAAAGTCAGTGGGATACAGTAATACTGAGGTAAGGCATCGATATCTATGACTAGTGTCACTGGAATGGTTCAAAGCATAGTCAGTAAGAAGAGTCAGTCTTCTTGTAGTTAAGTCGGCATTGTGCCTTTTGTATTGAATTCCGAACCAATTTCTGTGTTTCATCGTCAATAAGAAGGTGCAAGGGATAGAGTAAACATGAAGTGAAGCATCGGAATCTATAACTAGTGTCACAGGAATGGCTCAAATCATAGACAGTAAGAAGAGTCAGTCTTCTTGTACTTAAGTCGGCATACTGCCTTTTCTATTTAATTCCGATGCAATTTCTGTGTTTCATCGTCAATATGAAGGTCAGAAGGATACAGTAAACCTGAAGTGAAGCATCGGAATCTATAACTAGTGTCACAGGAATGGTTCAAAACATAGTCAGTAAGAAGAGTCAGTCTTCTTGAACTTAAGTTGGCATTGTGCCTTTCGTATTTAATTCCGATGCAATTTCAGTGTTTCACCGTCAATAAGAAGGTCCAAGGGATACAGTAAACCTGAAGTGAAGCAGCGGACTCAATAACTAGTGTCACAGAAATGGTTCAAAACATAGACAGTAGGAAGAGTTAGTCTCCTTGTACATAAGTCGGCATTGTGCCTTTTGTATTTAATTCCGATGCAATTTCTGTGTTTCATCGCCAATAAGAAGGTCCAAGGGAAACAGTAAACCAGAAGTGAAGCATCGGAATCTATAACTAGTGTCACAGGACTGGTTCAAAACATAGATAGTAAGAAGGGTCAGTCTTCTTTTCCTTAAGTCGGCATTGTGCCTTTTGTATTTAATTCCGATTCAATTTCTGTGTTTCATCGGCTATAAGGTCAGAGGGATACAGTAAACCTAAATTGAAGCATCGGAATCTATAACTAGTGTCACAGGAATGGTTCAAAATATAGACAGTAGGAAGAGTCAGTCTTCTTGTACTTATGTCGGCATTGTGCCTTTTCTATTTAATTCCGATGCGATTTCTGTGTTTCATAGTCAATAAGAAGGTCCAAGGTGTACAGTAAACCTGAAGTGAGGCATCGGAATCTATAACTAGTGTCACAGGAATGGTTCAAATCATAGTCAGTGAGAAGCGTCAGTCTTCTTGTACTTAAGTCGACATTGTGCCTTTTCTATTTATATCCGATGCAATTTCTGTTTTTCATCCTCAATAAGATGGTCCAAGGGATACAGTAAACTCGAAGTGAAGCATCGGAATTCATAACTAGTGTCACAGGAATGGTCCAAAACATAGTCATTAATAAGAGTCAGTCTTCTTGTACTTAAGTCGGCATTGTGACTTTTGTATATAATTCCGATGCAATTTCTGTGTTTCTTCGTCAATAAGAAGGACCAAGGGATGCAGTAAACCTGGAGTGAAGAATCGGAAACTATAACTAGTGTCACAGGGATGGTTCAAAACATAGACAGTAAGAAGAGTCAGACTTCTTGTACTTAAGTCGGCATTGTGCCTTTTGTATTTAATTCGGATGCAATTTCTGTGTTTCATCGTCAATAAGAAGGTCAGAGGGATACAGTAATCTTGAAGTTAAGCATCGGAATCTATGACTAGTGTCACAGGAAAGGTTCAAAGCATAGTCCATAAAAGAGTCAGTCTTCTTGTCCTTAAGTCGGTATTGTGCTTTTTGTATTTATTTCCGATGCAATTTCTGTGTTTCATCGTCAATAACACGGTCCAAGGGATACAGTAAACCTGAAGTGAAGCATCGGAATCAATACCTAGTGTCACTCGAATGGTTCAAAACATAGACAGTAGGAAGAGTCAGTCTTCTTGTACTTAAGTCGGCATTGTGCCTATTGTATTTAATTCCGATGTAATTTCTGTGTTTCATCGTCAATTAGAAGGGCTAAGGGACACAGTAAACATGCAGTGAAGCATCGGAATCTATAACTAGTGTCACAGGGATGGTTCAAATCATAGACAGTAAGAAGAGTCAGTCTTCTTGTACTTAAGTCGGCTTGTGCCATTTGTATTTAATTCCGATGCAATTTCTGTGTTTCATCGTCAATAAGAAGGTCGAAGGGATACAGTAAACCTGGAGTGAAGCATCGGAGTCTATAACTAGTGCCACAGGAATGGTTAAAAGCATAGACAGTAAGAAGAGTCAGTCTTCTTGTACTTAATTCGGCATTGTGCCTTTTGTATTTAATTCCGATGAAATTTCTGTGTTTCATCGTCAATAAGAGGGTCAGAGGGATACAGTAAACCTGAAGTGAAGCAACGGAATCTATAACTAGTGTCACAGGAATTGTTCAAAACATAGTCAGTAAGAAGGGTCAGTCTTCTTGTACTTAAGTCGGCATTGTGCATTTTGTATTTAATTCCGTTGCAATTTCTGTGGTTCATCGTCAATAAGAAGGTCCAAGGGATACAGTCAACCTGGAGTGAAACATCGGAATCCATAACTAGTGTCACAGGGACAGTTCAAAACATAGACAGTAAGATGAGTCAGTATTCTTGTACTTAAGTCGGCATTGTGCTTTTTGTATTTAATTCCGATGCAATTTCTGTGTTTCATCGTCAATGAGAAGGTCAGAGGGATACAGTAATCCGGAAGTTAAGCATCGGAATGTATAAGTAGAGTCACAGGAATGGTTCAAAACATAGACAGTTGGAAGAGTCAGTCTTCTTGTACTAAAGTCGGCATTGTGCATTTTGTATTTAATTCCGATGCAATTTCTGTGTTTCATCGTCAATAAGAAGGTCCAAGGGATACAGTGAACCTCGAGTGAAGCATCGGAATCTGTAACTAGTGTCACAGTAATGGTTCAAAACATAGACAGTAGGAAGAGTCAGTCTTCTTGTACTTAAGTCGGCATTGTGCCTTTTGTATTTAATTCCGATGCAATTTCTGTGTTTCATCGTCAATAAAAAGGTCCAAGGGATACAGTAAACCTGAAGTGAAGCATCGGAATCTATAACTAGTGTCACTATAATGGTTCAAATTATAGACAGTAAGAAGAGTCAGTCTTCTTATACTTAAGTCGGCATTGTGCCTTTTGTATTTAATTCCGATGCAATTTCTGTGATTCATCGTAAATATCAAGGTCCAAGGGATACAGTAAACCTGAAGTGAAGCATCGGAATCCATAACTAGTGTCACAGGAATGGTGCATTCATAGACAGTAAGATGAGTCAGTATTCTTGTACTTAAGCCGGCATTGTGCTTTTTGTAGTTAATTCCGATTCAATTTCTGTGTTTCATCGTCACTAAGATGGTCAGAGGGATACAGTAATCCTGAAGTTAAGCATTGGAATCTATAACTAGAGTCACAGGAATGGTTCAAAGCATAGTCAGTAAGAAGAGTCAGTCTTCTTGTAGTTAAGTCGGCATTGTGCCTTTTGTATTTAATTCCGATGCACTTTCTGTGTTTCATACTCAATAAGAAGTTCCAAGGGTTACAGTAAACCTGAAGTGAAGCATCGGAATCTATAACTAGTGTCACTGGAATGGTTCAAATTATAGACAGTAAGAAGAGTCGGTCTTCTTGTACTTAAGTCGGCATTGTGCTTTTGTATTTAATTCCGATGCAATTTCTGTGATTCATCGTAAATAACAAGGTCCAAGGGATACAGTAAACCTGAAGTGAAGCATACGACTCTATAACTTGTGTCACAGAAATGGTTCAAAACATAGACAGTAGGAAGAGTCAGTCTTCTTTTACATAAGTCGGCATTGTGCCTTTTATATTTAATTCCGATGCAATTTCTGTGTTTCATCGTCAATAAGAAGGTCCAAGGGAAACAATAAACCTGAAGTGAAGCATCGGAATCTATAATTAGTGTCACAGGAATGGTGCAAATCATAGACAGTAAGATGAGTCAGTATTCTTGTACTTAAGTCAGCATTGTGCATTTTGTATTTAATTCCGATGCAATTTCTGTGTTTCATCGTCACTAACAAGGTCAGTGGGATACAGTAATCCAGAAGTTAGGCATCTTAATCCATAACTAGTGTCACTGGAATGGTTCAAAGCATAGTCAGTAAGAAGAGTCAGTCTTCATGTAGTTAAGTCGGCATTTTGCCTTTTGTATTGAATTCCGAACTAATTTCTGTGTTTCATCGTCAACAAGAAGGTGCAAGGGATACAGTAAACCTGAAGTGAAGCATCGGAATCTATAACTTGTGTCACAGGAATGGCTCAAAGCATAGACAGTAAGAAGAGTCAGTCTTCTTGTACTTAAGTCGGCATAGTGCCTTTTCTATTTAATTCCGATGCAATTTCTGTGTTTCATCGTCAATAAGAAGGTCAGAAGGATACAGTAAACATGAAGTGAAGTATCAGAATCTATAACTAGTGTCACAGGAATGGTTCAAAACATAGTCAGTAAGAAGAGTCAGTCTTCTTGAACTTAATTTGGCATTGTGCCTTTCGTATTTAATTCCGATGCAATTTCTGTGATTCATCGTAAATAACAAGGTCCAAGGGATACAGTAAACCTGAAGTGAAGCATCGGAATCTATAACTAGTGTCACTGGAATGGTTCAAATTATAGACAGTAAGAAGAGTCGGTCTTCTTGTACTTAAGTCGGCATTGTGCTTTTGTATTTAATTCCGATGCAATTTCTGTGATTCATCGTAAATAACAAGGTCCAAGGGATACAGTAAACCTGAAGTGAAGCATACGACTCTATAACTTGTGTCACAGAAATGGTTCAAATCATAGACAGTAGGAAGAGTCAGTCTTCTTTTACATAAGTCGGCATTGTGCCTTTTGTATTTAATTCCGATGCAATTTCTGTGTTTCATCGTCAATAAGAAGGTCCAAGGGAAACAATAAAACTGAAGTGAAGCATCGGAATCTATAATTAGTGTCACAGGAATGGTGCAAATCATAGACAGTAAGATGAGTCAGTATTCTTGTACTTAAGTCAGCATTGTGCTTTTTGTATTTAATTCCGATGCAATTTCTGTGTTTCATCGTCACTAACAAGGTCAGTGGGATACAGTAATCCTGAAGTTAGGCATCTTAATCTATAACTAGTGTCACTGGAATGGTTCAAAGCATAGTCAGTAAGAAGAGTCAGTCTTCTTGTAGTTAAGTCGGCATTGTGCCTTTTGTATTGAATTCCGAACTAATTTCTTTGTTTCATCGTCAATAAGAAGGTGCAAGGGATACAGTAAACCTGAAGTGAAGCATCGGAATCTATAAGTTGTGTCACAGGAATGGCTCAAAGCATAGACAGTAAGGAGAGTCAGTCTTCTTGTACTTAAGTCGGCATAGTGGCTTTTCTTTTTAATTCCGATGCAATTTCTGTGTTTCATCGTCAATAAGAAGGTCAGAAGGATACAGTAAACATGAAGTGAAGTATCGGAATCTATAACTAGTGTCACTGGAATGGTTCAAATTATAGACAGTAAGAAGAGTCGGCCTTCTTGTACTTAAGCCGGCATTGTGCCTTTTGTATTTAAATCCGATGCAATTTCTGTGATTCATCGTAAATAACAAGGTCCAAGGGAAACAGTAAACCTGAAGTGAGGCATCGAAATCTATCACTAGTGTCACAGGACTGGATCAAAACATAGATAGTAAGAAGGGTCAGTCTTCTTGTCCTTAAGTCGGCATTGTGCCTTTTGTATTTAATTCCGATGCAATTTCTATGTTTCAACGGCAATAAGGTCAGAGGGATACAGTAAACCTAAATTGAAGCATCGGAATCTATAACTAGTGTCACAGGAATGGTTCAAAAAATAGACAGTAGGAAGAGTCAGTCTTCTTGTACTTAAGTCTTCATTGTGCCTTTTGTATTTAATTCCGATGCGATTTCTGTGTTTCATAGTCAATAACAAGGTCCAAGGTGTACAGTAAACCTGAAGTGAAGCATCGGAATCTATAACTAGTGTCACAGGAATGGTTCATAGCATAGTCAGTAAAAAGCGTCAGTCTTCTTGTACTTAAGTCGGCATTGTGCCTTTTCTATTTAATTCCGATGCAATTTCTGTGTTTCATCGTCAATAAGAAGGTCCAAGGGATATAGTAAACCTGGAGTGAAGCATCGGAATCTATAACTAGTGTCACAGGAATGGCTCAAAACATAGACAGTAAGAAGAGTCAGTCTTCTTGTACTTAATTCGACATTGTGCCTTTTCTATTTACATCCGATGCAATTTCTGTGTTTCATCGTCAATAAGATGGTCAAAGGGATACAGTAAACCCGAAGATAAGCATCGGAATTTATAACTAGTGTCACAGGAATGGTCCAAAACACAGTCAGTAATAAGAGTCAGTCTTCTTGTTCTTAAGTCGGCATTGTGCCTTTTGTATTTAATTCCGATGCAATTTCTGTTTTTCTTCGTCAATAAGAAGGACCAAGGGATACAGTAAACCCGGAGTGAAGCATCGGAAACTCTAACTAGTGTCACAGGGATGGTTCAAAACATAGACAGTAAGAAGTGTCAGTCTTCTTGTTCTTAAGTCGGTATTGTGCCTTTTGTATTTAATTCCGATGCAATATCTGTGTTTCATCGTCAATAAGAAGGTCCAAGGGATGCAGTAAACCTGGAGTGTATCATCGGAATCTATAACCGGTGTCACAGGAATGGTTCAAGCCATAGAAAGTAAGAAGAGTCAGTCTTCGTGTACTTATGTCGGCATTTTGCCTTTTGTATTTAATTCCGATGCATTTTCTGTGTTTTATCGTCAATAAGAAGGTCCAAGGGATACAGCAAACCTGAAGTGAAGCATCGGAATCTATAACTAGTGTCACAGGAATGGTTTAAAACATAGTCAGTAAAAAGATTGAGTCTTCCTGTACCTAAGTCGGCATTGTGCCTTTTCTATTTAATTCCGATGCAATTTCTGTGTTTCATCGTCAATAAGATGGTCCAAGGGAAACGGTAAACCTGGAGTGAAGAATCGGAATCTATAATTAGTGTCACAGGAATGGTGCAAATCATAGACAGTAAGATAAGTCAGTATTCTTGTACTTAAGTCAGCATTGTGCTTTTTGTATTTAATTCCGATGCAATTTCTGTGTTTCATCGTCACTAACAAGGTCAGTGGGATACAGTAATCCTGAAGTTAGGCATCTTAATCTATAACTAGTGTCACTGGAATGGTTCAAAGCATAGTCAGTAAGAAGAGTCAGTCTTCTTGTAGTTAAGTCGGCATTGTGCCTTTTGTATTGAATTCCGAACTAATTTCTGTGTTTCATCGTCAATAAGAAGGTGCAAGGGATACAGTAACCCTGAAGTGAAGCATCGGAATCTATAACTTGTGTCACAGGAATGGCTCAAAGCATAGACAGTAAGAAGAGTCAGTCTTCTTGTACTTAAGTCGGCATAGTGGCTTTTCTATTTAATTCCGATGCAATTTCTGTGTTTCATCGTCAATAAGAAGGTCAGAAGGATACAGTAAACTTGAAGTGAAGTATCAGAATCTATAACTAGTGTCACAGGAATGGTTCAAAACATAGTCAGTAAGAAGAGTCAGTCTTCTTGAACTTAATTTGGCATTGTGCCTTTCGTATTTAATTCCGATGCAATTCCTGTGATTCATCGTAAATAACAAGGTCCAAGGGATACAGTAAACCTGAAGTGAAGCATCGGAATCTATAACTAGTGTCACTATAATGGTCAAATTATAGACAGTAAGAAGAGTCAGTCTTCTTGTACTTAAGTCGGCATTGTGCCTTTTGTATTTAATTCCGATGCAATTTCTGTGATTCATCGTAAATATCAAGGTCCAAGGGATACAGTAAACCTGAAGTGAAGCATCGGAATCCATAACTAGTGTCACAGGAATGGTGCATTCATAGACAGTAAGATGAGTCAGTATTCTTGTACTTAAGCCGGCATTGTGCTTTTTGTATTTAATTCCGATGCAATTTCTGAAATTATTCGTCACTAAGATGGTCAGAGGGATACAGTAATCCTGAAGTTAAGCTTCGGAATCTATAACTAGAGTCACAGGAATGGTTCAAAGCATAGTCAGTAAGAAGAGTCAGTCTTCTTGTAGTTAAGTCGGCATTGTGCTTTTTGTATTTAATTCCGATGCACTTTCTGTGTTTCATCGTCAATAAGAAGTTCCAAGGGATACAGTAAACCTGAAGTGAAGCATCGGAATCTATAACTAGTGTCACTGGAATGGTTCAAATTATAGACAGTAAGAAGAGTCGGTCTTCTTGTACTTAAGTCGGCATTGTGCTTTTGTATTTAATTCCGATGCAATTTCTGTGATTCATCGTAAATAACAAGGTCCAAGGGATACAGTAAACCTGAAGTGAAGCATACGACTCTATAACTTGTGTCACAGAAATGGTTCAAAACATAGACAGTAGGAAGAGTCAGTCTTCTTGTACATAAGTCGGCATTGTGCCTTTTGTATTTAATTCCGAAGCAATTTCTGTGTTTCATCGTCAATAAGAAGGTCCAAGGGAAACAGTAAACCTGAAGTGAAGCATCGGAATCTATAATTAGTGTCACAGGAATGGTGCAAATCATAGACAGTAAGGTGAGTCAGTATTCTTGTACTTAAGTCAGCATTGTGCTTTTTGTATTTAATTCCGATGCAATTTCTGTGTTTCATCGTCACTAACAAGGTCAGTGGGATACAGTAATCCTGAAGTTAGGCATCTTAATCTATAACTAGTGTCACTGGAATGGTTCAAAGCATAGTCAGTAAGAAGAGTCAGTCTTCTTGTAGTTAAGTCGGTATTGTGCCTTTTGTATTGAATTCCGAACTAATTTCTGTGTTTCATCGTCAATAAGAAGGTGCAAGGGATACAGTAAACCTGAAGTGAAGCATCGGAATCTATAACTTGTGTCACAGGAATGGCTCAAAGCATAGACAGTAAGAAGAGTCAGTCTTCTTGTATTTAAGTCGGCATAGTGCCTTTTCTATTTCATTCCGATGCAATTTCTGTGTTTCATCGTCAATAAGAAGGTCAGAAGGATACAGTAAACATGAAGTGAAGTATCAGAATCTATAACTAGTGTCACAGGAATGGTTCAAAACATAGTCAGTTAGAAGAGTCAGTCTTCTTGAACTTAATTTGGCATTGTGCCTTTCGTATTTAATTCCGATGAAATTTCTGTGATTCATCGTAAATAACAAGGTCCAAGGGATACAGTAAACCTGAAGTGAGGCATCGAAATCTATCACTAGTGTCACAGGACTGGTTCAAAACATAGATAGTAAGAAGGGACAGTCTTCTTGTCCTTAAGTCGGCATTGTGCCTTTTGTATTTAATTCCGATGCAATTTCAATGTTTCAACGGCAATAAGGTCAGAGGGATACAGTAAACCTAAATTGAAGCATCGGAATCTATAACTAGTGTCACAGGAATGGTTCAAAAAATAGACAGTAGGAAGAGTCAGTCTTCTTGTACTTAAGTCAAAATTGTGCCTTTTGTATTTAATTCCGATGCGATTTCTGTGTTTCATAGTCAATAACAAGGTCCAACGTGTACAGTAAACCTGAAGTGAAGCATCGGAATCTATAACTAGTGTCACAGGAATGGTTCATAGCATAGTCAGTAAAAAGCGTCAGTCTTCTTGTACTTAAGTCGGCATTGTGCCTTTTCTATTTAATTCCGATGCAATTTCTGTGTTTCATCGTCAATAAGAAGGTCCAAGGGATATAGTAAACCTGGAGTGAAGCATCGGAATCTATAACTAGTGTCACAGGAATGGCTCAAAACATAGACAGTAAGAAGAGTCAGTCTTCTTGTACTTAATTCGACATTGTGCCTTTTCTATTTATATCCGATGCAATATCTGTGTTTCATCGTCAATAAGATGGTCAAAGGGATACAGTAAACCCGAAGTGAAGCATCGGAATTTATAACTAGTGTCACAGGAATGGTCCAAAACACAGTCAGTAATAAGAGTCAGTCTTCTTGTTCTTAAGTCGGCATTGTGCCTTTTGTATTTAATTCCGATGCAATATCTGTGTTTCATCGTCAATAAGACGGTCCAAGGGATACAATAAAACTGAAGTGAAGCATCGGAATCTATAACTAGTGTCACAGGAATGGTTCAAAACATAGACAGTAGGAAGAGTCAGTCTTCTTGTACTCATGTCGGCATTGTGCCTATTGTATTTAATTCCGATGTAATTTCTGTGTTTCATCGTCAATAAGACAGTCTAAGGGACACAGTAAGCCTGCAGTGAAGCATCGGAATCTATAACTAGTGTCACGGGAATGGTTCAAAGCATGGATAGTAAAAAGTGTCAGTCTTCTTGTCCTTAAGTCGGCATTGTGCCCTTTGTATTTAATTCCGATGCAATTTCTGTGTTTCATCGTCAATAAGAAGGTCAGAGGGATACAGTAAACCTGAAGTGAAGCATCGGAATCTATAACTAGAGTCACAGGAATGGTTCAAAACATAGTCAGAAAGAAGCGTCAGTCTTCTTGTCCTTAAGTCGGCTGTGTGCCTTTTGTATTTAATTCCGATGCAATTTCTGTGTTTCATCGTCAATAAGAAGGTCCAAGGGATACAGTAAACCTGGAGTGTAACATCGGAATCTATAACCAGTGTCACAGGAATGGTTCAAGCCATAGAAAGTAAGAAGAGTCAGTCTTCGTGTACTTATGTCGGCATTTTGCCTTTTGTATTTAATTCCGATGCATTTTCTGTGTTTCATCGTCAATAAGAAGGTCCAAGGGATACAGCAAACCTGAAGTGAAGCATCGGAATCTATAACTAGTGTCGCAGGAATGGTTTAAAACATAGTCAGTAAAAAGATTGAGTCTTCCTGTACCTAAGTCGGCATTGTGCCTTTTCTATTTAATTCCGATGCAATTTCTGTGTTTCATCGTCAATAAGATGGTCCAAGGGAAACGGTAAACCTGGAGTGAAGAATCGGAATCTATAACTAGTGTCAATGGAATGGTCCAAAACATAGACAGTAAGAAGAGTCAGTCCTCTTGTACTTAAGTCGGCATTGTGCCTTTTGTATTTAATTCCGATGCAATATCTGTGTTTCATCGTCAATAAGAAGGTCAGCGGCATACAGTAAACCTGAAGTGAAGTATCGGAATCTATAACTAGTGTCACAGGAATGGTTCAAAACATAGTCAGTAAGAAGAGTCAGTCTCCCTGTAGCTAAGTCGGCATTGTGCCTTTTGTATTGAATTCCGAACCAATTTCTTTGTTTCATCGCCAATAAGAAGGTGCAAGGGATACAGTAAACCTGAAGTGAAGCATCGGAATCTATAACTAGTGTCACAGGAATGGTTTAAAGCATAGACAAAGAAGAAGAGACAGCCTTCTTGTACTTAAGTCGGCATTGTGCCTTTTCTATTTAATTCCGATGCAATTTCAGTGTTTCATCGGCAATAAGGTCAGAGGGATACAGTAAACCTGAAGTGAAGCATCGGAATCTATAACTAGTGTCACAGGAATGGTTCAAAATATAGACAGTAGGAAGAGTCAGTCTTCTTGTACTTAAGTCGGCATTGTGCCTTTTGTATTTAATTCCGATGCGATTTCTGTGTTTCATAGTCAATAAGAAGGTCCAAGGTGTACAGTAAACCTGAAGTGAAGCATCGGAATCAATAACTAGTGTTACAGGAATGGTTCAAAACATAGATAGTAAGAAGAGTCAGTCTTCATGTACTTAAGTCGGCATTTTGCCTTTTGTATTTAATTCCGATGCAATTTCTGTGTTTCATCGTCAATAAGAAGGTCCAAGGGATACAGTAAACCTGAAGTGAAGCATCGGAAACTATAACTAGTGTCACAGGAATGGTTCAAAACATAGTCATTAAGAAGAGTCAGTCTTTTTGTACTTAAGTCGGCATTGTGCCTTTTGTGTTTAATTCCGATGCAATTTCTGTGTTTCATCGTCAATAAGTAGGTCCAAGTGATACATTAAACCTGAAGTGAAGCATCGGAATCTATAACAAGTGTCACAGGAATGGTTCAAAACATAGACAGTATGAAGAGTCAGTCTTCTTGTACTTAAGTCGGCATTGTGCCTTTTGTATTTATTTTCGATGCAATTTCTGTGTTTCATCGTCAATAAGAAGATCAGAGGGATACAGTAAACCTGAAGTGAAGCATCGGAGTCTATAACAAGTGTCAAAGGAATGGTTCAAAACATTGACAGTAGGAAGGGTCAGTCTTCTTGTACTTAAGTCGGCATTGTCCCTTTTTTATTTAATTCCGATGCAAATTCGGTGTTTCATCGTCAATAAGAAGGTCCAAGGGATACAGTAAACCTGAAGTGAAGCATCGGAATCTATAACTAGTGTCACAGGAATGGTTCAAAACATAGACAGTAAGAAGAGTCAGTCTTCTCTTACTTAAGTCGGTATTGTGCCTTTTGTATTTAATTCCGATGCAATTTCTGTGTTTCATCGTCAATAAGAGGGTCCAAGGGATACAGTAAACCTGAAGTGAAGCATCGGAAGCTGTAACGAGTGTCACTGGAATGGTTCAAAACATAGACAGTAAGAAGAATCAGTCTTCATGTACTTAAGTCGGCATTGTGCATTTTCTATTTAATTACGATGCAATTTCTGTGTTTCATCGTCAATAAGAAGGTCCAAGGGATACAGTAAACCTGAAGTTAAGCATCGGAATCTATAACTAGTGTCACGGGAATGGTTCAAAACATAGACTGTAAGAAGGGTCAGTCTTCTTGTACTTAAGTCGGCATTGTGCCTTTTGTATTTAATTCCGATGCAATATCTGTGTTTCATCGTCAATAAGAAGGTCCAAGGGATACAGTAAAACCGAAGTCAAGCATCGGAATCTATAACTAGTGTCACAGGAATGTTTCAAAACATAGCCAGTAAGTAGACTCAGTCTTCTCGTACTTAAGTAGGCACTGTGGCGTATCTATTTAATTCCGATGCAATTTCTGTGTTTCCTCGTCAATAAGAAGGTCAGAGGGATACAGTAAACCTGAAGTGACGCATCGGGATCTATAATTAGTGTCACAGGAATGGTTCAAAACATAGTCAGTAAGAAGAGTCAGTCTTCTTGTACTTAAGTCGACATTGTGCCTTTTGTATTTAACTCCGATGCAATTTCTGTGTTTCATCGTCAATAAGAAGGTCCAAATGATACAGTAAACCTGAAGTGAAGCATCGGAATCTACAACTAGTGTCACAGGAATGGTTCAAAACTTAGACAGTGAGAAAATTCAGTCGTCTTGTACTTAAGTCGGCATTGTGCCTTTTCTATTTTATTCCGATGTAATATCTTTGTTTATCGTCAATAAGAAGATCAGAGGGATACAGTCAACCTGAAGTGAAGCATCGGAATGTATTACTAGTGTGACAGGAATGGTTCAAAACATTGACAGTAGGAAGAGTCAGTCTTCTTTTACTTAAGTCGACATTGTTCCTTATGTATTTAATTCCGATGTAATTTCTGTGTTTCATCGTCAATAAGAAGGTCCAAGGGATACAGTAAACCCGAAGTGAAGCATCGGAATTTATAACTAGTGTCACAGGAATGGTCCAAAACACAGTCAGTAATAAGAGTCAGTCTTCTTGTTCTTAAGTCGGCATTGTGCCTTTTGTATTTAATTCCGATGCAATTTCTGTTTTTCTTCGTCAATAAGAAGGACCAAGGGATACAGTAAACCTGGAGTGAAGCATCGGAAACTCTAACTAGTGTCACAGGGATGGTTCAAAGCATAGATAGTAAAAAGTGTCAGTCTTCTTGTCCTTAAGTCGGCATTGTGCCTTTTGTATTTAATTCCGATGCAATTTCTGTTTTTCATCGTCAATAAGAAGGTCAGAGGGATACAGTAAACCTGAAGTGAAGCATCGGAATCTATAACTAGAGTCACAGGAATGGTTCAAAACATAGTCAGAAAGAAGCGTCAGTCTTCTTGTCCTTAAGTCGGCATTGTGCCTTTTGTATTTAATTCCGATTCAATTTCTGTGTTTCATCGTCAACAAGAAGGTCCAAGGGATACAGTAAACCTGGAGTGTAACATCGGAATCTATAACCAGTGTCACAGGAATGGTTCAAGCCATAGAAAGTAAGAAGAGTCAGTCTTCGTGTACTTATGACGGCATTTTGCCTTTTGTATTTAATTCCGATGCAATTTCTGTGTTTCATCGTCAATAAGAAGGTCCAAGGGATACAGCAAACCTGAAGTGAAGCATCGGAATCTATAACTAGTGTCACAGGAATGGTTTAAAACATAGTCAGTAAAAAGATTGAGTCTTCCTGTACTTAAGTCGGCATTGTGCCTTTTCTATTTAATTCCGATGCAATTTCTTTGTTTCATCGTCAATAAGATGGTCCAAGGGAAACGGTAAACCTGGAGTGAAGAATCGGAATCTATAACTAGTGTCAATGGAATGGTCCAAAACATAGACAGTAAGAAGAGTCAGTCCTCTTGTACTTAAGTCGGCATTGTGCCTTTTGTATTTAATTCCGATGCAATATCTGTGTTTCATCGTCAATATGAAGGTCAGCGGGATACAGTAAACCTGAAGTGAAGTATCGGAATCTATAACTAGTGTCACAGGAATGGTTCAAAAGATAGTCAGTAGGAAGAGTCAGTCTTCTTGTCCTTAAGCCGGCATTGTGCCTTTTGTATTTAATTCCGATGCAATTTCTGTGTTTCATCGTCTATAAGAAGGTCCAAGGGATACAGTAAACCTGGAGTGAAGCATCGGAATCTATAACTAGTGTCACAGGAATGGTGCAAATCATAGACAGTAAGATGAGTCAGTATTCTTGTACTTAAGTCGGCATTGTGCTTTTTGTATTTAATTCCGATGCAATTTCTGTGTTTCATCGTCACTAAGAAGGTCAGAGGGATACAGTAATCCTGAAGTTAAGCATCGGAATCTATAACTAGTGTCACAGGAATGGTTCAGAGCATAGTCAGTAAGAAGAGTCAGTCTTCCTGTAGCTAAGTCGGCATTGTGCCTTTTGTATTGAATTCCGAACCAATTTCTTTGTTTCATCGTCAATAAGAAGGTGCAAGGGATACAGTAAACCTGAAGTGAAGCATCGGAATCTATAACTAGTGTCACAGGAATGGCTTAAAGCATAGACAAAGAAGAAGAGACAGCCTTCTTGTACTTAAGTCGGCATTGTGCCTTTTCTATTTAATTCCGATGCAATTTCTGTGTTTCATCGGCAATAAGGTCAGAGGGATACAGTAAACCTGAAGTGAAGCATCGGAATCTATAACTAGTGTCACAGGAATGGTTCAAAATATAGACAGTAGGAAGAGTCAGTCTTCTGGTACTTAAGTCGGCATTGTGCCTTTTGTATTTAATTCCGATGCGATTTCTGTGTTTCATAGTCAATAAGAAGGTCCAAGGTGTACAGTAAACCTGAAGTGAAGCATCGGAATCTATAACTAGTGTCACAGGAATGGTTCAAAACATAGTCAGTAAGAAGAGTCAGTCTTCTTGTCCTTAAGTCGGCATTGTGCCTTTTGTATTTAATTCCGATGCAACTTCTGTGTTTCATCGTCTACAAGAAGGTCCAAGGAATACAGTAAACCTGGAGTGAAGCATCGGAATCTATAACTAGTGTCACAGCAATGGTTCAAAACATAGACAGTACGAAGTGTCAGTCTTCTTGTACTTAAGTCGGTATTGTGCCTTTTGTATTTAATTCCGATGCAATTTCTGTGTTTCATCGTCAATAAGAAGGTCAGAGGGATACAGTAAACCTGAAGTGAAGCGTTGCAATCTGTAACTAGTGTCACAGGAATGGATCAAAACATAGTCAGTAAGAAGAGTCAGTCTTCTTGTACTTAAATCGGCATTGTGCCTTTTGTATTTAATTCCGATGCAAGTTCTGTGTTTCATCGTCAATAAGAAGCTCAGAGGGATACAGTAAACCCGAAGTGAAGCATCGGAATTTGTAACTAGTGTCACAGGAATGGTTCAAATCATAGACATTAAGAAGGGTCAGTCTTCTTGTACTTACGTCGGCATTGTGCCTTTTGTATTTAATTCCGTTGCAATTTCTGTGTTTCATCGTCAGTAAGAAGGTCCAAGGGATACAGTAAAACGGAAGTCAAGCATCAGAATCTATAACTAGTGTCACAGGAATGGTTCAAAGCATAGCCAGTAAGAAGAGTCAGTCTTCTTGTACTTTAGTAGGGATTGTGGCGTTTCTATTTAATTCCGATACAATTTCTGTGTTTCCTCGTCAATAAGAAGGTCGGAGGGATACAGTAAACCGGAAGTGAAGCATCGGGATCTATAACTAGTGTCACAGGAAAGGTTCAAAACATACTCAGTAAGAGGAGTCAGTCTTCTTGTACTTAAGTCGGCATTGTGCCTTTTGTATTTAATTCCGATGCAATTTCTGTGTTTCATCGTCAATGAGAAGGTCCAAGGGATACAGTAAACCGGAAGTGAAGCATCGGAATCTATAACTAGTGTCACTGGAATGGTTTAAAACATAGACAGTAAGAAAAGTCAGTCGTCTTGTACTTAAGTCGGCATCGTGCCTTTTCTATTTAATTCCGATGCAATTTCTGTGTTTCATCGTCAACAAGAATGTCAGAGGGATACAGTAAACCTGAAGTGAAGCATCCTAATCTATAACTAGTGTCACAGGAATTGTTCAAAACATAGTCAGTAAAAAGAGTCAGACTTCTTTTACTTAAGTCGGCATTGTGCCTTTTGTATCTAATTCCGATGCAATTTCTGTGTTTCATCGTCAATAAGAGGGTCAGAGGTATACAGTAAACCTGAAGTGAAGCATCGGAATCTATAACTAGTGTCACTGGAATGGTTCAAAACATAGTCAGTAAGAAGAGTCAGTCTTTTTGTACTTAAGTCGGCATTGTGCCTTTTGTGTTTATTTCCGATGCAATTTCTGTGTTTCATCGTCAATAAGTAGGTCCAAGGGATACAGTACACCTGAAGTGAAGCATCGGAATCTATAACTAGTGTCACAGGAATGGTTCAAAACATAGTCATTAAAAAGAGTCAGTCTTTTTGTACTTAAGTCGGCATTGTGCCTTTTGTGTTTAATTCCGATGCAATTTCTGTGTTTCATCGTCAATAAGTAGGTCCAAGTGATACATTAAACCTGAAGTGAAGCATCGGAATCTATAACTAGTGTCACAGGAATGGTTCAAAACATAGACACTAAGAAGAGTCAGTCTTCTTGTACTTAAGTCGGTATTGTGCATTTTGTTTTTAATTCTGATGCAATTTCTGTGCTTCATCATCAATAAGTGGGTCCAAGGGATACAGTAAACCTGAAGTGAGGCATCGGAATCTATAACAAGTGTCACAGGAATGGTTCAAAACATAGACAGTATGAAGAGTCAGTCTTCTTGTACTTAAGTCGGCATTGTGCCTTTTGTATTTATTTTCGATGCAATTTCTGTGTTTCATCGTCAATAAGAAGATCAGAGGGATACAGTAAACCTGAAGTGAAGCATCGGAGTCTATAACAAGTGTCAAAGGAATGGTTCAAAACATTGACAGTAGGAAGGGTCAGTCTTATTGTTCTTAAGTCGGCATTGTCCCTTTTTTATTTAATTCCGATGCAAATTCTGTGTTTCATCGTCAATAAGAAGGTCCAAGGGATACAGTAAACCTGAAGTGAAGCATCGGAATCTATAACTAGTGTCACAGGAATGGTTCAAAACATAGACAGTAAGAAGAGTCAGTCTTCTCGTACTTAAGTCGGTATTGTGCCTTTTGTATTTAATTCCGATGCAATTTCTGTGTTTCATCGTCAATAAGAGGGTCCAAGGGATACAGTAAACCTGAAGTGAAGCATCGGAAGCTATAACGAGTGTCACTGGAATGGTTCAAAGCATAGACAGTAAGAAGAATCAGTCTTCATGTACTTAAGTCGGCATTGTGCATTTTCTATTTAATTACGATGCAATTTCTGTGTTTCATCGTCAATAAGAAGGACCAAGGGATACAGTAAACCTGAAGTTAAGCATCGGAATCTATAACTAGTGTCACAGGAATGGTTCAAAACATAGACTGTAAGAAGGGTCAGTCTTCTTGTACTTAAGTCGGCATTGTGCCTTTTGTATTTAATTCCGATGCAATATCTGTGTTTCATCGTCAATAAGAAGGTCCAAGGGATACAGTAAAACCGAAGTCAAGCATCGGAATCTATAACTAGTGTCACAGGAATGTTTCAAAACATAGCTAGTAAGTAGACTCAGTCTTCTCGTACTTAAGTAGGCACTGTGGCGTATCTATTTAATTCCGATGCAATTTCTGTGTTTCCTCGTCAATAAGATGGTCAGAGGGATACAGTAAAGCTGAAGTGACGCATCGGGATCTATAACTAGTGTCACAGGAATGGTTCAAAACATAGTCAGTAAGAAGAGTCAGTCTTCTTGTACTTAAGTCGGCATTGTGCCTTTTGTATTTAACTCCGATGCAATTTCTGTGTTTCATCGTCAATAAGAAGGTCCAAATGATACAGTAAACCTGAAGTGAAGCATCGGAATCTACAACTAGTGTCACAGGAATGGTTCAAATCTTAGACAGTGAGAAAATTCAGTCGTCATGTACTTAAGTCGGCATTGTGCCTTTTCTATTTTATTCCGATGCAATATCTTTGTTTATCGTCAATAAGAAGATCAGAGGGATACAGTAAACCTGAAGTGAAGCATCGGAATGTATTACTAGTGTGACAGGAATGGTTCAAAACATTGACAGTAGGAAGAGTCAGTCTTCTTTTACTTAAGTCGGCATTGTTCCTTTTGTATTTAATTCCGATGTAATTTCTGTGTTTCATCGTCAATAAGAAGGTCCAAGGGATACAGTAAACCTGGAGTTAAGCATCGGAATCTATAACTAGTGTCACAGGAATGGTTAAAACATAGACTGAGAGAAGAGTCAGTCTTCTTGTACTTTAGTTGGCATGTGCCTTTTCTATTAAATTCCGATGCAATTTCTGTGTTTCATCGTCAATAAGAAGGTCCAAGGGATACAGTAAACCTGAAGTGATGCATCGGAATCCAAAACTAGTGTCAGAGGAATGGTTCAAAACATAAACAGTAAGAAGAGTCAGTCTTCTTGTACTTAAGTCGGCATTGTTCCTTTTCTATTTAATTCCGATGCAATATCTGCGTTTCATCGTCAGTAAGAAGGTCCAAGGGATACAGTAATCCTGAAGTGAAGCATCGGAATCTATAACTAGTGTCACAGCAATGGTTCAACACGTAGTCTGTAAGAAGAGTCAGTCTTCTTGTACTTAATTCTGCGTTGTGCCTTTTGTATTTAATTCCGATGCAATTTTTGTATTTCATCGTCAATAAGAAGGTCCAAGGGATGCAGTAAACCTGAAGTGAATCATCGGAATTTAAGTGTCACAGGAATGGCTCAAATCATAATCAGTTAGAAGAGTCAGTCTTCTTGTACTTAAGTCGGCATTGTGCCTTTTGTATTTAAATCCGATGCAATTTCTGTGTTTCATCGTCAATAAGAAGGGCCAATTGATACAGTAATCCAGAAGTTAAGGATCGGAATTAAAACTAGTGTCACAGGAATGGTTCAAAACATAGACAGTAGGATGAGTCAGTATACTTGTACTTAAGTCGACATTGTTCCTATTGTATTTAATTCCGATGCAATTTCTGCAAGGGACACAGTATACCTGGAGTGAAGCATCGGAATCTATAACTAGTGTCACTGGAATGGTTAAAACATAGACTGAAAGAAGAGTCAGTCTTCTTGTACTTAATTCTGCATTCTGCCTTTTGTATTTAATTCCTTGCAATTTTTGTATTTCATCGTCAATAAGAAGGTCCAAGGGATGCAGTAAACCTGAAGTGAATCATCGGAATTTAAGTGTCAATGGAATGGCTCAAATCATAATCAGTAAGAAGAGCCAGTCTTCTTGTACTTACGTCGGCATTGTGCCTTTTGTATTTAAATCCGATGCAATTTCTGTGTTTCATCGTCAATAAGAAGGACCAAGGGATACAGTAAACCTGTAGTGAAGCATCGGAATCTATAACTAGTGTCACAGGGATGGTTCAAAGCATAGACAGTAAGAAGAGTCAATCTTCTTGTACTTAAGTCGGCATTGTGCCTTTTGTATTTATTTCCGATGCAATTTCTGTGTTTCATCGTCAATAAGAAGGTCCAAGGGATACAGTAAACCTGAAGTGAATCATCGGAATTTAAGTGTCACAAGAATGGCTCAAATCATAATCAGTAAGATGAGCCAGTCTTCTTGTACTTAAGTCGGCATTGTGCCTTTTGTATTTAAATCCGATGCAATTTCTGTGTTTCATCGTCAATAAGAAGGTCCAAGGGATACAGTAAACCTGGAGTGAAGCATCAGAGTCTGTAACTTGTGTCACAGGAATGGTTCAAAGCGTTGACAAGAAGAAGAGTCAGTCTTCTTGTACTGAAGTCGGCATTGTGCCTTTTGTATTTAATTCCGATGCAATTTCTGTGTTTCATCGTCAGTAAGAAGGTCCAAGGCATACAGTAAAACGAAAGTCAAGCATCAGAATCTATACCTAGTGTCACAGGAATGGTTCAAAACATAGACAGTAAGAAAAGTCAGTCGTCTTGTACTTAAGTCGGCATTGTGCCTTTTCTATTTAATTCCGATGCAATTTCTGTGTTTCATCGTCAATAAGAAGGTCCAAGGGATACAGTAAACCTGAAGTGAAGCATCGGAATCTATAACTAGTGTCACAGGAATGGTTCTAAACATAGACAGTAAGAAGAGTCAGTCTTTTTGTACTTAAGTCGGCATTGTGACATTTCTATTTAATTACGATGCTTCACTTCAGGTTTACTATAGTCCTTAAACCTTCTTATTGACGATGAAACACAGAAATTCCATCGGAATTAAATAGAAAAGGCACAATGCCGACTTTTACATCTACATCTACATTGATACTCCGCAAGCCACCCAACGGTGTGTGGCGGAGGGCACTTTACGTGCCACTGTCATTACCTCCCTTTCCTGTTCCAGTTGCGTATGGTTCGCGGGAAGAACGACTGTCTGAAAGCCTCCGTGCGCGCCCTAATCTCTCTAATTCTACACTCGTGCTCTCCTCGGGAGGTATAAGTAGGGGGAAGCAATATATTCGATACTTCATCCAGAAACGCACCCTCTCGAAACCTGGCGAGCAAGCTACACCGCGATGCAGAGCGCCCCTCTTGCAGAGTCTGCCACTTGAGTTTATTAAACATCTCCGTAACGCTATCACGGTTACCAAATAACCCGGTGACAAAACCCGCTGCTCTTCTTTGGATCTTCTCTATCTCCTCCGTCAACCCGACCTGGTACGGATCCCACACTGATGAGCAATACTCAAGTATAGGTCGAACGAGTGTTTTGTAAGCCACCTCCTTTGTTGATGGACTACATTTTCTAAGCACTCTCCCAATGAATCTCAACCTGGTACCCGCCTTTCCAACAATTAATTTTATATGATCATTCCACTTCAAATCGTTCCGTACGCACACTCCCAGATATTTTACAGAAGTAACTGCTACCAATGTTTGTCCCGCTATCATATAATCATACAATAAAGGATCCTTCTTTCTATGTATTCGCAATACATTACATTTGTCTATGTTAAGGGTCAGTTGCCACCCCTGCACCAAGTGCCTATCCGCTGCAGATCTTCCTGTATTTCGCTACAATTTTCTAATGCAGCAACTTCTCTGTATACTACAGCATCATTAGCGAAAAGCCGCATGGAACTTCCGACACTATCTACTAGGTCATTTATATATATTGTGAAAAGCAATGGTCCCATAACACTCCCCTGTGGCACGCCAGAGGTTACTTTAACGTCTGTAGACGTCCCTCCATTGATAACAACATGCTGTGTTCTGTTTGCTAAAAACTCTTCAATCCAGCCACACAGCTGGTCTGATATTCCGTAGGCTCTTACTTTGTTTATCAGGCGACAGTGCGGAACTGTATCGAACGCCTTCCGGAAGTCAAGAAAAATAGCATCTACCTGGGAGCTTGTATCTAATATTTTCTGGGTCTCATGAACAAATAAGGCGAGTTGGGTCTCACACGATCGCTGTTTCCGGAATCCATGTTGATTCCTACATAGTAGATTTTGGGTTTCCAGAAATGATATGATACGCGAGCAAAAAACATGTTCTAAAATTCTACAAGAGATCGACGTAAGAGATATAGGTCTATAGTTTTGCGCATCTGCTCGACTTAAGTACAAGAAGGCTGACTCTTCTTACTGTCTATGTTTTGAACCATTCCTGTGACTCTAGTTATAGATTCCGATGCTTCACTTCAGGTTTACTGTATCCCTCTAACTTTCTTATTGACGATGAAACACAGAAATTGCATCGGAAGTAAACACAAAAGGCACAATGCCGACTTAAGTACAAGAAGACTGACTCTTCTTACGTTCTATGTTTTGAACCAATCCTATGACACTAGTTATAAATTCCGATGCTTCAATTCAGGTCTACTGTATCCCTTGGACCTTCTTATTGACCATGAAACACAGAAATTACATCGGAATAAAATACAAAATGCACAATGCCGACTTAAGTACAAGAAGACTGACTCTTCCTACTGTCTATGTTTAAAACCATTCCTCTGACACTAGTTATAGATTCCGATGCTTCACTCCAGGTTTACTGTATCCCTTGGACCTTCTTATTGACGATGAAACACAGAAATTGCATCGGAATTAAATACAAAAGTAACATTGCCAACTTAAGTACAAGAAGACTGACTCTTCTTACTGACTATGACTTGAACCGTTCCTGTGACACTAGTTATAGATTCCGATGCTTCACTTCAGGTTTACTGTATCCCTTGGACCTTGTTATTGACGATGAAACACAGAAATTGCATCTGAATTAAACACAAAAGGCACAATGCCGACTTAAGTACAAAAAGACTGACTCTTCTTACCGGCTATGTTTTGAACCATTCCTGTGACACTAGTTATAGATTCGGATGCTTCACTTCAGGTTTACTGTATCCCTCTGACCTTCTTATTGACGATAAACACAGAAATTGCATCGGAATAAAATAGAAAAGGCACAATGCCGACTTAAGTACAAGACGACTGACTCTTCTTACTGACTATGCTTTGAACCATTCCTGTGACGCTAGTTATAGATTCCGATGCTTCACTTCAGGTTTACTGTATCCCTCTGACTTTCTTATAGACGAGGAAACACAGTAATTGCATCGGAATTAAATAGATACGCCACAGTGCCTACTTAAGTACGAGAAGACTGACTCTTCTTACTGGCAATGCTTTGAACCATTCCTGTGACACTAGTTATAGATTCCGATGCTTGACGTCGGTTTTACTGTATCCCTTGGACCTTCTTATTGACGATGAAACACAGAAATTGCATCGGAATTAAATACAAAAGGCAAAATGCCGACTTAAGTACAAGAAGACTGACCCTTCTTTCAGTCTATGTTTTGAACCATTCCTGTGACACTAGTTATAGATTCCGATGCTTAACTTCAGGTTTACTGTATCCCTTGGACCTTCTAATTGACGATGAAACACAGAAATTAGATCGTAATTAAATAGAAAATGCACAATTCCGACTTAAGTACATGAAGACTGATTCTTCTTACTGTCTATGTTTTGAACCATTCCTGTGACACTAGTTATAGCTTCCGATGCTTCACTTCAGGTTTACTGTATCCCTTGGACCCTCTTATTGACGACTAAACACAGAAATTGCAACGGATTTAAATACAAAAGGCACAATACCGACTTAAGTACAAGAAGACTGACTCTTCGTACTGTCTATGTTTTGAACCATACCTGTGACACTAGTTATAGATTCCGATGCTTCACTTCAGGTTTACTGCATCCCTTGGACCTTCTTATTGACGATGTAACACAGAAATTGCATCGAAAATAAATACAAAAGGCACAATGCCGACTTAAGTACAAGAAGACTGACTCTTCTTACTGTCTATGTTTTGAAGCATTCTTGTGACACTAGTTATAGATTCCGATGCTTCACTTCAGGTTTACTGTATCCCTTGGACCTTGTTATTGACGATGAAACACGGAAATTGCATCTGAATTAAACACAAAAGGCACAATGCCGACTTAAGTAGAAAAAGACTGACTCTTCTTACCGGCTATGTTTTGAACCGTTCCTGTGACACTAGTTATAGATTCCGATGCATCACTTCTGGTATACTGTATCCCTCTGACCTTCTTATTGATGATGAAACACAGAAATTGCATCGGGATTAAATACAAAAGGCACAATGCCGACTTCAGTACAAGACGACTAACATTTCTTACTGTGTATGTTTTGAACCGTTCATGTGACACTAGTTGTAGATTCCTATGCATCACTTCAGGTTTACTGTATCAATTGGACCTTCTTATTGACGATGAATCACAGAAATTGCATCGGAGTTAAATACAAAAGGCACAATGCCGACTTAAGGACAAGAAGACTGACTCTTCTTACTGACTATGTTTTGAACCATTACTGTGACACTAGTTATAGATCCCGATGCTTCACTTCAGGTTTACTGTATACCTCTGACCATCTTATTGACGCGGAAACACAAAAACTGCATCGGAATTAAATAGATACGCCACAGTGCCTACTTAAGTACGAGAAGACTGACTCTTCTTACTGGCTATGTTTGAACCATTCCTGTGACACTAGTTATACATTCCGATGCTTGACTTCGGTTTTACTGTATCCCTTGGACCTTCTTATTGACGATGAAACACAGAAATTGCATCGTAATTAAATACAAAAGGCACAATGCCGACTCCAGTACAAGAAGACTCATTTTTTTTACTGACTATGTTTTAACCATTCCTGTGACACTAGTTATAGATTCGGATGCTTCACTTCAGGTTTACTGTATCCCTCTGACGTTCTTATTGACGATAAACACAGAAATTGCATCGGAATAAAATAGAAAAGGCACAATGCCGACATAAGTACAAGACGACTGACTTTTCTTACTGTCTATGTTTTGAACCGTTCCTGTGACACTAGTTGTAGATTTCGATGCTTCACTTCAGGCTTACTGTATCATTTGGACCTTCTTATTGACGATGAAACACAGAAACTGCATCGGAGTTAAAAACAAAAGCCACAATTTCGACTTAAGTACAAGAAGACTGACTCTTCTTACTGACTATGTTTTGAACCATTCCTGTGACACTAGTTACAGATCCCGATGCTTCACTTCAGGTTTACTGTATCCCTCTGACCTTCTTATTGACGAGGAAACACAGAAATTGCATCGGAATTAAACAGATACGCCACAGTGCCTACTTAAGTACGAGAAGACTGACTCTTCTTACTGGCTATGTTTTGAACTATTCCTGTGACACTAGTTATAGATTCCCATGCTTGACTTCGGTATTACTGTATCCCTTGGACCTTCTTATTGTCGATGAAACACAGAAATTGCAACGGAATTAAATACAAAAGGCACAATGTCGACCTAACTACAAGAGGACTGACGCTTCCTACTGTCAATGCTTTGAACCATTCCTGTGACACTTGTTATAGATTCCGATGCTTCACTTCAGGTTTACTGTATCCCTCTGATATTCTTATTGACGATGAAACACAGAAATTGCATCGAAAATAAATACAAAAGGCACAATGCCGACTTAAGAACAAGAAGACTGACTCTTCTTACTGTCTATGTTTTGAACCATTCCTGTGACACTAGTTATAGATTCCGATGCTTCACTTCTGGTTTACTGTATCCCTTGGACCTACTTATTGACAATGAAACTCAGAAATAGCATCGGAATTAAACACAAAAGGCACAATGAAGACTTAAGTACAAAAAGACTGACTCTTCTTAATGACTATGTTTGAACCATTCCTGTGACACTAGTTATAGATTCCGATGCTTCACTTCAGGTTTACTGTATCCCTTGGACCTACTTATTGACGATGAAACACAGAAATTGCATCAGAATTAAACACTAAACGCACAATGCCGACTTAAGTACAAAAAGACAGACTCTTCTTACTGACTATGTTTTGAGCCATTCCAGTGACACTAGTTATAGATTCCGATGCCTCACTTCAGGTTTACTGTATCCCTCTGACCCTCTTATTGGCGATGAAACACAGATATGGCATCGTAATTAAATAGAAATGTCACAATGCCGACTTAAGTACAAAAAGACTGACTCTTCTTACTGTCTATGTTTAGAACCATTCCTGTGACACTAGTTATAGATTCCGATGCTTCACTTCAGGTTTACTGTATCCCTTGGACCTTCTTATTGACGATGAAACACAGAAATTGCATCGGAATTAAATAGAAAAGGCACAATGCCGACTTAAGTACAAGACGACTGACTTTTCTTACTGTCTATGTTTTGAACCATTCCTGTGACACTAGTCATAGATTCCGATGCTTCACTTCCGGTTTACTGTTTCCCTTGGACCTTCTCATTGACGATGAAACACAGAAATTGCATCGGATTTAAATACAAAAGGCACAATACCGACTTAAGTACAAGAAGACTGACTCTTCTTACTGACTATGTTTTGAACCATTCCTGTGACACTAGTTATAGATCCCGATGCTTCACTTCCGGTTTATTGTATCCATCCGACCTTCTTATTGACGAGGAAACACAGAAAATCCAAGGGATACAGTACACCTGAAGTGATGCATCGGAATCCAAAACTAGTGTCACAGGAATGGTTCAAAACATAAACACTAAGAAGAGTCAGTCTTCTTGTACTTAAGTCGGCATTGTTCCTTTTCTATTTAATTCCGATGCAATATCTGTGTTTCATCGTCAATAAGAAGGTCCAAGGGATACAGTAAACCTGAAGTGAAGCATCGGAAAATATAACCAGTGTCACAGCAATGGTTCAAATCATAGTCAGTAAGAAGCGTCAGTCTTCTTGTACTTTAGTCGGCATTGTGCCCTTTCTATTTAATTCTGAGGCAATTTCTGTGTTTCATCGTCAATAAGAAGGTCCAAGGGATACAGTAAACCTGGAGTGAAGCACCGGAAACTATAACTAGTGTCACAGGAATGGTTCAAAACATACACTGTAAGAAGAGTCAGTCTTCTTGTACATTAGTCAGTATTGTGCCTTTTGTATTTAATTCCGATGCAATTTCTGTGTTTCATCGTCAATAAGAAGGTCCAAGGGATACAGTAAACCTGGAGTGTAGCATCGGAATTTATAACTAGTGTCACAGGCATGGTTCAAAACATAGACAGTAAGAAGATTCAGTCTTCTTGTACTTAATTCTGCATTGTGCCTTTTGTATTTAATTCCGATGCAATTTTTGTGTTTCATCGTCAATAAGAAGGTCCAAGGGATACAGTAAACCTGAAGTGAATCCTCGGAATTTAAGTGTCACAGGAATGGCTCAAATCATAATCAGTAAGAAGAGTCAGTCTTCTTGTACTTAAGTCGGCATTGTGCCTTTTGTATTTAAATCCGATGCAATTTCTGTGTTTCATCGTCAATAAGAAGGACCAAGGGATACAGTTAACCTGGAGAGAAGCATCGGAATCTATAACTAGTGTCACAGCAATGGTTCAAAACATAGACAGTAGGAAGAGTCAGTCTTGTAGTACTTAAGTCGGCATTGTGCCATTTCTATTTAATTCCGATGCAATTTCTGTGTTTAATCGTCAATAAGAAGGTCCAAGGGATACAGTTATCCTGAAGTTAAGCATCGGAATCTAAAACTAGAGTCACAGGAAAGGTTCAAAGCATAGACAGTAGGAAGAGTCAGTCTACTTGTACTTAAATCGACATTGTTCCTATTGTATTTAATTCCGATGCAATTTCTGTGTTTCATCGTCAATAAGAAGGTCCAAGGATTACAGTAAACCTGAAGTTAAGCATTGGAATCTATAACTAGTGTCACAGGAATGGTTCAAATCATAGACTGAAAGAAGGGTCAGTCTTCTTGTACTTAAGTCGGCATTGTGCCTTTTGTATTTAATTCCGATGCAATTTCTGTGTTTCATCGTCAATTAGAAGGTCCAAGGGATACAGTAAAACCGAAGTAAAGCATCGGAATCTATAACTAGTGGCACAGGAATGGTTCAAAACATAGCCAGTAAGAAGAGTCAGTCTTCTCGTACTTAAGTAGGCACTGTGGCGTATCTATTTAATTCCGATGCAATTTTTGTGTTTCCTCGTCAACAAGATGGTCAGAGGGATACAGTAAACCTGAAGTGAAGCATTGGGATCTATAACTAGTGTCACAGGAATGGTTCAAAACATAGTCAGTAAGAAGAGTCAGTCTTCTTGTACTTAAGTCGGCATTGTGCCTTTTGTATTTAACTCCGATGCAATTTCTGTGATTCATCGTCAATAAGAAGGTCCAAATGATACAGTAATCCTGAAGTGAAGCATAGGAATCTACAACTAGTGTCACAGGAACGGTTCAAAACATACACAGTATGAAATATCAGTCGTCTTGTACTTAATTCGGGATTGTGCCTTTTCTATTTTATTCCGATCCAATTTCTGTGTTTATCGTCAATAAGAAGGTCCAGAGGGATACAGTAAACCTGAAGTGAAGCATCTGAATCTATAACTAGTGTCACAGGAATGGTTCAAAACATAGTCAGTAAAAAAAATCAGTCTTCTTGTACTGAAGTCGGCATTGTGCCTTTTGTATTTAATTCCGATGCAATTTCTGTGTTTCATCGTCAATAAGAAGGTCAGAGGGATACAGTATACCTGAAGTGAAGCATCGGAATCTATAACTAGTGTCACAGGAACGGTTCAAAACATAGCCGGTAGGAAGATTCAGTCTTTTTGTACTTAAGTCGGCATTGTGCCTTTTGTGTTTAATTCAGATGCAATTTCTGTGTTTCATCGTCAATAACAAGGTCCAAGGGATACAGTAAACCTGAAGTGAAGCATCGGAATCTATAACTAGTGTCACAAGAATGCTTCAAAACATAGACAGTAAGAAGAGTCAGTCTTCTTGTACTTAAGTCGGCATTGTGCCTTTTGTATTGATTTTCGATGCAATTTCTGTGTTTCATCGTCAATAAGAACATCAGAGGGATACAGTTAACCTGAAGTGAAGCATCGGAATCTATAACAAGTGTCACAGGAATGGTTCAAAACAATGACAGTAGGATGGGTCAGTCTTCCTATACTTAAGTCGGCATTGTGCCTTTTGTATTTAATTCCGATACAATTTCTGTGTTTCATCGTCAATAAGAAGGTCCAAGGGATACAGTAAACCTGAGGTGAAGCATCGGAATCTATAACTAGTGTCACAGGAATGGTTCAAAACATAGACAGTAAGAAGAGTCAGTCTTCTTGTACTTAAGTCGGTATTGTGCCTTTTGTATTTAAATCCGATGCAATTTCTGTGTTTCGTCGTCAATAAGAGGGTCCAAGGGGTACAGTAAACCTGAAGTGAAGCATCGGAAGCTATAACTAGTGTCACAGGAATGGTTCAAAACATAGACAGTAAGAAGAATCAGTCTTCATGTACTTAAGTCGGAATTGTGCATTTTCTATTTAATTACGATCTAATTTCTGTGTTTCATCGTCAATTAGAAGGTCCAAGGGATACAGTAAACCTGAAGTTAAGCATCGGAATCTATAACTAGTGTCACAGGAATGGTTCAAAACATAGACTGTAGGAAGGGTCAGTCTTCTTGTACTTAAGTCGACATTTTGCATTTTGTATTTAATGCAGATGCAATTTCTGTGTTTCATCGTCAATAAGAAGGTCCAAGGGATACAGTAAAACCGAAGTCAAGCATCGGAATCTATAACTAGTGTCACAGGAATGGTTCAAAACATAGCCAGTAAGAAAAGTCAGTCTTCTCGTACTTAAGTAGGCACTGTGGCGTATCTATTTAATTCCGATGCAATTTCTGTGTTTCCTCGTCAATAAGAAGGTCAGAGGGATACAGTAAACCTGAAGTGAAGCATCGGGATCTATAACTAGTGTCACAGGAATGGTTCAAAGCATAGTCAGTAAGAAGACTCAGTCTTCTTGTACTTAAGTCGGCATTGTGCCTTTTGTATTTAACTCCGATGCAATTTCTGTGTTTCATCGTCAATAAGAAGGTCCAAATGATACAGTAAACCTGAAGTGAAGCATCGGAATCTACAACTAGTGTCACAGGAACGGTTCAAAACATAGACAGTGAGATAAGTCAGTCGTCTTGTACTTAAGCGGGCATTGTGCCTTTTCTATTTTATTCCGATGCAATTTCTGTGTTTATCGTCAATAAGAAGGTCAGAGGGATACAGTAAACCTGAAGTGAAGCATCCGAATCTATAACTAGTGTCACATGAATGGTTCAAAACATAGTCAGTAAAAAAAATCAGTCTTCTTGTACTGAAGTCGGCATTGTGCCTTTTGTATTTAATTCCGATGCAATTTCTGTGTTTCGTCGTCAATAAGAAGGTCAGAGGGATACAGTATACCTGAAGTGAAGCATCGGAATCTATAACTAGTGTCACAGGAATGGTTCAAAACATAGCCGGTAAGAAGAGTCAGTCTTTTTGTACTTAAGTCGGCATTGTGCCTTTTGTGTTTAATTCAGATGCAATTTCTGTGTTTCATCGTCAATAACAAGGTCCAAGGGATACAGTAAACCTGAAGTGAAGCATCGGAATCTATAACTAGTGTCACAGGAACGGTTCAAGTCATAGTCAGTAAGAAGAGTCAGTCTTCTTGTACTTAAGTCGGCAATGTTACTTTTGTATTTAATTCCGATGCAATTTCTGTGTTTCATCGTCAATAAGAAGGTCCAAGGGATACAGTAAACCTGGAGTGAAGCATCGGAATCCATAACTAGTGTCACAGGAATGGTTTTAAACATAGACAGTAGGAAGAGTCAGTCTTCTTGTACTTAAGTCGGCATTGTGCATTTTGTATTTAATTCCGATGTAATTTCTGTGTTTCATGGTCAATAAGAAGGTCCAAGGGATACAGTAGACCTGAATTGAAGCATCGGAATCTATAACTAGTGTCATAGGATTGGTTCTAAACATAGAACGTAAGAAGAGTCATTCTTCTTGTACTTAAGTCGGCATTGTGCCTTTTGTATTTAATTCCGATGCAATTTCTGTGTTTCATCGTCAATAAGAAGGACAGAGGGATACAGTAAACCTGAAGTGAAGCATCGGAATCTATAACTAGAGTCACAGGAATGTTTCAAATCATAGACAGTAAGAAGAGTCAGCCTTCTTGTACTTAAGTCGAGCAGATGCGCAAAACTATAGACCTATATCTCTTACGTCGATCTCTTGTAGACTTTTAGAACATGTTTTTTGCTCGCGTATCATGTCATTTCTTGAAACCCAGAATCTACTATGTAGGAATCAACATGGATTCCGGAAACAGCGATCGTGTGAGACCCAACTCGCCTTATTTGTTCATGAGACCCAGAAAATATTAGATACAGGCTCCCAGGTAGATGCTATTTTTCTTGACTTCCGGAAGGCGTTCGATACAGTTCCGCACTGTCGCCTGATAAACAAAGTAAGAGCCTACGGAATATCAGACCAGCTGTGTGGCTGGATTGAAGAGTATTTAGCAAACAGAACACAGCATCTTGTTATCAATGGAGAGACGTCTACAGACGTTAAAGTAACCTCTGGCGTGCCACAGGGGAGTGTTATGGGGCCATTGCTTTTCACAATATATATAAATGACTTATTAGATAGTGTCGGAAGTTCCATGCGGCTTTTCGCGGATGATGCTGTAGTATACAGAGAAGTTGCTGCATTAGAAAATTGTAGCGAAATACAGGAAGATCTGCAGCGGATAGGCACTTGGTGCAGGGAGTGGCAACTGACCCTTAACATAGACAAATGTAATGTATTGCGAATACATAGAAAGAAGGATCCTTTATTGTATGATTATATGATAGCGGGACAAACATTGGTAGCAGTTACTTCTGTAAAATATCAGGGAGTGTGCGTACGGAACGATTTGAAGTGGAATGATCATATAAAATTAATTGTTGGTAAGGCGGGTACCAGGTTGAGATTCATTGGGAGAGTGCTTAGAAAATGTAGTCCATCACCAAAGGAGGTGGCTTACAAAACACTCGTTCGACCTATACTTGAGTATTGCTCATCAGTGTGGGATCCGTACCAGGTCGGGTTGACGGAGGAGATAGAGAAGATCCAAAGAAGAGCGGCGCGTTTTGTCACCGGGTTATTTGGTAACCGTGATAGCGTTACGGAGATGTTTAATAAACTCAAGTGGCAGACTCTGCAAAAGAGGCGCTCTGCATCGCAGTGTAGCTTGCTCGCCAGGTTTAGAGAGGGTGCGTTTCTGGATGAGGTATCGAATATATTGCTTCCCCCTACTTATACCTCCCGAGGAGATCACGAGTGTAAAATTAGAGAGATTAGAGCGCGCACGGAGGCTTTCAGACAGTCGTTCTTCCCGCGAACCATACGCGACTGGAACAGGAAAGGAAGGTAATGACAGTGGCACGTAAAGTGCCCTCCGCCACACACCGTTGGGTGGCTTACGGAGTATCAATGTAGATGTAGATGTAGAAGTTGGCATTGTGCCTTTTCTATTTAATTCCGATGCAATTTCTGTGTTTCATCGTCAATAAGAAGGTTTAAGGGATATAGTAAACCTGAAGTGAAGCATCGGAATCTATAACTAGTGTCACAGGAATGGTTCAAAACATAGACTGTAGGAAGGGTCAGTCTTCTTGTACTTAAGTCGTCATTGTGCCTTTTGTATTTAATTCCGATTCAATTTCTGTGTTTCAGCGTCAATAAGAAGGTTCAAGGGATACAGTAAACCTGAAGTGAAGCATCGGAATCTATAACGAGTGTCACAGGAATGGTTCAAAACACAGACAGTAGGAAGAGTCAGTCTTCTTGTACTTAAGTCGGCATTGTGCCTTTTGTATTTAATTCCGATGCAATTTCTGTGTTTCCTCGTCAATAAGAAGGTCAGAGGGATACAGTAAACCTGAAGTGAAGCATCGGGATCTATAACTAGTGTCACAGGAATGGTTCAAAGCATAGTCAGTAAGAAGACTCAGTCTTCTTGTACTTAAGTCGGCATTGTGCCTTTTGTATTTAACTCCGATGCAATTTCTGTGTTTCATCGTCAATAAGAAGGTCCAAATGATACAGTAAACCTGAAGTGAAGCATCGGAATCTACAACTAGTGTCACAGGAACGGTTCAAAACATAGACAGTGAGATAAGTCAGTCGTCTTGTACTTAAGCGGGCATTGTGCCTTTTCTATTTTATTCCGATGCAATTTCTGTGTTTATCGTCAATAAGAAGGTCGGAGGGATACAGTAAACCTGAAGTGAAGCATCCGAATCTATAACTAGCGTCACAGGAATGGTTCAAAACATAGTCAGTAAAAAAAATCAGTCTTCTTGTACTGAAGTCGGCATTGTGCCTTTTGTATTTAATTCCGATGCAATTTCTGTGTTTCGTCGTCAATAAGAAGGTCAGAGGGATACAGTATACCTGAAGTGAAGCATCGGAATCTATAACTAGTGTCACAGGAATGGTTCAAAACATAGCCGGTAAGAAGAGTCAGTCTTTTTGTACTTAAGTCGGCATTGTGCCTTTTGTGTTTAATTCAGATGCAATTTCTGTGTTTCATCGTCAATAACAAGGTCCAAGGGATACAGTAAACCTGAAGTGAAGCATCGGAATCTATAACTAGTGTCACAGGAACGGTTCAAGTCATAGTCAGTAAGAAGAGTCAGTCTTCTTGTACTTAAGTCGGCAATGTTACTTTTGTATTTAATTCCGATTCAATTTCTGTGTTTCATCGTCAATAAGAAGGTCCAAGGGATACAGTAAACCTGGAGTGAAGCATCGGAATCTATAACTAGAGTCACAGGAATGGTTTTAAACATAGACAGTAGGAAGAGTCAGTCTTCTTGTACTTAAGTCGGCATTGTGCATTTTGTATTTAATTCCGATGTAATTTCTGTGTTTCATGGTCAATAAGAAGGTCCAAGGGATACAGTAGACCTGAATTGAAGCATCGGAATCTATAACTAGTGTCATAGGATTGGTTCTAAACATAGAACGTAAGAAGAGTCATTCTTCTTGTACTTAAGTCGGCATTGTGCCTTTTGTATTTAATTCCGATGCAATTTCTGTGTTTCATCGTCAATAAGAAGGACAGAGGGATACAGTAAACCTGAAGTGAAGCATCGGAATCTATAACTAGAGTCACAGGAATGTTTCAAATCATAGACAGTAAGAAGAGTCAGCCTTCTTGTACTTAAGTCGAGCAGATGCGCAAAACTATAGACCTATATCTCTTACGTCGATCTCTTGTAGACTTTTAGAACATGTTTTTTGCTCGTGTATCATGTCATTTCTTGAAACCCAGAATCTACTATGTAGGAATCAACATGGATTCCGGAAACAGCGATCGTGTGAGACCCAACTCGCCTTATTTGTTCATGAGACCCAGAAAATATTAGATACAGGCTCCCAGGTAGATGCTATTTTTCTTGACTTCCGGAAGGCGTTCGATACAGTTCCGCACTGTCGCCTGATAAACAAAGTAAGAGCCTACGGAATATCAGACCAGCTGTGTGGCTGGATTGAAGAGTATTTAGCAAACAGAACACAGCATCTTGTTATCAATGGAGAGACGTCTACAGACGTTAAAGTAACCTCTGGCGTGCCACAGGGGAGTGTTATGGGGCCATTGCTTTTCACAATATATATAAATGACCTAGTAGATAGTGTCGGAAGTTCCATGCTGCTTTTCGCGGATGATGCTGTAGTATACAGAGAAGTTGCTGCATTAGAAAATTGTAGCGAAATACAGGAAGATCTGCAGCGGATAGGCACTTGGTGCAGGGAGTGGCAACTGACCCTTAACATAGACAAATGTAATGTATTGCGAATACATAGAAAGAAGGATCCTTTATTGTATGATTATATGATAGCGGGACAAACATTGGTAGCAGTTACTTCTGTAAAATATCAGGGAGTGTGCGTACGGAACGATTTGAAGTGGAATGATCATATAAAATTAATTGTTGGTAAGGCGGGTACCAGGTTGAGATTCATTGGGAGAGTGCTTAGAAAATGTAGTCCATCACCAAAGGAGGTGGCTTACAAAACACTCGTTCGACCTATACTTGAGTATTGCTCATCAGTGTGGGATCCGTACCAGGTCGGGTTGACGGAGGAGATAGAGAAGATCCAAAGAAGAGCGGCGCGTTTTGTCACCGGGTTATTTGGTAACCGTGATAGCGTTACGGAGATGTTTAATAAACTCAAGTGGCAGACTCTGCAAAAGAGGCGCTCTGCATCGCAGTGTAGCTTGCTCGCCAGGTTTAGAGAGGGTGCGTTTCTGGATGAGGTATCGAATATATTGCTTCCCCCTACTTATACCTCCCGAGGAGATCACGAGTGTAAAATTAGAGAGATTAGAGCGCGCACGGAGGCTTTCAGACAGTCGTTCTTCCCGCGAACCATACGCGACTGGAACAGGAAAGGAAGGTAATGACAGTGGCACGTAAAGTGCCCTCCGCCACACACCGTTGGGTGGCTTACGGAGTATCAATGTAGATGTAGATGTAGAAGTCGGCATTGTGCCTTTTCTATTTAATTCCGATGCAATTTCTGTGTTTCATCGTCAATAAGAAGGTTTAAGGGATATAGTAAACCTGAAGTGAAGCATCGGAATCTATAACTAGTGTCACAGGAATGATTCAAAACATAGTCAGTAAGGAGCGTCAGTCTTCTTGTACTTAAGTCGGCATTGTGCCTTTTCTATTTAATTCTGATGCATTTTCTGTGTTTCATCGTCAATAAGAAGGTCCAAGGGATTCAGTAAACCTGGAGTGTAGCATCGGAATTTATAACTAGTGGCACAGGAATGGTTCAAAACATAGACAGTAAGAAGATTCAGTCTTCTTGTACTTAATTCTGCATTGTGCCTTTTGTAATTAATTCCGATGCAATTTTTGTGTTTCATCGTCAATAAGAAGGTCCAAGGGATACAGTAAACCTGAAGTGAATCCTCGGAATTTAAGTGTCACAGGAATGGCTCAAATCATAATCAGTAAGAAGAGTCATTCTTCTTGTACTTAAGTCGGCATTGTGCCTTTTGTATTTAAATCCGATGCAATTTCTGTGTTTCATCGTCAATAAGAAGGACCAAGGGATACAGTTAACCTGGAGAGAAGCATCGGAATCTATAACTAGTGTCACAGCAATGGTTCAAAACATAGACAGCAAGAAGAGTCAGTCTTCTTGTACTTAAGTCGGCATTGTGCCTTTTGTATTTATTCCGATGCAATTTCTGTGTTTCATCGTCAATAAGAAGGTCCAAGGGAAACACTAATCCTGAAGTTAAGCATCGGAATCTAAAACTAGTGTCACAGGAATGGTTCAAAGCATAGACGGTAGGAAGAGTCAGTCTTCTTGTACTAATGTCGGCATTGTGCCTTTTGCATTTAATTCCGATGCAATTTCTGTGTTTCATCTTCAATAAGAAGGTCCAAGAGATACAGTAAACCTGGAGTGAAGCATTGGAATCTATAACTAGTTTCACAGGGACGGTTCAAATCATAGTCAGGAAGAAGAGTCAGGCTTCTTGTACTTAAGTCATCATTAAGCATTTTCTATTTAATTCTGATGCAATTTCTGTGTTTCATCGTCAATAAGAAGGTCCAAGGGATACAGTAAACCTGGAGTGAAGCATCGGAATCTATAACTAGTGTCACAGGAATGGTTCAAACCATAGACAGTAAGAAGAGTCAATCTCCTTGTACTTAAGTCGGCCTTGTACCTTTTGTATTTAATTCCGATGCAATTTCTGTGTTTCATCGTCAATAAGAAGATCAGAGGGATACAGTAAAACTGAAGTGAAGCATCGGTATCTATAACTAGTGTCACAGGAATGGTTCAAAGCATTGACAGTAGGAAGAGTCAGTCTTCTTGTACTTAAGTCGGCATTGTGCCTTTAGTATTTTATTCCGATGCAATTTCTGAGATTCATCGTCAATAAGAAGGTCCAAGGGATACAGTAAACCTGAAGTGAAGCATCGGAATCTATAACTAGTATCACAGGAACGGTTCAAGTCACAGTCAGTAAGAAGAGTCAGTCTTCTTGTACTTAAGTCGGCAATGATACTTTTGTATTTAATTCCGATGCAATTTCTGTGTTTCATCGTCAATAAGAAGGTCCAAGGGATAAAGTAATCCTGATGTTAAGCATCGGAATCTAAAACTAGTGTCACAGGAATGGTTCAAAGCATAGATAGTAGGAAGAGTCAGTCTACATGTACTTAAGTAGACATTGTTCCTATTGTATTTAATTCCGATGCAATTTCTGTGTTTCATTGTCAATAAGTAGGTCCATGGGACACAGCAAACCTGGAGTGAATCATCGGAATCTATAACTAGAGTCACAGGAACGGTTCAAAACATAGACAGTCAGTAGAGTCAGTCTTCTTGTACTTAAGTCGGCATTGTGCCTTTTGTATTTATTCCGATGCAATTTCTGTGTTTCATCGTCAATAAGAAGGTGCAAGGGAAACACTAATCCTGAAGTTAAGCATCGGAATCTATAACTAGTGTCACAGGAATGGTTCAAAACATAGACAGTAGGAAGAGTCAGTCTTGTAGTACTTAAGTCGGCATTGTGCCATTTCTATTTAATTCCGATGCAATTTATGTGTTTCTTCGTCAATACGACGGTCAGAGGGATAAAGTAAACCTGAAGTGAAGCATCGGAATCCATAACTAGTGTCACAGGAATGCTTAAAACATAGACAGTTGGAAGAGTCAGTCTTCTTGTACTTAAGTCGGCATTGTGTCTTTTGTATTTAATTGCGATGCAATTTCTGTGTTTCATCGTCAATAAGAAGGTCCAAGGGATACAGTAAACCAGAAATGAACCATCGGAATCTATAACTAGTGTCACAGAAATGGTTCAAAACATAGACAGTAGGAAAAGTCAGTCTACATGTACTTAAGTCGGCATTGTGCCTTTTGTATTTAATTCCGATGCAATTTCTGTGTTTCATCGTCAATAAGAAGGTCCAAGGGATACAGTAAACCTGGAGTGAAGCATCGGAATCTATAACTAGTGTCACAGAAACGTTTCAAAACATTGACAGTAGGAAGAGTAAGTCTTCTTGTACTTAATTCTGCATTGTGCCTTTTGTATTTAATTCCGACGCAATTTCTGTGTTTCATCGTCAATAAGAAGGTCCAAGGGATACAGTAAACCAGAAATGAACCATCGGAATCTATAACTAGTGTCACAGGAATGGTTCAAAACATAGTCAGTAAGGAGCGTCAGTCTTCTTGTACTTAAGTCGGCATTGTGCCTTTTCTATTTAATTCTGATGCATTTTCTGTATTTCATCGTCAATCAGAAGGTCCAAGGGATACAGTAAACCTGGAGTGTAGCATCGGAATTTATAACTAGTGTCACAGGCATGGTTCAAAACATAGACAGTAAGAAGATTCAGTCTTCTTGTACTTAATGCTGCATTGTGCCTTTTGTATTTAATTCCGATGCAATTTTTGTGTTTCATCGTCAATAAGAAGGTCCAAGGGATACAGTAAACCTGAAGTGAATCCTCGGAATTTAAGTGTCACAGGAATGGCTCAAATCATATTCAGTAAGAAGAGTCAGTCTTCTTGTACTTAAGTCGGCATTGTGCCTTTTGTATTTAAATCCGATGCAATTTCTGTGTTTCATCGTCAATAAGAAGGACCAAGGGATACAGTTAACCTGGAGAGAAGCATCGGAATCTATAACTAGTGTCACAGCAATGGTTCAAAACATAGACAGTAGGAAGAGTCAGTCTTGTAGTACTTAAGTCGGCATTGTGCCATTTCTATTTAATTCCGATGCAATTTCTGTGTTTCTTCGTCAATACGACGGTCAGAGGGATAAAGTAAACCTGAAGAGAAGCATCGGAATCTATAACTAGTGTCACAGGAATGCTTAAAACATAGACAGTTGGAAGAGTCAGTTTTCTTGTACTTAAGTCGGCATTGTGTCTTTTGTATTTAATTGCGATGCAATTTCTGTGTTTCTTCGTCAATAAGAAGGTCCAAGGGATACAGTAAACCAGAAATGAACCATCGGAATCTATAACTAGTGTCACAGAAATGGTTCAAAACATAGACAGTAGGAAAAGTCAGTCTACATGTACTTATGTCGGCATTGTGCCTTTTGTATTTAATTCCGATGCAATTTCTGTGTTTCATCGTCAATAAGAAGGTCCAAGGGATACAGTAAACCTGGAGTGAAGCATCCGAATCTATAACTAGTGTCACAGAAACGTTTCAAAACATTGACAGTAAGAAGAGTAAGTCTTCTTGTACTTAATTCTGCATTGTGCCTTTTGTATTTAATTCCGACGCAATTTCTGTGTTTCATCGTCAATAAGAAGGTCCAAGGGATACAGTAAACCAGAAATGAACCATCGGAATCTATGACTAGTGTCACAGGAATGGTTCAAAACATAGTCAGTAAGGAGCGTCAGTCTTCTTGTACTTAAGTCGGCATTGTGCCTTTTCTATTTAATTCTGATGCATTTTCTGTATTTCATCGTCAATAAGAAGGTCCAAGGGATACAGTAAACCTGGAATGTAGCATCGGAAATTATAACTAGTGTCACAGGAATGGTTCAAAACATAGACAGTAAGAAGATTCAGTCTTCTTGTACTTAATTCTGCATTGTGCCTTTTGCATTTAATTCCGATGCAATTTTTGTGTTTCATCGTCAATAAGAAGGTCCAAGGGATACAGTAAACCTGAAGTGAATCCTCGGAATTTAAGTGTCACAGGAATGGCTCAAATCATAATCAGTAAGAAGAGTCAGTCTTCTTGTACTTAAGTCGGCATTGTGCCTTTTGTATTTAATTCCGATGCAATTTCTGTGTTTCATCGTCAATAAGAAGGTCCAAGGGATAAAGTAATCCTGATGTTAAGCATCGGAATCTAAATCTAGTGTCACAGGAATGGTTCAAAGCATAGATAGTAGGAAGAGTCAGTCTACATGTACTTAAGTAGACATTGTTCCTATTGTATTTAATTCCGATGCAATTTCTGTGTTTCATTGTCAATAAGTAGGTCCATGGGACACAGCAAACCTGGAGTGAATCATCGGAATCTATAACTAGAGTCACAGGAACGGTTCAAAACATTGACAGTCAGTAGAGTCAGTCTTCTTGTACTTAAGTCGGCATTGTGCCTTTTGTATTTAATTCCGATGCAATTTCTGTGTTTCATCGTCAGTAAGAAGGTTTAAGGGATACAGTAAACCTGGAGTGAAGCATCGGAATCTATAACTAGTGTCACAGGAATGGTTCAAAACATAGACAGTAAGAAGAGCCAGTCTTCTTGTACTTAAGTCGGCATTGTGCCTTTTCTATTTAATTCTGATGCATTTTCTGTATTTCATCGTCAATAAGAAGGTCCAAGGGATACAGTAAACCTGGAGTGTAGCATCGGAATTTATAACTAGGTTCACAGGAATGGTTCAAAACATAGACAGTAAGAAGATTCAGTCTTCTTGTACTTAATTCTGCATTGTGCCTTTTGTATTTAATTCCGATGCAATTTTTGTGTTTCATCGTCAATAAGAAGGTCCAAGGGATACAGTAAACCTGAAGTGAATCCTCGGAATTTAAGTGTCACAGGAATGGCTCAAATCATAATCAGTAAGAAGAGTCAGTCTTCTTGTACGTAAGTCGGCATTATGCCTTTTGTATTTCAATCCGATGAAATTTCTGTGTTTCATCGTCAATAAGAAGGACCAAGGGATACAGTTAACCTGGAGAGAAGCATCGGAATCTATAACTAGTGTCACAGCAATGGTTCAAAACATAGACAGCAAGAAGAGTCAGTCTTCTTCTACTTAAGTCGGCATTGTGCTTTTTGTATTTAATTCCGATGCAATTTCTGTGTTTCATCTTCAATAAGAAGGTCCAAGATATACAGTAAACCTGGAGTGAAGCATTGGAATCTATAACTAGTTTCACAGGGACGGTTCAAAACATAGACAGGAAGAAGAGTCAGGCTTCTTGTACTTAAGTCATCATTAAGCACTTGCTATTTAATTCTGATGCAATTTCTGTGTTTCATCGTCAATAATAAGGTCCAAGGGATACTGTAAACCTGGGGTGAAGCATCGGAATCTATAACTAGTGTCACAGGAATGGTTCAAACCATAGACAGTAAGAAGAGTCAATCTTCTTGTACTTAAGTCGGCCTTGTGCCTTTTCTATTTAATTCCGATGCAATTTCTGTGTTTCATCGTCAATAAGAAGATCAGAGGGATACAGTAAAACTGAAGTGAAGCATCGGCATCTATAACTAGTGTCACAGGAATGGTTCAAAGCATTGACAGTAGGAAGAGACAGTCTTCTTGTACTTAAGTCGGCATTGTGCCTTTTGTATTTTATTCCGATGCAATTTCTGAGATTCATCGTCAATAAGAAGGTCCAAGGGATACAGTAAACCCGAAGTGAAGCATCGGAATCTATAACTAGTATCACAGGAACGGTTCAAGGCACAGTCAGTAAGAAGAGTCAGTCTTCTTGTACTTAAGTCGGCAATGTTACTTTTGTATTTAATTCCGATGCAATTTCTGTGTTTCATCGTCAATAAGAAGGTCCAAGGGATAAAGTAATCCTGATGTTAAGCATCGGAATCTAAAACTAGTGTCACAGGAATGGTTCAAAGCATAGATAGTAGGAAGAGTCAGTCTACATGTACTTAAGTAGACATTGTTCCTATTGTATTTAATTCCGATGCAATTTCTGTGTTTCATTGTCAATAAGTAGGTCCATGGGACACAGCAAACCTGGAGTGAATCATCGGAATCTATAACTACTTTCACAGGGATGGTTCAAAACATAGTCAGTAAAAAGAGTCAGTCTTCTTATACTTATGACGGCATTGTGCCTTTTGTATTTAATTCCGATGCAATTTCTGTGTTTCGTCTTCAATAAGAAGGTCCAAGAGATACAGTAAACCTGGAGTGAAGCATCGGAATCTATAACTAGTGTCACAGGGACGGTTCAAATCATAGTCAGGAAGAAGAGTCAGGCTTCTTCTACTTAAGTCATCATTGTGCATTTTCTATTTAATTCTGATGCAATTTCTGTGTGTCATTGTCAATAAGAAGGTCCAAGGGATACAGTAAACCTGGAGTGAAGCATCGGAATCTATAACTAGTGTCACAGCGACGGTTCAAATCATAGACAGTAAAATGAGTCAGTATTCTTGTACTGAAGTCGGCATTGTGCTTTTTGTATTTAATTCCGATGCAATTTCTGTGTTTCATCGTCACAAAGAAGGTCAGAGGGATACAGTAAACCTCAAATGAACCATCGGATTCTATAACTAGTGTCACAGGAATGGTTCAAAATGTAGACTGTAGGAAAAGTCAATCTACATGTACTTAAGTCGGCATTGTGCCTTTTGTATTTAATTCCGATGCAATTTCTGTGTTTCATCGTCAAGAAGAAGGTCCAAGGGATACAGTAGACCTGAATTGAAGCATCGGAATCTATAACTAGTGTCAGAGGAAAGGTTCAAAACATAGACAGTAAGAAGAGTCAGTCTTCTTGTACTTAAGTCGGCATTGTGCCTTTTGTATTTAATTCCGATGCAATTTCTGTGTTTTATCGTCAATAAGAAGGTCAGAGGGATACAGTAAACCTGAAGTGAAGCATCGGAATCTATAACTAGAGTCACAGGAACGGTTCATAACATAGACAGTGAGTAGAGTCAGTCTTCTTGAACTTAAGTCGGCATTGTGCCTTTTGTATTTAATTCCGATGCAATTTCTGTGTTTCATCGTCAATAAGAAGGTCCAAGGGATACAGTAATCCTGAAGTTAAGCATCGGAATCTATGACTAGTGTCACAGGAATGGTTAAAAGCATAGTCAGTAAGAAGAGTCAGTCTTCTTGTACTTAGGTCGGCATTGTGCCTTTTGTATTAAATTCCGATGCAATTTCTGTGTTTCATCGTCAATACGAAGGTCAGAGGGATACAGTAAACATGATGTGAAGCATCGGAATCTATAACTAGTGTCACAGGAATGGTTCAAAACATAGTCAGTAAGAAGAGTCAGACTTCTGGTACTTAAGTCGGCATTGTAAGTTTTGTATTTAATTTCGATACTATTTCTGTGTTTCATCGCCAATAAGAGGGTCCAAGGGATACAGTAAACCTGGAGTGCGGCATCGGAATCTATAACTAGTGTCACAGGGATGGTTCAAAACATAGACAGTAAGAAGAGTCAGTCTTCTTGTACTTAAGTCGGCATTGTGCCTTTTGTATTTAATTCCGATGCAATTTCTGTGTTTCATCGTTAATAAGAAGGTCCAAACGATACAGTAAACCTGAAGTGAAGCATCGGAATCTATAACTAGTGTCACAGGAATGGTTCAAAACATAGACAGTAGGAAGAGTCGGTCTTGAAGTACTTAAGTCGGCATTGTGCCATTTCTATTTAATTCCGATGCAATTTCTGTGTTTCTTCGTCAATACGACGGTCAGAGGGATAAAGTAAACCTGAAGTGAAGCATTGGAATCTATAACTAGTGTCACAGAAATGGTTCAAAACATAGACAGTAGGAAAAGTCAGTCTACATGTACTTAAGTCGGCATTGTGCCTTTTGTATTTAATTCCGATGCAATTTCTGTGTTTCATCGTCAATAAGAAGGTCCAAGGGATACAGTAAACCTGGAGTGAAGCATCGGAATCTATAACTAGTGTCACAGAAACGTTTCAAAACATTGACGGTAAGAAGAGTCAGTCTTCTTGTACTTAATTCTGCATTGTGCCTTTTGTATTTAATTCCTACGCAATGTCTGTGTTTCATCGTCAATAAGAAGGTCCAAGGGATACAGAAATCCTGAAGTTAAGCATCGGAATCTATGACTAGTGTCACAGGAATGGTTCAAATCATAGTCAGTAAGAAGAGTCAGTCTTCTTGTACTTAAGTCGGTATTGTCCCTTTTGTATTTAATTCCGATGCAATTTCTGTGTTTCATCGTTAATAAGAAGGTCCAAGGGATACAGTAAACCTGTAGTGAAGCAGCGGAATCTATAACTAGCGTCACAGGGACGGTTCAAAACATAGATAGTAAGATGAGTCAGTTTTCTTGTACTTAAGTCGGCATTGTGCTTTTTGTATTTAATTCCGATGCAATATCTGTGTTTCATCGTCACTAAGAAGGTCAGAGGGAAACAGTAATCATGAAGTTAAGCATCGGAATCTATAACTAGAGTCACAGGAATGGTTCAAAGCATAGTCAGTAAGAAGAGTCAGTCTTCTTGTAGTTAAGTCGGCATTGTGCCTTTTGTATTTAATTCCGATGCAATTTCTGTGTTTCATCGTCAATAAGAAAGTCCAAGGGATACAGTAAACCTGAAGTGAAGCATCGGAATCTATAACTAGTATCACAGGAATGGTTCAAAACATAGACAGTAGGAAGAGTCAGTCTTCTAGTACTTAAGTCGGCATTGTGCCTTTTCTATTTAATTCCGATGCAATTTCTGTGTTTCTTCGTCAATACGACGATCAGAGGGATAAAGTAAACCTGAAGTGAAGCATCGGAATCTATAACTAGTGTCACAGGAATTGTTCAAATCATAGACAGTTGGAAGAGTCAGTCCTCTTGTACTTAAGTCGGCATTGTGCCTTTTGTATTTAATTCCGATGCAATTTCTGTGTTTCATCGTCAATAAGAAGGTCCAAGGGATACAGTAAACCAGAAATGAACCATCGGAATCTATAACAAGTGTCACATGAATGGTTCATAACATAGACAGCAGGGAAAGTCAGTCTACATGTACTTAAGTCGGCATTGTGCCTTTTGTATTTAATTCCGATGCAATTTCTGTGTTTCATCGTCAATTAGAAGGTCAGAGGGATACAGTAATCCTGAAGTGAAGCATCGGAATCTATGACTAGTGTCACAGGAATGGTTCAAAACATAGTCAGTAAGAAGAAACAGTCTTCTTGTACTTAAGTTATCATTGTGCCTTTTCTATTTAATTATGATGCTTTTTTCTCTGTTTCATCGTCAATAAGAAGGTCCAAGGAATACAGTAAACCTGGAGTGAAGCATCGTAATCTATAACTAGTGTCACATTAATGGTTCAAAACATAGACAGTAAGAAGAGTCAGATTTCTTTTACTTCATTCGGCATTGTACCTTTCCAATTTAATTCCGATGCAATTTTATGTTTTTCATCGTCAATAAGAAGGTCCAAGGGATACAGTAAACCTGGAGTGAAGCATCGGAGTCCATAACTAGTGTCACAGGAATGGTTCAAAACATAGACAGTAAGACGAGTCAATCTTCTTGTACTCAATTCGGCATTGTGCCATTTGTATTTAATTCCGATGCAATTTCTGTGTTTCATCGTCAATAAGAGGGTCAGAGGGATACAGTTAACCTGAAGTGAAGCATCAGAATCTATAACTAGTGTCACAGGAAAGGTTCAAAACATAGTCAGTAAGAAGAGTCAGTCTTCTTGTACATAAGTCTGCATTGTGCTTTTTGTATTTAATTCCGATGCAATTTCTGTGTTTCATCTCAATAAGAAGGTCCAAGGGATACAGTAAACCTGGAGTGAAGCATCGGCATCAATAACTAGTGTCACAGGGATGGTTCAAAACATAGATAGTAAGATGAGTCAGTATTCTTGTACTTAAGTCGGCATTGTGCCTTTTCTATTTAATTCCGACGCAATTTCTGTGTTTCAACGTCAATAAGATGGCCCAAGGCATACAATAAACCTGGAGTGAAGCATCGGAATCTATAACTAGTGTCACAGGGATGGTTCAAAACATAGACAGTAAGAAGAGTCAGTCTTCTTGTACTTAAGTCGGCATTGTCCTTTTGTATTTAATTCCGATGAAATTTCTGTGTTTCATCGTCAATAAGAAGGTCCAAGGGATACAGTAAACCTGAAGTGAAGCAACGGAATTTATAACTAGTGTCACAGGAATGGTTCAAAACATAGTCAGTAAGAAGAGTCAGACTTCTGGTACTTAAGTCGGCATTGTGAGTTTTGTATTTAATTCCGATGCAATTTCTTTTTTTCATCGTCAATAAGAAGGTCCAAGGGATACAGTAAAACTGGAGGTAAGCATCGTAATCTATAACTAGAGTCACAGGAACGGTTCAAATCATAGACAGTAAGATGAGTCAGTATTCTTGTACTTCAGTTGGCATTGTGCTTTTTGTATTTAATTCCGATGCAATGTCTGTGTTTCATCGTCACTAAGAATGTCAGTGGTATACAGTAATCGAGAAATTAAGCATCGGAATCTATAACTAGTGTCACAGGAATGGTTCAAAATATAGTCAGTAAGAAGAGTCAGTCTTCTTGTAGTTAAGTCGGCATTGTGCCTTTTCTATTTAATTCCGATGCAATTTCTGTGTTTCATCGTCAATAAGAAGGTCAGAGGGATACAGTAAACCTTAACTTAAGCATCGGAATAAAAAACTAGTGTCACAGGAATGGTTCACAACATAGACAGTAGGAAGAGTCAGTCTTCTTGAACTTAAGTCGGCATTGTGCTTTTCTATTTAATTCCGATGCGATTTCTGTGTTTCATCTCCAATAAGAAGGTCCAAGGGATACAGTAAACCTGAAGTGAAGCATCGAAATCTATAACTAGTATCACAGGAATGGTTCAAATCATAGACAGTAAGCAGAGTCAGTCTTCTTGTACTTAAGTCGGCATTGTGCCTTTTGTATTTAATTCCGATGCAATTACTGTGTTTCTTCGTCAATAAGAAGGTCCAAGGGAGACAGTAAACCTGGACAGAAGCATCGGAATCTGTAACTAGTGTCACAGGAATGGTTCAAATCATAGACAGTAAGAAGAGTCAGTCTTCTTGTACTTAAGTTGGCATTGTGAATGTTGTATTTAATTCCGATGCAATTTCTGTGTTTTATCGTCAATAGGAAGATCCAAGGGATACGGTAAACCTGGAGTGAAATATCGGAATCTGTAACTAGTGTCACAGGAATGGTTCAAAAGATAGACAGTAAGAAGAGTCAGTCTTCTTGTACTTAAGTCGGCATTGTGCATTTTTTATTTAATTCCGATGCAATTTCTGCCTTTCATCGTCAATAAGTATGTCCAAGGGATACAGTAAACCTAGAGTGAAGCATCGGAATCTATATCTAGTGTCACAGGAATGGTTCAAAACATAGACAGTAAGAAGATTCAGTCTTCTTGTACTTAAGTCGGCATTGCGCCTTATGTATTTAATTCCGATGTAATTTCTGTGTTTTATCGTCAATTAGAAGGTCAGAGGGATACAGTAAATGTGAAGTGAGGCATCGGAATCTATAACTAGTGTCACAGGAATGGTACAAAACATAGTCAGTAAGTAGAGTCAGTCTTCTTGTATTTAAGTCGGCATTGTGCTTTTTTGTATTTAATTCCGATGCAATTTCTGGGTTTCATCGTCAATATGAAGGTACAAGAGATACAGTAACAATGGAGTGTAGCATCGAAATCTATAACTAGTGTCACAGGAATGGTTCAAAACATAGACAGTAAGATGAGTCAGGCTTCTTGTACTTAATTCGGCATTGTGCTTTTTGTATTTAATTCCGATGCACTTTTTGTGTTTCATCGCCAATAAGAAGGTCCAAGGGATAAAGTAAACCTGAAGTGACGCTTCAGACTCTATTACTAGTATCACAGGAATGGTTCAAACATAGTCAGTAAGAAGAGTCAGTCTTCTTGTAGTTAAGTCGGCATTGTGCATTTTCTATTTAATTCCGATGCAATTTCTGTGTTTCATCGTCAATACGAAGGTCACAGGGATACAGTATACCTGAAATGAACCATCGGAATCTATAACTAGTGTCACAGGAATGGTTCAAAACATAGACATTAGGAAAAGTCAGTCTACATGTACTTAAGTCTGCTTTGTGCCTTTTGTATTTAATTCCGATGCAATTTCTGTGATTCATCGTCAATAAGAAGGTCAGAGGGATACAGTAAACCTGAAGTGAAGCATCGGAATCTATAACTAGTGTCACAGGATTGGTTCAAAACATAGTCAGTAAGAAGAGTCAGTCTTCTTGTACTTAAGTCGGCATTGTGACTTTTGTATTTAATTCCGATGCAATTTGTGTGTTTCATCGTTAATAAGAAGGTCCAAGGGATACAGTAAACCTGAAGTGAAGCATCGGAATCTATAACTAGTGTCACAGGAATGGTTCAAAAGATAGACAGTAGGATGAGTCAGTCTTCTTGTAATTAAGTCTGTATTGTACCTTCTCTATTTAATTCCGATGCAATTTCTGTTTTTCATCGTCAATAAGATGGTCAGAGGGATACAGTAAACCTGAGGTGAAGCATCGGAAACTATATCTAGTGTCACAGGATTGGTAAAAAACATAGAGAGTTGGGAGATTCAGTCTTCTTGTACTTAAGTCGGGATTGTGCCTTTTGTATTTTATTCCGATGCAATTTCTGTGTTTCACCGTCCATAAGAAGGTCCGAGGGATACAGTAAACGTCAAGTGAAGCATCGGAATAACAAACTAGTGTCACAGGAATGGTTCAAAATATAGAGAGTAGGAAGAGTCCGTCTTTTTGTACTTAAGACGGCATTGTGCTTTTTCTATTTAATTCCGATGCGATATCTGTGTCTCATCGTCAATAGGAATGTCCAAGGGATACAGTAAACCAGAAGTGAGGCATCGGAATCTATAACTAGTGTCACAGGATAGTCCAAAACATAGTCAGTAAGAAGAGTCCGTCTCCTTGTACTTAAGTCGGCAATGTGCTTTTGTATTTAATTCCGATGCAATTTCTGTGTTTCATCGCCAATAAGAAGGTCCAAGGGATACAGTAAACCTGAAGTGAAGCATCAGAATTTATAACTAGTATCACATTAATGGTTCAAAACATAGACAGTAAGCAGGGTCAGTCTTCTTGTACTTAAGTCGGCATTGTGCCTTTTATATTTAATTCCGATGCAATTTCTGTGTTTCATCGTCAATAAGAAGGGCAGAAGGATACAGTAAACCTGAAGTGAAGCATCAGAGTCTATATCTAGTGTCACAGGAATGGTTCAAATCATAGACAGTAGGAAGAATCAGTCTTCTTGTTCTTAAGCCGGCATTGGGCTTTTTCTATTTAATACCGATGCAATTTCTGGGTTTCATCGTCGGTAAGAAGGTCCAAGGGATACAGTGAAACTGAAGTGAAGCATCGGAATCTATAACTAGTGTCACAGGAATGGTTCAAAGCATAGTCAGTAAGAAGAGCTAGTCTTCTTGTACTTAAGTCGGCATTGTGCCTTTTCTTTTTAATGCCGATGCAATTTCTGTGTTTCATCGTCAATAAGAAGGTCCAAGGGATACAGTGAAACTGAATTGAAGCATCGGAATCTATAACTAGTGACACAGGAATGGTTCAAAGCATAGTCAATAAGAAGAGCCAGTCTTCTTGTACTTAAGTCGGCATTGTGCCTTTTGTATTTAATTCCGATGCAATTTCTGTGTTTCATCGTAAATAAGAAGGTCCAAGGGATACAGTAAACCTGGAGTGAAGCATCTGAATCTGTAACTAGTGTCACAGGAATGGTTCAAAGCATAGACAGTAATAAGAGTCAGTCTTATTGTTCTTAAGTCGGCATTGTGCATTATTTATTTAATTCCGATGCAATTTCTGTGTTTCATCGTCAATAAGAAGGTCTAAGGGATTGAGTAAAAATTGAGTGAAGCATCGTAATCTATATCTAGTGTCACAGGAATGGTTCAAAACATAGTCAGTAAGAAGAGTCTGTCTTTTGTACTTCAGTCGGCATTGTACCATTTGTATTTAATTCCGATGCAATTTCTGTGTTTCATCGTCAATAAGAAGGCCCAAGGGATACAGTAAACGTGAAGTGAAGCATCGAAATCTATAACCAGTGACACAGGAATGGTTCAAAACATAGACAGAAGAAGAGTCAGTCTTATTGTAGTTAAGTCGGCATTGTGTCTTTTGTATTTAATTCCGATGCAATTTCTGTGTTTCAACGTCAATATGAAGGTCCAAGGGATACAGTAAACCTGGAGTGAAGCATCGGAATCTATAACTAGTGTCACAGGAATGGTTCAAACATATACAGTAAGATGAGTCAGTCTTCTTGTGCTTAAGTCGGCATTGTGCCTTTGTATTTAATTCCGATGCTCTTTCTGTGTTTCATCGCCAATAAGAAGGTCCAAGGGATACAGTAAACCTGAATAGAAGCATCAGAATCTATAACTAATGTCACAGGAATGGTTCAAAACATAGTCAGTAAGAAGAGTCAGTCTTCTTGTACCTAAGTCGGCATTGTGCCTTTTGTATTTAATTTCGATGCAATTTCTGTGTTTCATCGCCACTAAGAAGGTCAGTGGGATACAGTTATCCTGAAGTTAAGCATCGGAATCTATAACTAGTGTCGCCGGAATGGTTCAAAACATAGTCAGTAAGAAGAGTCAGTCTTCTTGCAGTTAAGTCGGCATATTGCCTTTTGTATTTAATTCCGATGCAATTTCTGTGTTTCATCGTCAATAAGAAGGTCAGAGGGATACAGTAAACCTGAAGTGAAGCATCGGAATCTATAACTAGTGTCACAGGAATGGTTCGAAACGTAGACAGTTGGAAGAGTCAGTCTTCTTGTACTTAAGTCGCCATTGTGCCTTTTGTATTTAATTCCGATGCAATTTCTGTGTTTCATCGTCAATAGGAATGTCCAAGGGATACAGTAAACCTGAAATGAACCATCGGAATCTATAACTAGTGTCACAGGAATGGTTCATATCATAGACATTAGGAAAAGTCAGTCTACATGTACTTATGTCTCCTTTGTGCCTTTTGTATTTAATTCCGATGCAATTTCTGTGATTCATCGTCAATAAGAAGCTCAGAGGGATACAGTAAACCTGAAGTGAAGCATCGGAATCTATAACTAGTGTCACAGGAATGGTTCAAAACATAGTCAGTAGGAAGAGACAGTCTTCTTGTACTTAAGTCGGCATTGTGCCTTTTCTATTTAATTCCGATGCAATTTGTGTGTTTCATCGTTAATAAGAAGGTCGAAGGGATACAGTAAACCTGAAGTGAAGCATCGGAATCTATAACGAGTGTCACAGGAATGGTACAAAACATAGACAGTAGGAAGAGTCAGTCTTCTTGTACTTAACTCGGTATTGTGCCTTTTCTATTTAATTCCAATGCAATTTCTGTGTTTGATCGTCAATAAGAAGGTCAGAGGGATACAGTAAACCTGAAGAGAAGCATCGGATTCGATGACTAGTGTCACAGGAATGGTTCAAAACATAGACAGTAGGAAAAGTCAGTCTACACGTTCTTAAGTCGGCATTGTGCCTTTTGTATTTAATTCCGATGCAATTTCTGTGTTTCATCGTCAATAAGAAGGTCAGAGGGATACAGTAATCCTGAAGTGAAGCATCGGAATCTATGACTAGTGTCACAGGAATGGTTGAAAACATAGTCAGTAAGAAGAGTCAGTCTTCTTGTACTTAAGTTATCATTGTGCCTTTTCTATATAAATATGATGCAATTTCTCTGTTTCATCGTCAATAAGAAGGTCCAAGGAATACAGTAAACCTGGAGTGAAGCATCGTAATCTATAACTAGTGTCACATTAATGGTTCAAGACATAGACAGTAAGAAGAGTCAGACTTCTTTTACTTCATTCGGCATTGTACTTTTTGAATTTAATTCCGATGCAATATCTGTGTTTCATCGTCAATAAGAAGGTCCAAGGGATACAGTAAAACTGGAGTGAAGCATCGGAGTCCATAACTAGTGTCACAGGAATGGTTCAAAACATCCTCGCACAAACGAAAAAATGGCTGACATCGAAATAAGTGTCCAAGGAATAGAAAAGCAACTGGAATCACTCAATAGAGGAAAGTCCACTGGACCTGACGGGATACCAATTCGATTCTACAAAGAGTACGCGAAAGAACTTGCCTCCCTTCTAACAGCCGTGTACCGCAAGTCTCTAGAGGAACGGAGGGTTCCAAATGATTGGAAAAGAGCACAGATAGTCCCAGTCTTCAAGAAGGGTCGTCGAGCAGATGCGCAAAACTATAGTCCTATATCTCTTACGTCGATCTCTTGTAGAATTTTAGAACATGTTTTTTGCTCGCGTATCATGTCATTTCTGGAAACCCAGAATCTACTATGTAGGAATCAACATGGATTCCGGAAACAGCGATCGTGTGAGACCCAACTCGCCTTATTTGTTCATGAGACCCAGAAAATATTAGATACAGGCTCCCAGGTAGATGCTATTTTTCTTGACTTCCGGAAGGCGTTCGATACAGTTCCGCACTGTCGCCTGATAAACAAAGTAAGAGCCTACGGAATATCAGACCAGCTGTGTGGCTGGATTGAAGAGTATTTAGCAAACAGAACACAGCATGTTGTTATCAATGGAGAGACGTCTACAGACGTTAAAGTAACCTCTGGCGTGCCACAGGGGAGTGTTATGGGACCATTGCTTTTCACAATATATATAAATGACTTAGTAGATAGTGTCGGAAGTTCCATGCGGCTTTTCGCGGATGATGCTGTAGTATACAGAGAAGTTGCTGCATTAGAAAATTGTAGCGAAATACAGGAAGATCTGCAGCGGATAGGCACTTGGTGCAGGGAGTGGCAACTGACCCTTAACATAGACAAATGTAATGTATTGCGAATACATAGAAAGAAGGATCCTTTATTGTATGATTATATGATAGCGGGACAAACATTGGTAGCAGTTACTTCTGTAAAATATCTGGGAGTGTGCGTACGGAACGATTTGAAGTGGAATGATCATATAAAATTAATTGTTGGAAAGGCGGGTACCAGGTTGAGATTCATTGGGAGAGTGCTTAGAAAATGTAGTCCATCAACAAAGGAGGTGGCTTACAAAACACTCGTTCGACCTATACTTGAGTATTGCTCATCAGTGTGGGATCCGTACCAGGTCGGGTTGACGGAGGAGATAGAGAAGATCCAAAGAAGAGCGGCGCGTTTCGTCACTGGGTTATTTGGTAACCGTGATAGCGTTACGGAGATGTTTAATAAACTCAAGTGGCAGACTCTGCAAGAGAGGCGCTCTGCATCGCGGTGTAGCTTGCTCGCCAGGTTTCGAGAGGGTGCGTTTCTGGATGAGGTATCGAATATATTCCTTCCCCCTACTTATACTTCCCGAGGAGATCACGAATGTAAAATTAGAGAGATTAGAGCACGCACGGAGGCTTTCAGACAGTCGTTCTTCCCGCGAACCATCCGCGACTGGAACAGGAAAGGGAGGTAATGACAGTGGCACGTAAAGTGCCCTCCGCCACACACCGTTGGGTGGCTTGCGGAGTATCAATGTAGATGTAGATGTAGATGTAGACAGTGAGAAGAGTCAATCTTCTTGTACTCAATTCGCCATTGTGCCATTTTTATTTAATTCCGATGCAATATCTGTGTTTCATAGTCAATACGAAGGTAAGAGGGATACAGTAAACCTGAAGTGAAGCATCGGAATCTATGACTAGTGTCACAGGAATGGCTCAAAACATAGACAGTAAGAGGAGTCAGTCTTCTTGTACTTAAGTCGGCATTGTGTCTTTTGTATTTAATTCCGATGCAATTTCTGTGTTTCATCGTCACTAAGAATGTCAGTGGTATACAGTAATCCTGAAATTAAGCATCGTAATCTATAACTAGTGTCACAGGAATGGTTCAAAATATAGTCAGTAAGAAGAGTCAGTCTTCTTGTAGTTAAGTCGGCATTGTGCCGTTTGTATTTAATTCCGATGCAATTTCTGTGTTTCATCGTCAATAAGAAGGTCAGAGGGATACAGTAAACCTTAAGTTAAGCATCGGAATAAAAAACTGGTGTCACAGGAATGGTTCACAACATAGACAGTAGGAAGAGTCAGTCTTCTTGAACTTAAGTCGGCATTGTGCTTTTTCTATTTAATTCCGATGAGATTTCTGTGTCTCATCGTCGATAGGATGGTCCAAGGGATACAGTAAACCTGAAGTGAAGCATTGGAATCTATAACTAGTGTCACAGCAATGGTTCCAAACATAGTCAATAAGAAGAGTCAGTCTTCTTGTACTTAAAACGGCATTGTGCCTTTTCAATTTAATTCTGATGCAATTTCTGTGTTTCATCGTGAATAAGAAGGTCCAAGGGATACATTAAACCTGGAGTGAAGCATCGGAATCTATAACTAGTGTCACAGGAATGGTTCAAAACATTGACAGTAAGAAGAGTCAGTCTTCTTGTACTTAAGTCGGCATTGTGCCTTTTGTAGTTAATTCCGATGCAATATCTGTGTTTTATCGTCAATAAGAAGGTCAGAGGGATACAGTAAACCTGAAGTGAAGCATCGGAATCCATAACTAGTGTCACAGGAATGGTTCAATACATAGTCAGTAAGAAGAGTCCGTCTTCTTGTACTTAAGTCGGCATTGTGCATTTTGTATTTAAATCCGATGCAATTTCTGTGTTTCATCGCCAATAAGAAGGTCCAAGGGATTCAGTAAACCTGAAGTGAAGCATCGAAATCTATAACTAGTATCACAGGAATGGTTCAAATCATAGACAGTAAGCAGAGTCAGTCTTTTTGTACATAAGTCGGCATTCTGCCTTTTGTTTTTAATTCCGATGCAATTTCTGTTTTTCATCGTCAATAAGAAGACCAGAGGGATACAGTAAACCGGAAGTGAAGCATCGGAATCTATAACTAGTGTCACAGGAATGGTTCAAAACATAGACAGTATGAAGAGTCAGTCTTCTTGTACTTAAGTCGGCATTGTGCCTTTTCTATTTAATTCCGATGCAATTTCTGTGTTTCATCGTCAATCAGTAGGTCCAAGGGTTACAGTGAACCTGAAGTGAAGCATCGGAATTTTCAACTAGTGTCACAGGAATGGTTCAAAGCATAGTCAGTAAGAAGAGCCAGTCTTCTTGTACTTAAGTCGGCATTGTGCTTTTTGTATTTAATTCCGATGCAATTTGTGTGTTTCATCGTCAATTAGAAGGCCCAAGGGATACAGTGAAACTGAAGTGAAGCTTCGGAGTCCATAACTAGTGTCACAGGAATGGTTCAAAGCATAGGTAGTAAGAAGGGCCAATCTTCTTGTACTTAAGTCGGCATTGTGCCTTTTGTATTTAATTCCAATGCAATATCTGTGTTTCATCGTCAATAGGAAGGTCCAAGGGATACAGTAAACCTGGAGTGAAGCATCGAAATCAGTAACTAGTGTCACAGGAATGGATCAAAAGATAGACAGTAAGAAGAGTCAGTCTTCTTGTACTTAAGTCGGCATTGTGCATTTTTTATTTAATTCCGATGCAATTTCTGTGTTTCATCGTCAATTAGTATGTCCAAGGGATACAGTAAACCTAGAGTGAAGCATCGGAATCTATATCTAGTGTCACAGGAATGGCTCAAAACATTGACAGTAAGAAGATTCAGTCTTATTGTACTTAAGTCGGCATTGCGCCTTATGTATTTAATTCCGATGTAATTTCTGTGTTTTATCGTCAATTAGAAGGTCAGAGGGATACAGTAAATGTGAAGTGAGGCATCGGAATCTATAACTTGTGTCACAGGAATGGTTCAAAACATATTCAGTAAGTAGAGTCAGTCTTCTTGTACTTAAGTCGGCATTGTGCGTTGTTGTATTTAATTCCGATGCAATTTCTGTGTTTCATCGTCAATATGAAGGTCCAAGAGATACAGTAACCCTGGAGTGAAGCAACGGAATCTATAACTAGTGTCACAGGAATGGTTCAAAACATAGACAGTAAGATGAGTCAGTCTTCTTGTACTTAATTCGGCATTGTGCATTTTGTATTTAATTCCAATGCAATTCTTGTGTTTCATCGCCAATAAGATGGTCCAAGGGATACAGTAAACCTGAAGGGAAGCATCAGAATCTATAACTAGTGTCACAGGAATGGTTCAAAACATAGTCAGTAAGAAGAGTCAGTCTTCTTGTACTTAAGTCGGCAATGTGCCTTTTGTATTTAATTACGATGCAATTTCTGCGTTTCATCGTCACTAAGAAGGTCAGTGGGATACAGATATCCTGAAGTTAAGCATCTGAATCTATAACTAGTGTCACAGGAATGGTTCAAAACATAGTCAGTAAGAAGAGTCAGTCTTCTTGTAGTTAAGTCGGCATTGTGCCTTTTCTATTTTATTCCGATGCAATTTCTGTGTTTCATCGTCAATACGAAGGTCACAGGGATACAGTAAATCTGAAGTGAGGCATCGGAATCTATAACTAGTGTCACAGGAATGGTTCATAACGTAGACAGTTGGAAGAGTCAGTCTTCTTGTACTAAAGTCGGCATTGTGCATTTGTATTTAATTCCGATACAATTTCTGTGTTTCATCGTCAATAAGGAGGTCCAAGGGATACAGTATACCTGAAATGAACCATCCGAATCTGTAACTAGTGTCACAGGAATGGTTCAAAACATAGACATTAGGAAAAGTCAGTCTACATGTACTTAAGTCTGCGTTGTGCCTATTGTATTTAATTCCGATGCTATTTCTGTGATTCATCGTCAATAACAAGGTCAGAGGGATACAGTAAACCTGAAGTGAAGCATCGGAATCCATAACTAGTGTCACAGGATTGGTTCAAAACATAGTCAGTAAGAAGAATCAGCCTTCTTGTACTTAAGTCGGCATTGTGCCTTTTGTATTTAATTCCGATGCAATTTGTTTGTTTCATCGTTAATAAGAAGGTCCACGGGATACAGTAAACCTGAAGTGAAGCATCGGAATCTATGACTAGTGTCACAGGAATGTTTCAAAACGTAGTCAGTAGGAAGAGTCAGTCTTCTTGTACTTAAGTCGGCATTGTGCCTTTTGTATTTAATTCCGATGCAATTTGTGTGTTTCATCGTTAATAAGAAGGTCACAGGAATGGTTCAAAACATAGACAGTAAGAAGAGTCAGTGTTCTGATACTTAAGTCGGCATTGTGCCTTTTTTATTTATTTCCGATGCAATTTCTGTGTTTCATCGTCAGTAAGAAGGTCCAAGGGATACAGTGAAACTGAAGTGAAGCATCGGAATATATAACTAGTGTCACAGGAATGGTTCAAAGCATAGTCAGTAAGAAGAGCCAGTCTTCTTGTACTTAAGTCCGCATTGTGCCTTTTGTATTTAATTCCGATGCAATTTCTGTGTTTCATCGTAAATAAGAAGGTCCAAGGGATACAGTAAACCTGGAGTGAAGCATCTGAATCTGTAACTAGTGTCACAGGAATGGTTCAAAGCATAGACAGTAAGAAGAGTCAGTATTCTTGTACTTAAGTCGGCATTGTGCCTTTTGTATTTAATTCCGATGCTATTTCTGTGTTTCATCGTCAATAAGAAGGTCCAAGGGATACAGTAAACGTGAAGTGAAGCGTCGAAATCTATAACCAGTGACACAGGAATGGTTCAAAGCATAGGCAGAAGAAGAGTCAGTCTTATTGTAGTTAAGTCGGCATTGTGTCTTTTGTATTTAATTCCGATGCAATTTCTGTGTTTCATCGTCAATATGAAGGTCCAAGGGATACAGTTAACCTGGAGTGAAGCATCGGAATCTATAACTAGTGTCACAGGAATGGTTCAAAGCATAGTCAGTAAGAAGAGCCAGTCTTCTTGTACTTAAGTCCGCATTGTGCCTTTTGTATTTAATTCCGATGCAATTTCTGTGTTTCATCGTAAATAAGAAGGTCCAAGGGAACCAGTAAACCTGACATGAACCATCGGAATCTATAACTAGTGTCACAGGAATGGTTCAAATCATAGACATTAGGAAAAGTCAGTCTACATATACTTATGTCTGCTATGTGCCTTTTGTATTTAATTCCGATGCAATTTCCTTGATTCATCGTCAATAAGAAGGTCCAAGGGATACAGTCAGCCTGAAATGAACCATCGGAATCTATAACTAGTGTCACAGGAATGGTTCAAATCATAGACATTAGGAAAAGTCAGTCTACATGTACTTATGTCTGCTATGTGCCTTTTGTATTTAATTCCGATGCAATTTCCTTGATTCATCGTCAATAAGAAGGTCAGAGGGATACAGTAAACCTGAAGTGAAGCATCGGAATCTATGACTAGTGTCACAGGAATGTTTCAAAACGTAGTCAGTAGGAAGAGTCAGTCTTCTTGTACTTAAGTCGGCATTGTGCCTTTTGTATTTAATTCCAATGCAATTTGTGTGTTTCATCGTTAATAAGAAGGTCACAGGAATGGTTCAAAACATAGACAGTAAGAAGAGTCAGTGTTCTGATACTTAAGTCGGCATTGTGCCTTTTTTATTTATTTCCGATGCAATTTCTGTGTTTCATCGTCAATAAGAAGGTCAGATGGATACAGTAAACCTGAGGTGAAGCATCGGAATCTATAACTAGTGTCACAGGAATGGTTCAAAACATATCCATTAAGAAGAGTCAGTCTTCTTCTACTTAAGTTGGCATTGTACCTTTTGTATTAAATTCCGATGCACTATCTGTGTTTCATCGTCATTACGAAGGTCCAAGGGATGCAGTAATCCTGAAATGAAGCATCGGAATCTGTAACTAGTGTCACTGGAATGGTTCAAAACATTGACAGTAGGAAGATTCAGTCTACATGTACTTAAGCCGGTATTGTGCCTTTTGTATTTATTTCCGATGCAATTTCTGTGTTTCATCGTCAATAAGAAGGTCAGAGGGATACACTAAACCTGAAGTGAAGCATCGGAATCTATAACTAGTGTGACAGGAATGGTTCAAAACATATCCAGTGAGAAGAGTCAGTCTTGTTGTACTTAAGTCGGCATTGTGCCTTTTGTATTTATTTTCGATGCCATTTCTGTGTTTCATCGTCAATAAGAAGGTCCAAGGGATACAGTAAACCTGAACTGAAGCATCGGAATCTTTAACTAGTGTCACAGGACTGGTTCAAAACATAGACATTAAGAAGAGTCAGTCTGCTTGTACTTAAGACGGCATTGTGCCTTTTCTATTTAATTCCGATGCAATTTCTGTGTTTCATCGTCAATAAGAATTTCAGAGGGTACAGTGAACCAGAGGTGAAGCATCGGAATCTATAACTAGTGTCACAGGAATGGTTCAAATCAAAGACAGTAGGAAGAGTCAGTCTTCTTGTACTTAAGTCGGCATTGTGCCTTTTCTATTTAATTCCGATGCAATTTCTGTGTATCGTCGCCAATAGGAAGGTCCAAAGGATACAGTACACCTGAAGTGAAGCATCGGAATCTATAACTAATGTCACAGGATTCGTTCAAACATAGACAGTAGGAAGAGTCAGTCTTCTTGTACTTAAGTCGGCATTGTGCCTTTTGTATTTTGTTCCGATGCAATTTCTGTGTTTCGTCGCCAATAGGAAGGTCGAAAGGATACAGTAAACCTGAAGTGAAGCATCGGAAACTATAACTAATGTCACAGGATTCGTTCAAACATAGTCAGTAGGAAGAGTTAGTCTTCTTGTACTTGAGTCAGCATTGTGCCTTTTGTATTTAATTCTGATGCAATTTTTGTGTTTCGTCGTCAATACGAAGGTCCAAGGGATACAGTAAACCACAAGTGAAGCATCGGAATCTTTAACTAGTGTCACAGGAATGGATCAAAACATAGTCAGTAAGAAGAGTCAGTCTGCTTGTACTTAAGTCGGCATTGTGCTTTTTGTATTTAATTCCGATGCAATATCTGTGTTTCATAGTTAATAAGAAGGTCAGAGGGATACAATAAACCTGAAGTGAAGCATCGGAATCTACAACTAGTGTCACAGGAATGGTTCAAATCATAGTCAGTAAGAAGAGTCAGTCTTCTTGTACTTAAGTCGGCATTGTGCCTTTTGTATTTAATTCCGATGCAATTTCTGTGTTTCATCGTCAATAAGAAGGTCCAAGGGATACAGTAAGCCTGAAGTGAAGCATCGGAATCTATAACTAGTGTCACAGGAATGGATCAAGATAGAGTCAGTAAGAAGAGTCAGTCATCTTGTACTTAAGTCGATATTGTGCCTTTTGTATTTAATTCCGATGCAATTTCTGTGTTTCATCGTCAATTAGAAGGTCCAAGAGATACAGTAAACCTGAAGTGAAGCATCGGAATCCAAAACTAGTGTCACAGGAATGGTTCAAAACATAGTCAGTAAGAAGAGTAAGTCTTCTTAAGTAGGCATTGTGCCTTTTGTATTTAATTCCGATGCAATTTCTGTGTTTCATCGTCAATAAGAAGGTCAGAGCGATACACTAAGCCTGAAGTGAATCATCGGAATCTATAACTAGTGTCACAGGAATGGTTCAAAACATAGGCAGTAAGAAGATTCAGTCTTCTTGTCCTTAAGTCAGCATTGTGTATTTTGTATTTAATTGCGATGTAATTTCTGTGTTTCATCGTCAATAAGAAGGTCCAAGGGATACAGTAAACCTGGAGTGAAGCATCGGACTCTATAACTAGTGCCACAGGAACGGTTCAAAACATAGACAGTAAGAAGAGTCAGCCTTCTTGTACTTAATTCGGCATTGTTTCTTTTGTATTTAATTCCGATGCAGTTTCTGTGTTTCATCGTCAATAAGAAGGTCCAAGGGATACAGTAAACCTGAAGTGAAGCATCGGAATCCATAACTAGTGTCACAGGAATGGTTCAAAACATAGTCAGTAAGAAGAGTCAGTCTTCTTGTACGTAAGTCGGCATTGTGCCTTTTGAATTCAATTCCGATGAAATTTCTGTGTTTCATCATCAATACGACGGTCCAAGGGATACAGTAAACCAGAAGTAAAGCATCGGAATCAACAACTAGTGTCACAGGAATTGTTCAAATCATAGTCAGTAAGAAGAGTCAGTCTTCTTGTACTTAAGTAGGCATTGTGCCTTTTCTTTTTAATTCCGATGCAATTTCTGTGTTTCATCGTCAATAAGAAGGTCAGAGGGATACAGTGGACCTGAGGTGAAGCATCGGAATATATAACTAGTGTCACAGCAATGGTTCGAAACATAGACAGTAAGAAGAGTCAGTCTTCTTGTACTTAAGTCGGCATTGTGCATTTTGTATTTAGTTCCGTTGCAATTTCTGTGTTTCATCATCAATAAGAAGATCCTAGGGATACAGTAAACCTGAAGTGAGGCCTCGGAGTCTACAACTAGTGTCACAGGAATGGTTCAAAACATACTCAGTAAGAAGAGCCAGTCATCTTGTACTTAAGTAGGCATTGTGCCTTTTGTATTCAATTCCGATGCAATTTCTGTGTTTCATCGTCAATAAGAAGGTCCAACTGATACAGTAATCCTGAAGTGAAGCATCGGAATTTTTAACTAGCGTCACAGGAATGGTTCAAAACATAGACACTAAGAAGAGTCAGTCTGCTTGTACTTAAGACGGCATTGTGCCTTTTCTATTTAATTCCGATGCAATTCTGTGTTTCATCGTCAATACGTAGGTCCAAGGGATACAGTATACCGGAAGTGAAGCATCGTAATCTATAACTAGTGTCACAGGAGTGGTTCAAAACATAGTCAGTAAGAAGAGTCAGTCTTCTTGTACTTAAGTCAGCATTGTACCTTTTGTATTTAATTCCGATGCAATATCTGTGTTTCATCGTTAATAAGAACGTCAGAGGGATACGGTAAACCTGAAGTGCAGCATTGGGATCTACAACTAGTGTCACAGGAATTGTTCAAATCATAGTCAGTAAGAAGAGTCAGTCTTCTTGTACCTAAGGCGGCATTGTGCCTTTTGTATTTAATTCCGATGCAATTTCTGTGTTTCATCGTCAATAAGAAGGTCAGAGGGATACAGTGAACCTGAGGTGAAGCATCGGAATCTATAACTAGTGTCACAGGAATGGTTCAAATCATAGACAGTAGGAAGAGTCAGTCTTCTTGTACTTAAGTCGGCATTGTGCCTTTTGTATTTTGTTCCGATGCAATTTCTGTGTTTCGTCGCCAATAGGAATGTCGAAAGGATACAGTAAACCTGAAGTGAAGCATCGGAAACAATAACTAATGTCACTGGATTCGTTCAAACATATTCAGTAGGAAGAGTCAGTCTTCTTGTACTTAAGTCGGCATTGTGCCTTTTGTATTTAATTCCGATGCAATTACTGTGTTTCATCGTCAATAAGAAGGTCCAAGGGATACAGTAAACCCGAAGTGAAGCATCGGAATCTATAACTAGTGTCACAGGAATGGATCAAGACAGAGTCAGTAAGAAGAGTCAGTCATCTTGTACTTAAGTCGACATTGTGCCTTTTGTATTTAATTCCGATGCAATTTCTGTTTTTCATCGTTAATTAGAAGGTCCAATGGATACAGTAAACCTGAAGTGAAGCATCGGAATCCAAAACTAGTGTCACAGATATGGTTCAAAACATAGTCAGTAAGAAGAGTAAGTCTTCTTAAGTAGGCATTGTGCCTTTTGTATTTAATTCCGATGCCATTTCTGTGTTTCATCGTCAATAAGAAGGTCAGAGGGATACAGTAAGCCTGAAGTGAAGCATCGGAATCTATAACTAGTGTCACAGGAATGGATCAAGATATAGTCAGTAAGAAGAGTCAGTCTTGTTGTAGTTAAATCGGCATTGTGCCTTTTGTATCTAATTCCGATGCAATTTCTGTGTTTCATCGTCAATAAGAAGGTCCATGGGATACAGTAATCTTGAAGTGAAGCATCGGAATCCATAACTAGTGTCACAGGAATGGTTCAAAACGTAGTCAGTAAGAAGAGTCAGTCTTCTTGTACGTAAGTCGGCATTGTGCCTTTTGTATTCAATTCCGATGAAATTTCTGTGTTTCATCATCAATACGACGGTCCAAGGGATACAGTAAACCAGAAGTGAAGCATCGGAATCTACAACTAGTGTCACAGGAATTGTTCAAATCATAGTCAGTAAGAAGAGTCAGTCTTCTTGTACTTAAGTCGGCATTGTGCCTTTTCTATTTAATTCCGATTCAATTTCTGTGTTTCATCGTCAATAAGAAGGTCAGAGGGATACAGTGGACCAGAGGTGAAGCATCGGAATATATAACTAGTGTCACAGCAATGGTTCGAAACATAGACAGTAAGAGGAGTCAGTCTTCTTGTACTTAAGTCGGCATTGTGCATTTTCTATTTAATTCCGATGCAATTTCTGTGTTTCGTCGCCAATAAGAAGGTCCAAAGGATACAGTAACCCTGAAGTGAAGCATCGGAATCTATAACTAATGTCACAGGAATGGTTCAAACATAGACAGCAGTGAAGAGTCAGTCTTCTTATACTTAAGTCGACATTGTGCCTTTTGTATTTAGTTCCGATGCAATTTCCTTGTTTCATCGTCAATAAGAAGGTCCTAGGGATACAGTAAACCTGAAGTGAAGCCTCGGAATCTACAACTAGTGACACAGAAATGGTTCAAACATACTCAGTAAGAAGAGCCAGTCATCTTGTACTTAAGTAGGCATTGTGCCTTTCGTATTCAATTCCGATGCAATTTCTGTGTTTCATCGTCGATAAGAAGGTCCAACGGATACAGTAAACCTGAAGTGAAGCATCGGAATCTATAACTAGTGTCACAGGAATGGTTCAATTATATCCAGTAAGAAGAGTCAGTCTTCTTCTACTTAAGTTGGCATTGTACATTTTGTATTAAATTCCGATGCACTATCTGTGTTTCATCGTCATTACGAAGGTCCAAGGGATGCAGTAATCCTGAAATGAAGCATCGGAATCTGTAACTAGTGTCACAGGAATGGTTCAAAACATTGACAGTAGGAAGATTCAGTCTACATGTACTTAAGCCGGTATTGTTCCTTTTGTATTTATTTCCGATGCAATTTCTGTGTTTCATCGTCAATAAGAAGGTCAGAGGGATACACTAGACCTGAAGTGAAGCATCAGAATCTATAACTAGTGTCACAGGAATGGTTCAAAACATAGACATTAAGAAGAGTCAGTCTGCTTGTACTTAAGACGGCATTGTGCCTTTCCTATTTAATTCCGATGCAATTTCTGTGTTTCATCGTCAATAAGAATTTCAGAGGGATGCAGTGAACCTGAGGTGAAGCATCGGAATCTATAACTAGTTTCACAGGAATGGTTCAAATCATAGACAGTAGGAAGAGTCAGTCTTCTTGTACTTAAGTCGGCATTGTGCCTTTTCTATTTAATTCCGATGCAATTTCAGTGTTTCGTCGCCAATAGGAAGGTCCAAAGGATACAGTAAAACTGAAGTGAAGCATCGGAATCTATAACTAATGTCACAGGATTCGTTCAAACATAGACAGTAGGAGGAGTCAGTCTTCTTGTACTTAAGTCGGCATTGTGCTTTTTGTATTTTGTTCCGATGCAATTTCTGTGTTTCGTCGCCAATAGGAAGGTCGAAAAGATACAGTTAACCTGAAGTGAAGCATCGGAAAGAATAAGTAATGTCACAGGATTTGTTCAAAAATAGTCAGTAGGGAGACTCAGTCTTCATGTACTTGAGTCAGCATTGTGCCTTTTGTATTTAATTCCGATGCAATTTTTGTGTTTCGTCGTCAATACGAAGGTCCAAGGGATACAGTAAACCAGAAGTGAAGCATCGGTATCTATAACTAGTGTCACAGGAATGGATCAAAACATAGTCAGTAAGAAGAGTCAGTCTGCTTGTACTTAAGTCGGCATTGTGCCTTTTGTATTTAATTCCGATGCAATATCTGTGTTTCATCGTTAATAAGAAGGTCAGAGGGATACAATAAACCTGAAGCGAAGCATCGGAATCTACAACTAGTGTCACAGGAATGGTTCAAATCATAGTCAGTAAGAAGAGTCAGTCTTCTTGTACTTAAGTCGGCATTGTGCCTTTTGTATTTAATTCCGATGCAATTTCTGTGTTTCATCGTCAATAAGAAGGTCCAAGGGATACAGTAAACCCGAAGAGAAGCATCGGAATCTATAACTAGTGTCACAGGAATGGATCAAGATAGAGTCAGTAAGAAGAGTCAGTCATCTTGTACTTAAGTCGACATTGTGCCTTTTGTATTTAATTCCGATGCAATTTCTGTGTTTCATCGTCAATTAGAAGGTCCAAGGGATACAGTAATCCTGAAGTGAAGCATCGGAATCCAAAACTAGTGTCACAGGAATGGTTCAAAACATAGTCAGTAAGAAGAGTAAGTCTTTTAAGTAGGCATTGTGACTTTTGTATTTAATTCCGATGCAATTTCTGTGTTTCATCGTCAATAAGAAGGTCAGAGGGGTACAGTAAGCCTGAAGTGAAGCATCGGAATCTATAACTAGTGTCACAGGAATGGTTCAAAACATAGGCAGTAAAAAGATTCAGTCTTCTTGTCCTTAAGTCAGCATTGTGTCTTTTGTATTTAATTGCGATGTAATTTCTGTGTTTCATCGTCAATAAGAAGGTCCAAGGGATACAGTAAACCTGGAGTGAAGCATCGGACTCTATAACTAGTGTCACTGGAACGGTTCAAAACATAGACAGTAAGAAGAGTCAGCCTTCTTGTACTTAATTCGGCATTGTTTCTTTTGTATTTAATTCCGATGCAGTTTCTGTGTTTCATCGTCAATAAGAAGGTCCAAGGGATACAGTAAACCTGAAGTGAAGCATCGGAATCTATAACTAGTGTCACAGGAATGGATCAAGGTATAGTCAGTAAGAAGAGTCAGTCTTGTTGTACTTAAGTCGGCATTGTGCCTTTTGTATCTAATTCCGATGCAATTTCTGTGTTTCATCGTCAATAAGAAGGTCCATGGGATACAGTAAACCTGAAGTGAAGCATCGGAATCCATAACTAGTGTCACAGGAATGGTTCAAAACATAGTCAGTAAGAAGAGTCAGTCTTCTTGTACGTAAGTCGGCATTGTGCCTTTTGTATTCAATTCCGATGAAATTTCTGTGTTTCATCATCAATACGACGGTGCAAGGGATACAGTAAACCAGAAGTGAAGCATCGGAATCTACAACTAGTGTCACAGGAATTGTTCAAATCATAGTCAGTAAGAAGAGTCAGTCTTCTTGTACTTAAGACGGCATTGTGCCTTTTCTATTTAATTCCGATGCAATTTCTGTGTTTCATCGTCAATAAGAAGGTCAGAGGGATACAGTAACCCTGAAGTGAAGCATCGGAATCTATAACTAATGTTTCAGGAATGGTTCAAACATAGACAGCAGTAAAGAGTCAGTCTTCTTATACTTAAGTCGGCATTGTGCCTTTTGTATTTAGTACCGATGCAATTTCTGTGATTCATCGTCATTAACAAGGTCAGAGGGATACAGTAAACCTGAAGTGAAGCCTCGGAATCAACAACTAGTGTCACAGGAATGGTTCAAAACATACTCAGTAAGAAGAGCCAGTCATCTTGTACTTAAGTAGGCATTGTGCCTTAGGTATTCAATTCCGATGCAATTTCTGTGTTTCATCGTCAATAAGAAGGTGCAACGGATACAGTAAACCTGAAGTGAAGCATCGGAATCTTTAACTAGCGTCACAGGAATGGTTCAAAACATAGACACTAAGAAGAGTCAGTCTGCTTGTACTTAAGACGGCATTGTGCATTTTCTGTTTAATTCCGATGCAATTTCTGTGTTTCATCGTCAATACGAAGGTCCAAGGGATACAGTATACCGGAAGTGAAGCATCGTAACCTATAACTAGTGTCACAGGAGTGGTTCAAAACATAGTCAGTAAGAAGAGTCAGTCTTCTTGTACTTAAGTCAGCATTGTACCTTTTGTATTTAATTCCGATGCAATATCTGTGTTTCATCGTTAATAAGAACGTCAGAGGGATACGGTAAACCTGAAGTGAAGCATTGGGATCTACAACTAGTGACACAGGAATGGTTCAAATCATAGTCAGTAAGAAGAGTCAGTCTTCTTGTACTTAAGTGGGCATTGTGCCTTTTGTATTTAATTCCGATGCAATTTCCGTGTTTCATAGTCAATAAGAAGGTCCAAGGGATACAGTAATTTCGAAGTGAAGCATCGGAATCTATAACTAGTGTCACAGGAATGGATCAAGATAGAGTCAGTAAGAAGAGTCAGTCATCTTGTACTTAAGTCGACATTGTGCCTTTTGTATTTAATTCCGATGCAATTTCTGTGTTTCATCGTCAATAAGTAGGTCAGAGGGATACAGTGAACATGAGGTGAAGCATCGGAATCTATAACTAGTGTCACAGGAATGGTTCAAATCATAGACAGTAGGAAGTTTCAGTCTTCTTGTACTTAAGTCGGCATTGTGCCTTTTCTATTTAATTCCGATGCAATTTCTGTGTTTCGTCGCCAATAGGAAGGTCCAAAGGATACAGTAAACCTGAAGTGAAGCATCGGAATCTATAACTAATGTCATAGGATTCGTTCAAACATAGACAGTAGGAAGAGTCAGTCTTCTTGTACTTACGTCGGCATTGTGCCTTTTGTATTTTGTTCCGATGCAATTTCTGTGATTCGTCGCCAATAGGAAGGTCGAAAGGATACAGTAAACCTGAAGTGAAGCATCGGAAACAATAACTAATGTCACAGGATTCGTTCAAACATAAACAGTAGGAAGAGTCAGTCTTCTTGTACTTGATCCAGCATTGTGCCTTTTGTATTTAATTCCGATGCAATTTTTGTGTTTCGTCGTCAATACGAAAGTCCAAGGGATACAGTAAACCAGAAGTGAAGCATCGGAATCTATAACTAGTGTCACAGGAATGGATCAAAACATAGTCAGTAAGAAGAGTCAGTCTGCTTGTACTTAAGTCGGCATTGTGCCTTTTGTATTTAATTCCGATGCAATATCTGTGTTTCATCGTTAATAAGAAGGTCAGAGGGATACAATAAACCTGAAGTGAGGCATCGGAATCTACAACTAGTGTCACAGGAATGGTTCAAATCATGGTCAGTAAGAAGAGTCAGTCATCTTGTACTTAAGTCGGCATTGTGCCTTTTGTATTTAATTCCGATGCAATTTCTGTGTTTCATCGTCAATAAGTTGGTCCAAGGGATACAGTAAACCCGAAGTGAAGCATCGGAATCTATAACTAGTGTCACAGGAATGGATCAAGATAGAGTCAGTAAGAAGAGTCAGTCATCTTGTACTTAAGTCGACATTGTGCCTTTTGTATTTAATTCCGATGCAATTTCTGTGTTTCATCGTCAATTAGAAGGTCCAAGGGATACAGTAAACCTGAAGTGAAGCATCGGAATCCAAAACTAGTGTCACAGGAATGGTTCAAAACATAGTCAGTAAGAAGAGTAAGTCTTCTTAAGTAGGCTTTGTGCCTTTTGTATTTAATTCCGATGCAATTTCTGTGTTTCATCGTCAATAAGAAGGTCAGAGGTATACAGTAAGCCTGAAGTGAAGCATCGGAATCTATAACTAGTGTCACAGGAATGGTTCAAAACATAGGCAGTAAGAAGATTCAGTCTCCTTGTCCTTAAGTCAGCATTGTGCCTTTTGTATTTAATTGCGATGTAATTTCTGTGTTTCATCGTCAATAAGAAGGTCCAAGGGATACAGTAAACCTGGAGTGAAGCATCGGACTCTATAACTAGTGTCACAGGAACGGTTCAAAACATAGACAGTAAGAAGAGTCAGCCTTCTTGTACTTAATTCGGCATTGTTTCTTTTGTATTTAATTCCGATGCAATTTCTGTGTTTCATCGTCAATAAGAAGGTCCAAGGGATACAGTAAACCTGAAGTGAAGCATCGGAATCTATAACTAGTGTCACAGGAATGGATCAAGATATAGTCAGTAAGAAGAGTCAGTATTGTTGTACTTATGTCGGCATTGTGCCTTTTGTATTCAATTCCGATGAAATTTCTGTGCTTCATCATCAATACGACGGTCCAAGGGATACAGTAAACCAGAAGTGAAGCATCGGAATCTACAACTAGTGTCACAGGAATTGTTCAAATCATAGTCAGTAAGAAGAGTCAGACTTCTTGTACTTAAGTCGGCATTGTGCCTTGTCTATTTAATTCCGATGAAGTTTCTGTGTTTCATCGTCAATTAGAAGGTCAGAGGGATACAGTGGACCTGAGGTGAAGCATCGGAATATATAACTAGTGTCACAGCAATGGTTCGAAACATAGACAGTAAGAAGAGTCAGTCTTCTTGTACTTAAGTCGGCATTGTGCATTTTCTATTTAATTCCGATGCAATTTCTGTGTTTCGTCGCCAATAAGAAGGTCCAAAGGATACAGTAACCCTGAAGTGAAGCATCGGAATCTATAACTAGTGTCACAGCAATGGTTCGAAACATAGACAGTAAGAAGAGTCAGTCTTCTTATACTTAAGTCGGCATTGTGCCTTTTGTATTTAGTTCCGATGCAATTTCTGTGTTTCATCGTCAATAAGAAGGTCCTAGGGATACAGTAAACCTGAAGTGAAGCCTCGGAATCTACAACTAGTGTCACAGGAATGGTTGAAAACATACTCAGTAAGAAGAGCCAGTCATCTTGTACTTAAGTAGGCATTGTGCCATTTGTATTCAATTCCGATTCAATTTCTGTGTTTCATCGTCAATAAGAAGGTCCAACGGATACAGTAAACCTGAAGTGAAGCATCGGAATCTATAACTAGTGTCACAGGAATGGTTCAAAACATAGGCAGTAAGAAGAGTCAGTCTTCTTGCACTTAAGTCGGCATTGTGCCTTTTGTATTTAATTCAGATACAATTTCTGTGTTTCATCGTCAATGAGAAGGTCAGAGGGATACAGTAAACCTGAAGTGAAGCATCGGAATCTATAACTAGTGTCACAGGAATGGTTCAAAACATAGGCAGTAGGAAGATCCAGTCTTCTTGTTCTTAAGAAGGCATTTTGCCTTTTGTATTTAATTCCGATGCAATTTCTGTGTTTCATCGTCAATAATAAGGTCGAAGGGATACAGTAAACCAGGAGTGAAGCATCGGAATCTATAACTAGTGTCACAGGAATGGTTCAAAACATAGACAGTATGAAGAGTCAGCCTTCTTGTACTTAAGTCGGCATTGTGCCTTTTGTATTTAATTCCGATGCAATTTCTGTGTTTCATCGTCAATAAGAAGGTCCAAGGGATACAGTAAACCTAAAGTGAAGCATCGGAATCTATAACTAGTGTCACAGGAATGGTTCAAAACATAGAGAGTAGGAAGAGTCAGTCTTCTTCTCCTTAAGTTGGCATTGTACCTTTTGTATTTAATTCCGATGCACTATCTGTGTTTCATCGTCATTACGAAGGTCCAAGGGATGCAGTAATCCTGAAATGAAGCATCAGAATCTGTAACTAATGTCACAGGAATGGTAAAAACATAGACAGTAGGAAGATTCAGTCTACATGTACTTAAGCCGGTATTGTGCCTTTTGTATTTATTTCCGATGCAATTTCTGTGTTTCATCGTCAATAAGAAGGTCAGAGGGATACAGTAAAACTGAAGTGAAGCATCGGAATCTATAACTAGTGTCACAGGAATGGATCAAAACGTACTCAGTAAGAAGAGCCAGTCATCTTGTACTTAAGTAGGCATTGTGCCTTTTGTATTCATTTCCGATGCAATTTCTGTGTTTCATCGTCAATAAGAAGGTCCAACGGATACAGTAAACCTGAAGTGAAGCATCGGAATCTTTAACTAGCGTCACACGAATGGTTCAAAACATAGACACTAAGAAGAGTCAGTCTGCTTGTACTTAAGACGTCATTGTGCCTTTTCTATTTAATTCCGATGCAATTTCTGTGTTTCATCGTCAATACGAAGGTCCAAGGGATACAGTAAACCGGAAGTGAAGCATCGTAATCTATAACTAGTGTCACAGGAATGGTTCAAAACATAGTCAGTAAGAAGAGTCAGTCTCCTTGTACTTAAGTCAGCATTGTGCCTTTTGTATTTAATTCCGATGCAATTTCTGTGTTTCATCGTCAATAAGAAGGTCCAAGGGATACAGTAAACCTGAAGCGAGGCATCGGAATCTATAACTAGTGTCACAGGAATGGTTCAAAACATAGTCAGTAGGAAGAGTCGGTCTTCATGTACTTAAGTCGGCACTGTGCCTTTTGTATTTAATTCCGATGCAATTTCTGTGTTTCATCGTCAATAACAAGGTCCAAGGGATACAGTAAACCTGAAGTGAAGCATCGGAATCTATAACGAGTGTCACAGGAATGGTTCAAAACATAGACAGTAGGAACAGTCAGTCTTCTTGGACTTAAGTCGGCATTGTGCCTTTTGTATTTAATTCCGATTCAATTTCTGTGTTTCAGCGTCAATAAGAAGGTTCAAGGGATACAGTAAACCTGAAGTGAAGCATCGGAATCTATAACGAGTGTCACAGGAATGGTTCAAAACATAGACAGTAGGAAGAGTCAGTCTTCTTGTACTTAAGTCGGCATTGTGCCTTTTGTATTTAATTCCGATGCAATTTCTGTGTTTCATCGTCAATAAGAATGTCCAAGGGATACAGTAAACCTGCAGGGTGGCATCAGAATCTATAACTAGTGTCACAGGAATGGTTCAAATCATAGACAGTAAGAAGAGTCGGTCTTCATGTACTTATGTCGGCATTGTGCCTTTTGTATTTAATTCTGATGCAATTTCTGTATTTCATCAGCAATAAGAAGGTCCAAGGGATCCAGTAAACCTCAAACGAAGCATCGGAATCTATAACTAGTGTCACAGGAATGGTTCAAAACATAGACAGTAAGAAGAGTCAGTCTTCTTGTACTTAAGTCGGCATTGTGCCTTTTGTATTTAATTCCGATGCAATTTCTGTGTTTCATCGTCAACAAGAAGGTCCAAGGGATACAGTAAACCTGAACTGAAGCATCGGAATCTATAACTAGTGTCACACTAATGGTTCAAAACAAAGTCAGGAGGAAGAGTCAGTCTTCTTGTTCTTAAGTCAGCATTGTGCCTTTTGTATTTAATTCCGATGCAATTTCTGTGCTTCATCGTCAATAAGAAGGTCCAAGGGATACAGTAAACCTGAAGTGAAGCATCGTTATCTATAACGAGTGTCACAGGAATGGTTCAAATCATAGACAGTAAAAAGAGTCGGTCTTCATGTACTTATGTCGGCATTGTGCCTTTTGTATTTAATTCCGATGCAATTTCTGTGTTTCATCGTCAATAACATGGTCCAAGGGATACAGTAAACCTGGAGTGAAGCATCGGAATCTATAACTAGTGTCAATGGAATGGTTCAAAACATAGACAGTAAGAAGAGTCAGTCGTCTTGTACTTAAGTCGGCATTGTGCCTATTGTATTTAATTCCGATGCTATTTCTGTGTTTCATCGTCAACAAGAAGGTCAGAGGGATACAGTAAACCTGAAGTGAGGCATCGGAATCTATAGCTAGTGTCACAGGAATGGTTCAAACATAGTCAGTAAGAAGAGTCAGTCTTCTTTTCCTTAAGTCGGCATTGTGCCTTTTGTATTTAATTCCGATGGAATTTCTGTGCTTCATCGTCAATAAGAAGGTGCAAGGGATACAGTAAACCTGGAGTGTAGCATCGGAATCTGTAACTAGTGTCGCAGGAATGGTTCAAAACATAGACAGTAAGAAGAGTCAGTCTTCGTGTACTTAAGTCGGCATTGTGCCTTTTGTATTTAATTCCGATGCAATTTCTGTGTTTCATCGTCAATAAGAAGGTCCAAGGGGTACAGTAAACCTGAAGTGAGGCATCGGAATCTATAACTAGTGTCACACTAATGGTTCAAACCAAAGTCAGGAGGAAGAGTCAGTCTTCTTGTTCTTAAGTCGGCATTGAGACTTTTCTATTTAATTCCGATGCAATTTCTGTGTTTCATCGTCAATAACAAGGTCCAAGGGAAACAGTAAAACTGGAGTGAAGCATCGTAATCTATAACTAGTGTCAATGGAATGGTTCAAAACATAGACAGTAAGAAGAGTCAGTCCTCTTGTACTTACGTCGGCAATGTGCTTTTGTATGTAATTCCGATGCAATTTCTGTGTTTCATCGTCAACAAGAAGGTCAGAGGGATACAGTAAACCTGAAGTGAAGCATCGGAATCTATAGCTAGTGTCACAGGAATGGTTCAAACATAGTCAGTAAGACGAGTCAGTCTTCTTGTTCTTAAGTCGGCATTGTGCTTTTTGTATTTAATTCCGATGCAATTTCTGTGATTCATTGTCAATAAGAAGGTCCAAGGGATATAGTAAACCTGGAGCGAAGCATCGGAATCTATAACGAGTGTCACAGGAATGGTTCAAAACATAGACAGTAAGAAGAGTCAGACTTCTTGTACTTAAGTCGGCATTGTGCCTTTTGTATTTAATTCCGATGCAATTTCTGTGTTTCATCGTCAATAAGAAGGTCCAAGGGATACAGTAAACCTGAAGCGAGGCATCGGAATCTATAACTAGTGTCACAGGAATGGTTCAAAACATAGTCAGTAGGAAGAGTCGGTCTTCATGAACTTAAGTCGGCACTGTGCCTTTTGTATTTAATTCCGATGCAATTTCTGTGTTTCATCGTCAATAAGAAGGTCCAAGGGATACAGTAAACCTGAAGTGAAGCATCGGAATCTATAACGAGTGTCACAGGAATGGTTCAAAACATATACAGTAGGAACAGTCAGTCTTCTTGTACTTAAGTCGGCATTGTGCCTTTTGTATTTAATTCCCATTCAATTTCTGTGTTTCAGCGTCAATAAGAAGGTTCAAGGGATACAGTAAACCTGAAGTGAGCATCGGAATCTATAACGAGTGTCACAGGAATGGTTCAAAACATAGACAGTAGGAAGAGTCAGTCTTCTTGTACTTAAGTCGGCATTGTGCCTTTTGTATTTAATTCCGATGCAATTTCTGTGTTTCATCGTCAATAAGAATGTCCAAGGGATACAGTAAACCTGCAGTGTGGCATCGGAATCTATAACTAGTGTCACTGGAATGGTTCTAATCATAGACAGTAAGAAGAGTCGGTCTTCATGTACTTATGTCGGCATTGTGACTTTTGTATTTAATTCCGATGCAATTTCTGTATTTCATCGACAATAAGAAGGTCCAAGGGATCCAGTTAACCTGAAGTGAAGCATCGGATTCTATAACTAGTGTCACAGGAATGGTTCAAAACATAGACAGTAAGAAGAGTCAGTCTTCTTGTACTTAAGTCGGCATTGTGCCTTTTGTATTTAATTCCGATGCAATTTCTGTGTTTCATCGTCAATAACAAGGTCCAAGGGATACAGTAAACCTGAAGTGAAGCATCGGAATCTATAACTAGTGTCACACTTATGGTTCAAAACAAAGTCAGGAGGAAGAGTCAGTCTTCTTGTTCTTAAGTCGGCATTGTGCCTTTTGTATTTAATTCCGATGCAATTTCTGTGCTTCATCGTCAATAAGAAGGTGCAAGGGATACAGTAAACCTGGAGTGTAGCATCGGAATCTGTAACTAGTGTCGCAGGAATGGTTCAAAACATAGACAGTAAGAAGAGTCAGTCTTCGTGTACTTAAGTCCGCATTTTGCTTTTTGTATTTAATTCCGATGCAATTTCTTTGTTTCATCGTCAATAAGAAGGTCCAAGGGGTGCAGTAAACCTGAAGTGAAGCATCGGAATCTATAACTAGTGTCACAGGAATGGTTCAAAACATAGTCAGTAAGAAGAGTCAGTCTTCTTGTACTTAAGTCGGGATTGTGCCTTTTCTATTTAATTCCGATGCAATTTCTGTGTTTCATCGTCAATAAGAAGGTCCAAGGGATACAGTAAACCTCAAGTGAAGCATCGGAATCTATAACTAGTGTCACAGGAATGGTTCAAAACATAGACAGTAAGAAGAGTCAGTCTTCTTGTACTTAAATCGGCATTGTGCCTTTTGTATTTAATTCCGAAGCCATTTCTGTGTTTCATCGTCAATACGAAAGTCAGAGGGATACACTAAACCTGAAGTGATGCATCGGAATCTATAGCTAGTGTCACAGGAATGGTTCAAAACATAGGCAGTAACAAGAGTCAGTCTTCTTGTACTTAAGTCGGCATTGTGCCTTTTGTATTTAATACCGATGCAAATTGTGTGTTTCTTCGTCAATAAGAAGGTCCAAGGGATACAGTAAACCTGGAGTGATGCATCGGAATATATAACTAGTGTCCCAGGAATGGTTCAAAACATAGACAGTAAGAAGAGTCAGTCTTGTTGTGCTTAATTCGGCATTGTGCCTTTTGTATTTTATTCCGATGCAATTTCTGTGTTTCATCGTCAATAAGAAGGTCCAAGGGATACAGTAAACCTGAAGCGAGGCATCGTAATCTATAACTAGTGTCACAGGAATGGTTCAAAACATAGTCAGTAGGAAGAGTCGGTCTTCATGTACTTAAGTCGGCATTGTGCCTTTTGTATTTAATTCCGATGCAATTTCTGTCTTTCATCGTCAATAAGAAGGTCCAAGGGATACAGTAAACCTGAAGTGAAGCATCGTAATCTATAACGAGTGTCACAGGAATGGTTCAAAACATAGACAGTAGGAAGAGTCAGTCTTCTTGTACTTAAGTCGGCATTGTGCCTTTTGTATTTAGTTCCGATTCAATTTCTGTGTTTCTGCGTCAATAAGAAGGTTCAAGGGATACAGTAAGCCTGAAGTGAAGCATCGGAATCTATAACGAGTGTCACAGGAATGGTTCAAAACATAGACAGTAGGAAGAGTCAGTCTTCTTGTTCTTAAGTCGGTATTGTGCCTTTTGTATTTAATTCCGATGCAATTTCTGTGTTTCATCGTCAATAAGAATGTCCAAGGGATACAGTAAACCTGGAGTGTAGCATCGGAATCTATAACTAGTGTCACAGGAATGGTTCAAATCATAGACAGTAAGAAGAGTCGGTCTTCATGTACTTATGTCGGCATTGTGCCTTTAGTATTTAATTCCGATGCAATTTCTGTGTTTCATCGTCAATAAGAAGGTCCAAGGGATACAGTTAACCTCAAGTGAAGCATCGGAATCTATAACTAGTGTCACAGGAATGGTTCAAAACATAGACAGTAAGAAGAGTCAGTCTTCTTGTACTTAAATCGGCATTGTGCCTTTTGTATTTAATTCCGAAGCCATTTCTGTGTTTCATCGTCAATAAGAAAGTCAGAGGGATACACTAAACCTGAAGTGAAGCATCGGAATCTATAGCTAGTGTCACAGCAATGGTTCAAATCATAGGCAGTAACAAAAGTCAGTCTTCTTGTACTTAAGTCGGCATTGTGCCTTTTGTATTTAATACCGATGCAATTTTTGTGTTTCTTGGTCAATAAGAAGGTCCAAGGGATACAGTAAACCTGGAGTGATGCATCGGAATCTATAACAAGTGTCACAGGAATGGTTCAAAACATAGACAGTAAGAAGAGTCAGTCTTCTTGTACTTAATTCGGCATTGTGTCTTTTGTATTTAATTCCGATGCAATTTCTGTGTTTCATCGTCAATAAGAAGGTCCTAGGGATATAGTAAACCTGAAGCGAGGCATCGTAATCTATAACTAGTGTCACAGGAATGGTGCAAAACATAGTCAGTAGGAAGAGTCGGTCTTCATGTACTTAAGTCGGCATTGTGCCTTTTGTATTTAATTCCGATGCAATTTCTGTGTTTCATCGTCAATAAGAAGGTCCAAAGGATACAGTAAACCTGAAGTGAAGCATCGTAATCTATAACGAGTGTCACAGGAATGGTTCAAAACATAGAGAGTAGGAAGAGTCAGTCTTCTTGTACTTAAGTCGGCATTGTGCCTTTTGTATTTAATTCCGATTCAATTTCTGTGTTTCAGCGTCAATAAGAAGGTTCAAGGGATACAGTAAACCTGAAGTGAAGCATTGGAATCTATAACGAGTGTCACAGGAATGGTTCAAAACATAGACAGTAGGAAGAGTCAGTCTTCTTGTACTTAAGTCGGCATTGTGCCTTTTGTATTTAATTCCGATGCAATTTCTGTGTTTCATCGTCAATAAGAATGTCCAAGGGATATAGTAAACCTGGAGTGTAGCATCGGAATCTATAACTAGTGTCACAGGAATGGTTCAAATCATAGACAGTACGAAGAGTCGGTCTTCATGTACTTATGTCGGCATTGTGCCTTTTGTATTTAATTCCGATGCAATTTCTGTGTTTCATCGTCAATAAGAACGTCGAAGGGATCCAGTAAACCTGAAGTGAAGCATCGGAATCTATAACTAGTGTAACAGGAATGGTTCAAAACATAGACAGTAGGGAGAGTCAGTCTTCTTGTACTTAAGTCGGCATTGTGCCTTTTGTATTTAATTCCGATGCAATATCTGTGTTTCGTCGTCAATAAGAAGGTCCAAGGGATACAGTAAACCTGAAGTGAAGCGTCGGAATCTACAACTAGTGTCACACTAATGGTTCAAAACAAAGTCAGGAGGAAGAGTCAGTCTTCTTGTTCTTAAGTCGGCATTGTGCCTTTTGTATTTAATTCCGATGCAATTTCTGTGCTTCAACGTCAATAAGAAGGTGCAAGGGATACAGTAAACCTGGAGTGTAGCATCAGAATCTGTAACTAGTGTCGCAGGAATGGTTCAAAACATAGACAGTAGGAAGAGTCAGTCTTCTTGTACTTAAGTCGGCATTGTGCCTTTTGTATTTAATTCCGATGCAATTTCTGTGTTTCATCGTCAATAAGAATGTCCAAGGGATACAGTAAACCTGGAGTGTACCATCGGAATCTATAACTAGTGTCACAGTAATGGTTCAAATCATAGACAGTAAGAAGAGTCGGTCTTCATGTACTTATGTCGGCATTGTGCCTTTTGTATTTAATTCCGATGCAATTTCTGTGTTTCATCGTCAATAAGAAGGTCCAAGGGATCCAGTAAACCTGAAGTGAAGCATCGGTATCTATAACTATATGTCACAGGAATGGTTCAAAACATAGGCAGTAACAAAAGTCAGTCTTCTTGTACTTAAGTCGGCATTGTGCCTTTTGTATTTAATACCGATGCAATTTTTGTGTTTCTTCGTCAATAAGAAGGTCCAAGGGATACAGTAAACCAGGAGTGATGCATCGGAATCTATAACTAGAGTCACAGGAATGGTTCAAAACATAGACAGTAAGAAGAGTCAGACTTGTTGTACTTAATTCGGCATTGTGTCCTTTTTATTTAATTCCGATGCAATTTCTGTGTTTCATCGTCAATAAGAAGGTCCAAGGGATACAGTAAACCTGAAGCGAGGCATCGTAATCTATAACTAGTGTCACAGGAATGGTTCAAAACATAGTCAGTAGGAAGAGTCGGTCTTCATGTACTTAAGTCGGCATTGTGCCTTTTGTATTTAATTCCGATGCAATTTCTGTGCTTCATCGTCAATAAGAAGGTCCAAGGGATACAGTAAGCCTGAAGTGAAGCATCGTAATCTATAACGAGTGTCACAGGAATGGTTCAAAACTTAGAGAGTAGGAAGAGTCAGTCTTCATGTACTTAAGTCGGCATTGTGCCTTTTGTATTTAATTCCGATTCAATTTCTGTGTTTCAGCGTCAATAAGAAGGTTCAAGGGATACAGTAAACCTGAAGTGAAGCATCGTAATCTATAACGAGTGTCACAGGAATGGTTCAAAACATAGACAGTAAGAAGAGTCAGTCTTCTTGTACTTAAGTCGGCATTGTGCCTTTTGTATTTAATTCCGATGCAATTTCTGTGCTTCAACGTCAATAAGAAGGTGCAAGGGATACAGTAAACCTGGAGTGTAGCATCAGAATCTGTAACTAGTGTCGCAGGAATGGTTCAAAACATAGACAGTAGGAAGAGTCAGTCTTCTTGTACTTAAGTCGGCATTGTGCCTTTTGTATTTAATTCCGATGCAATTTCTGTGTTTCATCGTCAATAAGAATGTCCAAGGGATACAGTAAACCTGGAGTGTAGCATCGGAATCTATAACTAGTGTCACAGTTATGGTTCAAATCATAGACAGTAAGAAGAGTCGGTCTTCATGTACTTATGTCGGCATTGTGCCTTTTGTATTTAATTCCGATGCAATTTCTGTGTTTCATCGTCAATAAGAAGGTCCATGGGATCCAGTAAACCTGAAGTGAAGCATCGGTATCTATAACTATATGTCACAGGAATGGTTCAAAACATAGGCAGTAACAAAAGTCAGACTTCTTGTACTTAAGTCGGCATTGTGCCTTTTTTATTTAATACCGATGCAATTATTGTGTTTCTTCGTCAATAAGAAGGTCCAAGGGATACAGTAAACCTGGAGTGATGCATCGGAATCTATAACTAGTGTCACAGGAATTGTTCAAAACATAGACAGTAAGAAGAGTCAGTCTTCTTGTACTTAATTCGGCATTGTGTCTTTTGTATTTAATTCCGATGCAATTTCTGTGTTTCATCGTCAATAAGAAGGTCCAAGGGATACAGTAAACCTGAAGCGAGGCATCGTAATCTATAGCTAGTGTCACAGGAATGGTTCAAAACATAGTCAGTAGGAAGAGTCGGTCTACATGTACTTAAGTCGGCATTGTGCCTTTTGTATTTAATTCCGATGCAATTTCTGTGTTTCATCGTCAATAAGAAGGTCCAAGGGATACAGTAAGCCTGAAGTGAAGCATCGTAATCTATAACGAGTGTCACAGGAATGGTTCAAAACATAGAGAGTAGGAAGAGTCAGTCTTCATGTACTTAAGTCGGCATTGTGCCTTTTGTATTTAATTCCGATGCAATTTCTGTGTTTCATCGTCAATAAGAATGTCCAAGGGATACAGTAAACCTGGAGTGTAGCATCGGAATCTGTAACTAGTGTCAGAGGAATGGTTCAAATCATAGACAGTAAGAAGAGTCGGTCTTCATGTACTTATGACGGCATTGTGCCTTTTGTATTTAATTCCGATGCAATTTCTGTGCTTCATCGTCAATAAGAAGGTGCAAGGGATACAGTAAACCTGGAGTGTAGCATCGGAATCTGTAACTAGTGTCGCAGGAATGGTTCAAAACATAGACAGTAAGAAGAGTCAGTCTTCGTGTATTTAAGTCCGCATTTTGCCTTTGTATTTGATTCCGATGCAATTTCTATGTTTCATCGTCAATAAGAAGGTCCAAGGGGTGCAGTAAACCTGAAGTGAAGCATCGGAATCTATAACTAGTGTCACAGGAATGGTTCAAAACATAGTCAGTAAGAAGAGTCAGTCTTCTTGTACTTAAGTCGGCATTGTGCCTTTTCTATTTAATTCCGATGCAATTTCTGTGTTTCATTGTCAATAACAAGGTCCCAGGGATACAGTAAACCTGGAGTGAAGCATCGGAATCTATAACTAGTGTCAATGGAATGGTTCAAAACATAGACAGTAAGAAGAGTCAGTCTTCTTGTACTTAAGTCGGCATTGTGCCTTTTGTATTTAATTCCGATGTAATTTCTGTGTTTCATCGGTAATAAGAAGGTCCAAGGTATACAGTTAAATTCTAGTGAAACATCGGAAACTAAAACTAGCGTCACAGGAATGGTTAAAAACATAGTCAGTAGGAAGAGTCAGACTTCATGTACTTAAGTCGGCATTGTGCCTTTTGTATTTAATACCGATACAATTTCTGTGTTTCATCGTCAATAAGAAGGTCCAAGTGATACAGTAAACCTCAAGTGATGCATCGGTATCTATAACTAGTGTCACAGGAATGGTTCAAAACATAGTCAGTAGGAAGAGTTGGTCATCATGTACTTAAGTCGGCATTGTGCCTTTTGTATTTGATTCCGATGCAATTTCTGTGTTTTATCGTCAATAAGAAGGTCCAAGGGATACAGTAAACCTCAAGTGAAGCATCGGAATCAATAACTAGTGTCACAGGAATGGTTCAAAACATAGACAGAAAGAAGAGTCAGTCTTCTTGTACTTAAATCGGCATTGTGCCTTTTGTATTTAATTCCGAAGCCATTTCTGTGTTTCATCGTCAATAAGAAAGTCAGAGGGATACACTAAACCTGAAGTGAAGCATCGGAATCTATAGCTAGTGTCACAGGAATGGTTCAAAACATAGGCAGTAACAAGAGTCAGTCTTCTTGTACTTAAGTCGGCATTGTGCCTTTTGTATTTAATACCGATGCAATTTGTGTGTTTCTTCGTCAAGAAGAAGGTCCAAGGGATACAGTAAACCAGGAGTGATGCATCGGAATATATAACTAGTGTCACAGGAATGGTTCAAAACATAGACAGTAAGAAGAGTCAGTCTTCTTGTACTTAATTCGGCATTGTGCCTTTTGTATTTAATTCCGATGCAATTTCTGTGTTTCATTGTCAATAAGAAGGTCCAAGGGATACAGTAAACCTGAAGCGAGGCATCTGAATCTATAACTAGTGTCGAGGAATGGTTCAAAACATAGACAGTAGGAAGAGTCGGTCTTCATGTACTTAAGTCGGCATTGTGCCTTTTGTATTTAATTCCGATGCAATTTCTGTGTTTCATCGTCAATAAGAAGGTCCAAGGGATCCAGTAAACCTGAAGTGAAGCATCGGAATCTATAACTAGTGTCACAGGAATGGTTCAAAACATAGACAGTAGGAAGAGTCAGTCTTCTTGTACTTAAGTCGGCATTGTGCCTTTTGTATTTAATACCGATGCAATTTGTGTGTTTCTTCGTCAAGAAGAAGGTCCAAGGGATACAGTAAACCTGGAGTGTGGCATCGGAATCTATAACTAGTGTCACAGGAATGGTTCAAATCATAGACAGTAAGAAGAGTCAGTCTTCTGGTACTTAAGTCGGCATTGAGCCTTTTCTATTTAATTCCGATGCAATTTCTGTGTTTCATCGTCAATAAGAAGGTCCAAGGGAAACAGTAAACCTGGAGTGAAGCATCGGAATCTATAACTAGTGTCACAGGAATGGTTCAAATCATAGACAGTAAGAAGAGTCAGTCTTCTGGTACTTAAGTCGGCATTGTGCCTTTTGTATTTAATTCCGATGCAATTTCTGTGTTTCATCGTTAATAAGAAGGTCCAAGGTATACAGTTAACCTCAAGTGAAACAACGGAATCTATAACTAGTGTCACAGGAATGATTAAAAACATAGTCAGTAGGAAGAGTCAGAATTCATGTACTTAAGTCGGCAATGTGCCTTTTGTATTTAATACCGATACAATTTCTGTGTTTCATCGTGAATAAGAAGGTCCAAGGGATACAGTAAACCTCAAGTGAAGCATCGGTATCTATAACTAGTGTCACAGGAATGGTTCAAAACATAGTCAGTAGGAAGAGTCGGTCATCATGTACTTAAGTCGGCATTGTGCCTTTTGTATTTGATTCCGACGCAATTTCTGTGTTTCATCGTCAATAAGAAGGTCCAAGGGATTCAGTAAACCTCAAGTGAAGCATCGGAATCTATAACTAGTGTCACAGGAATGGTTCAAAACATAGACAGTAAGAAGAGTCAGTCTTCTTGTACTTAAATCGGCATTGTGCCTGTTGTATTTAATTCCGAAGCCATTTCTGTGTGTCATCGTCAATAAGAAAGTCAGAGGGATACACTAAACCTGAAGTGAAGCATCGGAATCTATAACTAGTGTCACAGGAATGGTTCAAAACATAGGCAGTAACAAGAGTCAGTCTTCTTGTACTTATGTCGGCAGTGTGCCTTTTGTATTTAATTCCGATCCATTTTCTGTGTTCCTTCGTTAATAAGAAGGTCCAAGGTATACAGTTAACCTGAAGTGAAGCATCGGAATCTATAACTAGTGTCACAGGAATGGTTCAAAACATAGACAGTAGGAAGAGTCAGTCTTCTTGTACTTAAGTCGGCATTGTGCCTTTTGTATTTAATACCGATGCAATTTGTGTGTTTCTTCGTCAAGAAGAAGGTCCAAGGGATACAGTAAACCTGGAGTGATGCATCGGAATATATAACTAGTGTCACAGGAATGGTTCAAAACATAGACAGTAAGAAGAGTCAGTCTTCTTGTACTTAATTCGGCATTGTGCCTTTTGTATTTAATTCCGATGCAATTTCTGTGTTTCTTCGTCAATAAGAAGGTCCAAGGGATACAGTAAACCAGAAGCGGGGCATCTGAATCTATAACTAGTGTCGAGGAATCGTTCAAAACATAGACAGTAGGAAGAGTCGGTCTTCATGTACTTAAGTCGGCATTGTGCCTTTTGTATTTAATTCCGATGCAATTTCTGTGTTTCATCGTCAATAAGAAGGTCCAAGGGATCCAGTAAACCTGAAGTGAAGCATCGGAATCTATAACTAGTGTCACAGGAATGGTTCAAAACATAGACAGTAGGAAGAGTCAGTCTTCTTGTACTTAAGTCGGCATTGTGCCTTTTGTATTTAATTCCGATTCAATTTCTGTGTTTCAGCGTCAATAAGAAGGTCCAAGGGATACAGTAAACCTGAAGTGAAGCATCGGAATCTATAACGGGTATCACAGGAATGGTTCAAAACATAGACAGTAGGAAGAGTCAGTCTTCTTATCCTTAAGTCGGCATTGTGCCTTTTGTATTTAATTCCGATGCAATTTCTGTGTTTCATCGTAAATAAGAAGGTCCAAGGGATACAGTAAACCTGGAGTGTAGCATCGGAATCTATAACTAGTGTCACAGGAATGGTTCAAATCATAGACAGTAAGAAGAGTCAGTCTTCTGGTACTTAAGTCGGCATTGAGCCTTTTCTATTTAATTCCGATGCAATTTCTGTGTTTCATCGTCAATAAGAAGGTCCAAGGGAAACAGTAAACCTGGAGTGAAGCATCGGAATCTATAACTAGTGTCACAGGAATGGTTCAAATCATAGACAGTAAGAAGAGTCAGTCTTCTGGTACTTAAGTCGGCATTGTGCCTTTTGTATTTAATTCCGATGCAATTTCTGTGTTTCATCGTTAATAAGAAGGTCCAAGGTATACAGTTAACCTCAAGTGAAACAACGGAATCTATAACTAGTGTCACAGGAATGATTAAAAACATAGTCAGTAGGAAGAGTCAGAATTCATGTACTTAAGTCGGCAATGTGCCTTTTGTATTTAATACCGATACAATTTCTGTGTTTCATCGTCAATAAGAAGGTCCAAGGGATACAGTAAACCTCAAGTGAAGCATCGGTATCTATAACTAGTGTCACAGGAATGGTTCAAAACATAGTCAGTAGGAAGAGTCGGTCATCATGTACTTAAGTCGGCATTGTGCCTTTTGTATTTGATTCCGACGCAATTTCTGTGTTTCATCGTCAATAAGAAGGTCCAAGGGATTCAGTAAACCTCAAGTGAAGCATCGGAATCTATAACTAGTGTCACAGGAATGGTTCAAAACATAGACAGTAAGAAGAGTCAGTCTTCTTGTACTTAAATCGGCATTGTGCCTGTTGTATTTAATTCCGAAGCCATTTCTGTGTGTCATCGTCAATAAGAAAGTCAGAGGGATACACTAAACCTGAAGTGAAGCATCGGAATCTATAACTAGTGTCACAGGAATGGTTCAAAACATAGGCAGTAACAAGAGTCAGTCTTCTTGTACTTAAGTCGGCATTGTGCCTTTTGTATTTAATTCCGATCCATTTTCTGTGTTCCTTCGTTAATAAGAAGGTCCAAGGTATACAGTTAACCTCAAGTGAAACATCGGAATCTATAACTAGTGTCACAGGAATGGTTAAAAACATAGTCAGTAGGAAGAGTCAGACTTCATGTACTTAAGTCGGCATTGTGCCTTTTGTATTTAATACCGATACAATTTCTGTGTTTCATCGTCAATAAGAAGGTCCAAGGGATACAGTAAACTTCAAGTGAAGCATCGGAATCTTTAACTAGTGTCACAGGAATGGTTCAAAACATAGTCAGTAAGAAGAGTCAGTCTTCTTGTACTTAAGTCGGCATTGAGTCTTTTCTATTTAATTCCGATGCAATGTCTGTGTTTCATCGTAAATAACAAGGTCCAAGGGAAACAGTAAACCTGGAGTGAAGCATCGGAATCTATAACTAGTGTCAATGGAATGGTTCAAAACATAGACAGTAAGAAGAGTCGGTCCTCTTGTACTTACGTAGGCATTGTGCTTTTGTATTTAATTCCGATGCAATTTCTGTGTTTCATCGTCAACAAGAAGGTCAGACGGATACAGTAAACCTGAAGTGAAGCATCGGAATCTATAGCCAGTGTCACAGGAATGGTTCAAACATAGTCAGTAAGAATAGTCAGTCTTCTTGTTCTTAAGTCGGCATCGTGCTTTTTGTATTTAATTCCGATGCAATTTCTGTGATTCATTGTCAATAAGAAGGTCCAAGGGATATAGTAAACCTGGAGCGAAGCATCGGAATCTATAACTAGTGTCACAGGAATGGTTCAAAATATAGACAGTAAGAAGAGTCAGTCTTCTTGTACTTAAGTCGGCATTGTGCCTTTTGTATTTAATTCCGATGCAATTTCTGTGTTTCATCGTTAATAAGAAGGTCCAAGGTATACAGTTAACCTCAAGTGAAACATCGGAATCTATAACATGTGTCACAGGAATGGTTAAAAACATAGACAGTAGGAAGAGTCAGACTTCATGTACTTAAGTCGGCATTGTGCCTTTTGTATTTAATACCGATGCAATTTCTGTGTTTCATCGTCAATAAGAAGGTCCAAGGGAGACAGTAAACCTCAAGTGAAGCATCGGTATCTATAACTATTGTCACAGGAATGGTTCGAAACATAGTCAGTAGGAAGAGTCGGTCATCATGTACTTAAGTCGGCATTGTGCCTTTTGTATTTGATTCCGATGCAATTTCTGTGTTTCATCGTCAATAAGAAGGTCAAAGGGATTCAGTAAACCTCAAGTGAAGCATCGCAATCTATAACTAGTGTCACAGGAATGGTTCAAAACATAGACAGTAGGAAGAGTCAGTCTTCTTGTACTTAAGTCGGCATTGTGCCTTTTGTATTTAAATCCGATTCAATTTCTGTGTTTCAGCGTCAATAAGAAGGTCCAAGGGATACAGTAAACCTGAAGTGAAGCATCGGAATCTATAACGGGTGTCACAGGAATGGTTCAAAACACAGACAGTCGGAAGAGTCAGTCTTCTTGTCCTTAAGTCGGCATCGTGCCTTTTGTATTTAATTCCGATGCAATTTCTGTGTTTCATCGTCAATAAGAAAGTCCAAGGGATACAGTAAACCTGGAGTGTAGCATCGGAATCTATAACGAGTGTCACGGGAATGGTTCAAATCATAGACAGTAAGTAGAGTCAGTCTTCTGGTACTTAAGTCGGCATTTTGCCTTTTGTATTTAATTCCGAAGCAATTTCTGTGTTTCATCGTCAATAAGAAGGTCCAAGGGATACAGTAAACCTGAAGTGAAGCATCGGAATCTATAACTAGTGTCACAGGAATATTTCAAAACATAGTCAGTAAGAAGAGACAGTCTTCTTGTACTTAAGTCGGCATTGAGCCTTTTCTATTTAATTCCGATGCAATTTCTGTGTTTCATCGTCAATAACAAGGTCCAAGGGACGCAGTTAACCTGGAGTGAAGCATCGGAATCTGTAACTAGTGTCAATGGAATGGTTCAAAACATAGACAGTAAGAAGAGTCAGTCCTCTTGTACTTACGTCGGCATTGTGCTTTTGTATTTAATTCCGATGCAATTACTGTGTTGCATCGTCAACAAGAAGGTCAGAGGGATACAGTAAACCTAAAGTGAAGCATCCGAATCTATAGCTAGTGTCACAGGAATGGTTCAAACATATTCAGTAAGAAGAGTCAGTCTTCTTGTTCATAAGGCGGCATTGTGCTTTTTATATTTAATTCCGATGCAATTTCTGTGTTTCATTGTCAATAAGAAGGTCCAAGGGATATAGTAAACCCGGAGCGAACCATCGGAATCTATAACTAGTGTCACAGGAATGGTTCAAAACATAGACAGTAAGAAGAGTCAGTCTTCTTGTACTTAAGTCGGCATTGTGCCTTTTGTATTTAATTCCGATGCAATTTCTGTGTTTCATCGTCAATAAGAAGGTCCAAGGGATACAGTAAACCTGAAGCGAGGCATCGTAATCTATAACTAGTGTCACAGGAATGGTTCAAAACATAGTCAGTAGGAAGAGTCGGTCTTCATGTACCTAAGTCGGCATTGTGCCTTTTGTATTTAATTCCGATGCAATTTCTGTGTTTCATCGTCAATAAGAAGGTCCAAGGGATACAGTAAACCAGAAGTAAAGCATCGTAATCTATAACGAGTGTCACAGGAATGGTTCAAAACATAGACAGTAGGAAGAGTCAGTCTCCTTGTCCTTAAGTCGGCATCGTGCCTTTTGTATTTAATTCCGATGCAATTTCTGTGTTTCATCGTCAATAAGAAGGTCCAAGGGATGCAGTAAACCTGGAGTGTAGCAGCGGAATCTATAACTAGTGTCACAGGAATGGTTCAAATCATAGACAGTAAGAAGAGTCAGTCTTCGTGTACTTAAGTCGGCATTTTGCCTTTTGTATTTAATTCCGAAGCAATTTCTGTGTTTCATCGTCAATAAGAAGGTCCAAGGGATACAGTAAACCTGAAGTGAAGCTTCGAAATCTATAACTAGTGTCACAGGAATATTTCAAAACATAGTAAGAAGAGTCAGTCTTCTTGTACTTAAGTCGGCATTGAGCCTTTTCTATTTAATTCCGATGTAATTTCTGTGTTTCATCGTCAATAACAAGGTCCAAGGGAAGCAGTAAACCTGGAGTGAAGCATCGGAATCTATAACTAGTGTCAATGGAATGGTTCAAAACATAGACAGTAAGAAGAGTCAGTCCTCTTGTACTTACGTCGGCATTGTGCTTTTGTATTTAATTCCGATGCAATTTCTGTGTTTCATCGTCAACAAGAAGGTCAGAGGGATACAGTAAACCTGAAGTGAACCATCGGAATCTATAGCTAGTGTCACAGGAATGGTACAAACATAGTCAGTAAGAAGAGTCAGTCTTCTTGTTCTTAAGTCGGCATTGTGCTTTTTATATTTAATTCCGATGCAATTTCTGTGTTTCATTGTCAATAAGAAGGTCCAAGGGATATAGTAAACCCGAAGCGAAGCATCGGAATCTATAACTAGTGTCACAGGAATGGTTCAAAACATAGACAGTAAGAAGAGTCAGTCTTCTTGTACTTAAGTCGGCATTGTTCCTTTTGTATTTAATTCCGATGCAATTTCTGTGTTCATCGTTAATAAGAAGGTCCAAGGTATACAGTTAACCTCAAGTGAAACATCGGAATCTATAACTAGTGTCACAGGAATGGTTAAAAACATAGTCAGTAGGAAGAGTCAGACTTCATGTACTTAAGTCGGCATTGTGCCTTTTGTATTTAATACCGATACAATTTCTGTGTTTCATCGTCAATAAGAAGGTCCAAGGGATACAGTAAACCTGGAGTGTAGCATCGGAATCTATAACTAGTGTCACAGGAATGGTTCAAATCATAGACAGTAAGAAGAGTCAGTCTTCTTGTTCTTAAGTCGGCATTTTGCCTTTTCTATTTAATTCCGATGTAATTTCTGTGTTTCATCGTCAATAACAAGGTCCAAGGGAAGCAGTAAACCTGGAGTGAAGCATCGGAATCTAGTACTAGTGTCAATGGAATGGTTCAAAACATAGACAGTAAGAAGAGTCAGTCCTCTTGTACTTACGTCGGCATTGTGCTTTTGTATTTAATACCGATACAATTTCTGTGTTTCATCGTCAATAAGAAGGTCCAAGGGATACAGTAAACCTCAAGTGAAGCATCGGTATCTATAACTAGTGTCACACTAATGGTTCAAAACAAATTCAGGAGGAAGAGTCAGTCTTCTTGTTCTTAAGTCGTCATTCTGCCTTTTGTATTTAATTCCGATGCAATTTCTGTGTTTCATCGTCAATAAGAAGGTGCAAGGGATACAGTAAACCTGGAGTGTAGTATCGGAATCTGTAACTAGTGTCACAGGAATGGTTCAAAACATAGACAGTAAGAAGAGTCAGTCTTCGTGTACTTAAGTCCGCATTTTGCCTTTTTTATTTAATTCCGATGCAATTTCTATGTTTCATCGTCAAAAGAAGGTCCAAGGGGTGCAGTAAACCTGAAGTGAAGCATCGGAATCTATAATTAGTGTCATAGGAATGGTTCAAATCATAGTCAGTAAGAAGAGTCAGTCTTCTTGTACTTAAGTCGGCATTGTGCCTTTTCTATTTAATTCCGATGCAATTTCTGTGTTTCATCGTCATTAACAAGGTCCAAGGGATACAGTAAATCTGGAGTGAAGCATCGGAATCTAGAACTAGTGTCAATGGAATGGTTCAAAACATAGACAGTAAGAAGAGTCAGTCGTCTTGTACTTAAGTCGGCATTGTGCCTATTGTATTTAATTCCGATGCTATTTCTGTGTTTCATCGTCAACAAGAAGGTCAGAGGGATACAGTAAACTTGAAGTGAAGCATCGGAATCTATAGCTAGTGTCACAGGAATGGTTCAAACATAGTCAGTAAGAAGAGTCAGTCTTCTTGTTCTTAAGTCGGCATTGTGCTTTTTGTATTTAATTCCGATGCAATTTCTGTGTTTCATTGTCAATAAGAAGGTCCAAGGGATACAGTAAACCTGGAGTGATGCATCGGAATATATAACTAGTGTCACAGGAATGGTTCAAAACATAGACAGTAAGGAGAGTCAGTCTTCTTGTACTTAATTCGGCATTGTGCCTTTTGTATTTAATTCCGATGCAATTTCTGTGTTTCATCGTCAATAAGAAGGTCCAAGGGATACAGTAAACCTGAAGCGAGGCATCGTAATCTATAACTAGTGTCACAGGAATGGTTCAAAACATAGTCAGTAGGAAGAGTCGGTCTTCATGTACTTAAGTCGGCATTGTGCCTTTTGCATTTAATTCCGATGCAATTTCTGTGTTTCATCGTCAATAAGAAGGTCCAAGGGATACAGTAAACCTGAAGTAAAGCATCGTAATCTATAACGAGTGTCACAGGAATGGTTCAAAACATAGACAGTAGGAAGAGTCAGTCTTCTTGTACTTAAGTCGGCATTGTTCCTTTTGTATTTAATTCCGATTCAATTTCTGTGCTTCAGCGTCAATAAGAAGGTCCAAGGGATACAGTAAACCTGAAGTGAAGCATCGGAATCTATAACGGGTGTCACAGGAATGGTTCAAAACATAGACAGTAGGAAGAGTCAGTCTTCATGTACTTAAGTCGGCATCGTGCCTTTTGTATTTAATTCCGATGCAATTTCTGTGTTTCATCGTCAATAAGAAGGTCCAAGGGATACAGTATACCTGGAGTGTAGCATTGGAATCTATAACTAGTGTCACAGGAATGGTTCAAATCATAGACAGTGAGAAGAGTCAGTCTTCTGGTACTTAAGTCGGCATTTTGCCTTTTGTATTTAATTCCGAAGCAATTTCTGTGTTTCATCGTCAATAAGAAGGTCCAAGGGATACAGTAAACCTGAAGTGAAGCTTCGAAATCTATAAGTAGTGTCACAGGAATGGTTCAAAACATAGTCAGTAAGAAGAGTCAGTCTTCTTGTACTTAACTCGGCATTGAGCCTTTTCTATTTAATTCCGATGTAATTTCTGTGTTTCATCGTCAATAACAAGGTCCAAGGGAAGCAGTAAACCTGGAGTGAAGCAACGGAATCTATAACTAGTGTCAATGGAATAGTTCAAAACATAGTCAGTAAGAAGAGTCAGTCTTCTTGTACCTAATTCGGCATTGTGCCTTTTGTATTTAATTCCGATGCAATTTCTGTGTTTCATCGTCAATAAGAAGGTCCAAGGGATACAGTAAACCTGAAGCGAGGCATCGTAATCTATAACTAGTGTCACAGGAATGGTTCAAAACATATGCAGTAACCAGAGTCAGTCATCTTGTACTTAAGTCGGCGTTGTGCCTTTTGTATTTAATACCGATGCAATTTGTTTGTTTCTTCGTCAATACGAAGGTCCAAGGGATACAGTAAACCTGGAGTGATGCATCGGAATATATAACTAGTGTCACAGGAATGGTTCAAAACATAGACAGTAAGGAGAGTCAGTCTTCTTGTACTTAATTCGGCATTGTGCCTTTTGTATTTAATTCCGATGCAATTTCTGTGTTTCATCGTCAATAAGAAGGTCCAAGGGATACAGTAAACCTGAAGTGAAGCTTCGAAATCTATAACTAGTGTCACAGGAATATTTCAAAACATAGTCAGTAACAAGAGTCAGTCTTCTTGTACTTAAGTCGGCATTGAGCCTTTTCTATTTAATTCCGATGCAATTTCTGTGTTTCATCGTCAATAACAAGGTCCAAGGGAAGCAGTAAACCTGGAGTGAAGCATCGGAATCTATAACTAGTGTCAATGGAATGGTTCAAAACATAGACAGTAAGAAGAGTCAGTCCTCTTGTACTTACGTCGGCATTGTGCTTTTGTATTTAATTCCGATGCAATTTCTGTGTTTCATCGTCAACAAGAAGGTCAGAGGGATACAGTAAACCTGAAGTGAACCATCGGAATCTATAGCTAGTGTCACAGGAATGGTTCAAACATAGTCAGTAAGAAGAGTCAGTCTTCTTGTTCTTAAGTCGGCATTGTGCTTTTTATATTTAATTCCGATGCAATTTCTGTGTTTCATTGTCAATAAGAAGGTCCAAGGGATATAGTATCCCGGAGCGAAGCATCGGAATCTATAACTAGTGTCACAGGAATGGTTCAAAACATAGACAGTAAGAAGAGTCAGTCTTCTTGTACTTAAGTCGGCATTGTTCCTTTTGTATTTAATTCCGATGCAATTTCTGTGTTCATCTTTAATAAGAAGGTCCAAGGTATACAGTTAACCTCAAGTGAAACATCGGAATCTATAACTAGTGTCACAGGAATGGTTAAAAACATAGTCAGTAGGAAGAGTCAGACTTCATGTACTTAAGTCGGCATTGTGCCTTTTGTATTTAATACCGATACAATTTCTGTGTTTCATCGTCAATAAGAAGGTCCAAGGGATACAGTAAACCTGGAGTGTAGCATCGGAATCTATAACTAGTGTCACAGGAATGGTTCAAATCATAGACAGTAAGAAGAGTCAGTCTTCTGGTACTTAAGTCGGCATTTTGCCTTTTGTATTTAATTCCAAAGCAATATCTGTGTTTCATCGTCAATAAGAAGGTCCAAGGGATACAGTAAACCTGAAGTGAAGCTTCGAAATCTATAACTAGTGTCACAGGAATATTTCAAAACATAGTCAGTAAGAAGAGTCAGTCTTCTTGTACTTAAGTCGGCATTGAGCCTTTTCTATTTAATTCCGATGTAATTTCTGTGTTTCATCGTCAATAACAAGGTCCAAGGGAAGCAGTAAACCTGGAGTGAAGCATCGGAATCTAGTACTAGTGTCAATGGAATGGTTCAAAACATAGACAGTAAGAAGAGTCAGTCCTCTTGTACTTACGTCGGCATTGTGCTTTTGTATTTAATACCGATACAATATCTGTGTTTCATCGTCAATAAGAAGGTCCAAGGGATACAGTAAACCTCAAGTGAAGCATCGGTATCTATAACTAGTGTCACACTAATGGTTCAAAACAAAGTCAGGAGGAAGAGTCAGTCTTCTTGTTCTTAAGTCGTCATTCTGCCTTTTGTATTTAATTCCGATGCAATTTCTGTGTTTCATCGTCAATAAGAAGGTGCAAGGGATACAGTAAACCTGGAGTGTAGTATCGGAATCTGTAACTAGTGTCACAGGAATGGTTCAAAACATAGACAGTAAGAAGAGTCAGTCTTCGTGTACTTAAGTCCGCATTTTGCCTTTTGTATTTAATTCCGATGCAATTTCTATGTTTCATCGTCAAAAGAAGGTCCAAGGGGTGCAGTAAACCTGTAGTGAAGCATCGGAATCTATAACTAGTGTCATAGGAATGGTTCAAATCATAGTCAGTAAGAAGAGTCAGTCTTCTTGTACTTAAGTCGGCATTGTGCCTTTTCTATTTAATTCCGATGCAATTTCTGTGTTTCATCGTCAATAACAAGGTCCAAGGGATACAGTAAACCTGGAGTGAAGCATCGGAATCTAGAACTAGTGTCAATGGAATGGTTCAAACGATAGACAGTAAGAAGAGTCAGTCGTCTTGTACTTAAGTCGGCATTGTGCCTATTGTATTTAATTCCGATGCTATTTCTGTGTTTCATCGTCAACAAGAAGGTTGAGGGATTCAGTAAACTTGAAGTGAGGCATCGGAATCTATAGCTAGTGTCACAGGAATGGTTCAAACATAGTCAGTAAGAAGAGTCAGTCTTCTTGTTCTTAAGTCGGCATTGTGCTTTTTGTATTTAATTCCGATGCAATTTCTGTGTATCATTGTCAATAAGAAGGTCCAAGGGATACAGTAAACCTGGAGCGAAGCATCGGAATCTATAACTAGTGTCACAGGAATTATTCAAAACATAGACAGTAAGAAGAATCAGTCTCCTTGTACTTAAGTCGGCATTGTGCGTTTTGTATTTAATTCCGATGCAATTTCTGTGTTTCATCGTTAATAAGAAGGTCCAAGGGATACAGTAAACCACAAGTGAAGCATCGGTATCAATAACTAGTGTCACCGGAATGGTTCAAAACATAGTCAGTAGGAAGAGTCGGTCTTCATGTACTTAAGTCGGCATTGTGCCTTTTGTATTTAATACCGATACTATTTCTGTGATTCATCGTCAATAAGAAGGTCCAAGGGATACAGTAAACCTCTGGTGAAGCATCGGTATCTATAACTATTGTCACAGGAATGGTTCAAAACATAGTCAGTAGGAAGAGTCGGTCATCATGTACTTACGTCGGCATTGTGCCTTTTGTATTTGATTCCGATGCAATTTCTGTGTTTCATCGTCAATAAGAAGGTCCAAGGGATACAGTAAACCTCAAGTGAAGCATCGGAATCTATAACTAGTGTCACAGGAATGGTTCAAAACATAGACAGTAAGAAGATTCAGTCTTCTTGAACTTAAATTGGCATTGTGCCTTTTGTATTTAATTCCGAAGCCATTTCTGTGTTTCATCGTCAATAAGAAAGTCAGAGGGATACACTAAACCTGAAGTGAAGCATCGGAATCTATAGCTAGTGTCACAGGATTGGTTCAAAACATCGTCAGTAAGGAGAGTCAGTCTTCTTGTCCTTAAGTCGGCATTGTGCCTTTTGTATTTAATTCCGATGCAATTTCTGTGTTTCATCGTCACTAAGAAGGTCCAAGGGATACAGTAAACCTGAAGTGAAGCATCGTAATCGATAACGAGTGTCACAGGAATGGTTCTAAACACAGACAGTAGGAAGAGTCAGTCTTCTTGTACTTAAGTCGGCATTGTGCCTTTTGTATTTAATTCCGATGCAATTTCTGTGTTTCATCGTCAATAAGAAGGTCCAAGGGATACAGTAAACCTGAAGCGAGGCATCGTAATCTATAACTAGTGTCACAGGAATGGTTCAAAACATAGTCAGTAGGAAGAGTCGGTCTTCATGTACTTAAGTCGGCATTGTGCCTTTTGCATTTAATTCCGATGCAATTTCTGTGTTTCATCGTCAATAAGAAGGTCCAAGGGATACAGTAAACCTGAAGTAAAGCATCGTAATCTATAACGAGTGTCACAGGAATGGTTCAAAACATAGACAGTAGGAAGAGTCAGTCTTCTTGTACTTAAGTCGGCATTGTTCCTTTTGTATTTAATTCCGATTCAATTTCTGTGCTTCAGCGTCAATAAGAAGGTCCAAGGGATACAGTAAACCTGAAGTGAAGCATCGGAATCTATAACGGGTGTCACAGGAATGGTTCAAAACATAGACAGTAGGAAGAGTCAGTCTTCTTGTACTTAAGTCGGCATCGTGCCTTTTGTATTTAATTCCGATGCAATTTCTGTGTTTCATCGTCAATAAGAAGGTCCAAGGGACACAGTATACCTGGAGTGTAGCATTGGAATCTATTACTAGTGTCACAGGAATGGTTCAAATCATAGACAGTAAGAAGAGTCAGTCATCTGGTACTTAAGTCGGCATTTTGCCATTTGTATTTAATTCCGAAGCAATTTCTGTGTTTCATCGTCAATAAGAAGGTCCAAGGGATACAGTAAACCTGAAGTGAAGCTTCGAAATCTATAAGTAGTGTCACAGGAATGGTTCAAAACATAGTCAGTAAGAAGAGTCAGTCTTCTTGTACTTAAGTTGGCATTGAGCCTTTTCTATTTAATTCCGGTGTAATTTCTGTGTTTCATCGTCAATAACAAGGTCCAAGGGAAGCAGTAAACCTGGAGTGAAGCATCGGAATCTATAACTAGTGTCAATGGAATAGTTCAAAACATAGTCAGTAAGAAGAGTCAGTCTTCTTGTTCTTAAGTCGGCATTGTGCTTTTTGTATTTAATTCCGATGCAATTTCTGTGTTTCATTGTCAATAAGAAGGTCCAAGGGATACAGTAAACCTGGAGCGAAGCATCGGAATCTATAACTAGTGTCACAGGAATAATTCAAAACATAGACAGTAAGAAGAGTCAGTCTCCTTGTACTTAAGTCGGCATTGTGCGTTTTGTATTTAATTCCGATGCAATTTCTGTGTTTCATCGTTAATAAGAAGGTCCAGGGTATACAGTTAACCTCAAGTGAAACATCGGAATCTATAACTAGTGTCACAGGAATAGTTAAAAACATAGTTAGTAGGAAGAGTCAGACCTCATGTACTTAAGTCGGCATTGTGCCTTTTGTATTTAATACCGATACAATTTTTGTGTTTCATCGTCAATAAGAAGGTCCAAGGGATACAGTAAACCTCAAGTGAAGCATCGGTATCTATAACTATTGTCACAGGAATGGTTCAAAACATATGCAGTAACAAGAGTCAGTCATCTTGTACTTAAGTCGGCGTTGTGCCTTTTGTATTTAATACCGATGCAATTTGTTTGTTTCTTCGTCAATACGAAGGTCCAAGGGATACAGTAAACCTGGAGTGATGCATCGGAATATATAACTAGTGTCACAGGAATGGTTCAAAACATAGACAGTAAGAAGAGTCAGTCCTCTTGTACTTACGTCGGCATTGTGCTTTTGTATTTAATTCCGATGCAATTTCTGTGTTTCATCGTCAACAAGAAGGTCAGAGGGATACAGTAAACCTGAAGTGAAGCATCGGAATCTATAGCTAGTGTCACAGGAATGGTTCAAACATAGTCAGTAAGAAGAGTTAGTCTTCTTGTTCTTAAGTCGTCATTCTGCCTTTTGTATCTAATTCCGATGCAATTTCTGTGTTTCATCGTCAATAAGAAGGTGCAAGGGATACAGTAAACCGGGAGTGTAGTATCGGATTCTGTAACTAGTGTCACAGGAATGGTTCAAAACATAGACAGTAAGAAGAGTCAGTCTTCGTGTACTTAAGTCCGCATTTTGCCTTTTGTATTTAATTCCGATGCAATTTCTATGTTTCATCGTCAAAAGAAGGTCCAAGGGGTGCAGTAAACCTGAAGTGAAGCATCGGAATCTATAACTAGTGTCACAGGAATGGTTCAAATCATAGTCAGTAAGAAGAGTCAGTCTTCTTGTACTTAAGTCGGCATTGTGCCTTTTCTATTTAATTCCGATGCAATTTCTGTGTTTCATCGTCAATAACAAGATCCAAGGGATACAGTAAACCTGGAGTGAAGCATCGGAATCTATAACTAGTGTCAATGGAATGGTTCAAAACATAGACAGTAAGAAGAGTCAGTCGTCTTGTACTTAAGTCGGCATTGTGCCTATTGTATTTAATTCCGATGCTATTTCTGTGTTTCATCGTCAACAAGAAGGTCAGAGGGATACAGTAAACTTGAAGTGAAGCATCGGAATCTATAGCTAGTGTCACAGGAATGGTTCAAACATAGTCAGTAAGAAGAGTCAGTCCTCTTGTTCTTAAGTCGGCATTGTGCTTTTTGTATTTAATTCCGATGCAATTTCTTTGTTTCATTGTCAATAAGAAGGTCCAAGGGATACAGTAAACCTGGAGCGAAGCATCGGAATCCATAACTAGTGTCTCAGGAATTATTCAAAACATAGACAGTAAGAAGAGTCAGTCTCCTTGTACTTAAGTCGGCATTGTGCCTTTTGTATTTAATACCGATGCAATTTGTGTGTTTCTTCGTCAATAAGAAGGCCCAAGGGATACAGTAAACCTGGAGTGATGCATCGGAATCTATAACTAGTGTCACAGGAATGGTTCAAAACATAGACAGTAAGGAGAGTCAGTCTTCTCGTACTTAATTCGGCATTGTGCCTTTTGTATTTAATTCCGATGCAATTTCTGTGTTTCATCGTCAATAAGAAGGTCCAAGGGATACAGTAAACCTGAAGCGAGGCATCGGAATCTATAACTAGTGTCACAGGATTGGTTCAAAACATAGTCAGTAGGAAGAGTCGGTCTTCATCTACTTAAGTCGGCATTGTGCCTTTTGTATTTAATTCCGATGCAATTTCTGTGTTTCATCGTCAATAAGAAGGTCCAAGGGATACAGTAAACCTCAAGTAAAGAATCGGAATCTATAACTAGTGTCACAGGAATGGTTCAAAACATAGACAGTAAGAAGAGTCAGTCTACTTGTACTTAAATCGGCGTTGTGCCTTTTGTATTTAATTCCAAAGCCATTTCTGTGTGTCATCGTCAATAAGAAAGTCAGAGGGATACAGTCAACCTGAAGTGAAGCATCGGAATCTATAGCTAGTGTCACAGGAATGGTTCAAATCATAGGCAGTAACAAGAGTCAGTCTTCTTATACTTAAGTCGGCATTGTGCCTTTTGTATTTAATTCCGATGCAATTTCAGTGTTTCATCGTCAAGAAGAAGGTCCAAGGGATACAGTAAACCTCAAGTGAAGCATCGGTATCTATAACTAGTGTCACACTAATGGTTCCAAACAAAGTCAGGAGGAAGAGTCAGTCTTCTTGTTCTTAAGTCGTCATTGTGCCTTTTGTATTTAATTCCGATGCAACTTCTGTGTTTCATCGTCAATAAGATGGTGCAAGGGATACAGTAAACCTGGAGTGTAGTATCGGAATCTGTAACTAGTGTCACAGGAATGGTTCAAAACATAGACAGTTCGAAGAGTCAGTCTTCGTGTACTTAAGTCCGCATTTTGCCTTTTGTATTTAATTCCGATGCAATTTCTGTGTTTCATCGTTAATAAGAAGGTCCAGGGTATACAGTTAACCTCAAGTGAAACATCGCAATCTATAACTAGTGTCACAGGAGTGGTTAAAAACATAGTCAGTAGGAAGAGTCAGACATCATGTACTTAAGTCGGCAATGTGCCTTTTGTATTTAATACCGATACAATTTCTGTGTTTCATCGTCAATAAGAAGGTGCAAGGGATACAGTAAACCTGAAGTGAAGCATCGGTATCTATAACTATTGTCACAGGAATGGTTCAAAACATAGTCAGTAGGAAGAGTCGGTCATAATGTACTTAAGTCGGCATTGTGCCTTTTGTATTTGATTCCGATGCAATTTCTGTGTTTCATCGTCAATAAGAAGGTCCAAGAGATACAGTAAACCTGAAGTGAAGCATCGGAATCTATAACTAGTGTCACAGGAATGGTTCAAAACATAGACAGTAAGAAGATTCAGTCTTCTTGTACTTAAGTCGGCATTGTGCCTTTTGTATTTAATTCCGAAGCCATTTCTGTGATTCATCGTCAATAAGAAAGTCATAGGGATACACTAATCCTGAAGTGAAGCATCGGAATCTATAGCTAGTGTCACAGGAATGGTTCAAAACATAGGCAGTAACAAGAGTCAGTCTTCTTGTACTTAAGTCGACATTGTGCCTTTTGTATTTAATACCGATGCAATTTGTGTTTCTTCGTCAATAAGAAGGTCCAAGGGATACAGTAAACCTGGAGTGATGCATCGGAATATATAACTAGTGTCACAGGAATGGTTCAAAGCATAGACAGTAAGAAGAGTCAGTCTTCTTGTACTTAATTCGGCATTGTGCCTTTTGTATTTAATTCCGATGCAATATCTGTGTTTCATCGTCAATAAGAAGGGCCAAGGGATACAGTAAACCTGAAGCGAGGCATCGGAATCTATAACTAGTGTCACAGGAATGGTTCAAAACATAGTCAGTAGGAAGAGTCGTTCTTCATGTACTTAAGTCGGCATTGTGCCTTTTGTATTTAATTCCGATGCAATTTCTGTGTTTCATCGTCACTATGAAGGTCCAAGGGATACAGTAAACCTGAAGTAAAGCATCGTAATCTATAACGAGTGTCACAGGAATGGTTGAAAACATAGACAGTAGGAAGAGTCAGTCTTCTTGTACTTAAGTCGGCATTGTGCCTTTTGTATTTATTTGCGATTCAATTTCTGTGTTTCAACGACAATAAGAAGGTCCAAGGGATACAGTAAACCTGAAGTGAAGCATCGGAATCCATAACGGGTGTCACAGGAATGGTTCAAAACATAGACAGTAGGAAGAGTCAGTCTTGTTGTCCTTAGGTCGGCATCGTGCCTTTTGTATTTAATTCCGATGCAATTTCTGTGTTTCATCGTCAATAAGAAGGTCCAAGGGATACAGTAAACCTGGAGTGTTGCATCGGAATCTATAACTAGTGTCACAGGAATGGTTCAAATCATAGATAGTAAGAAGAGTCAGTCATCTGGTACTTAAGTCGGCATTTATCCTTTTGTATTTAATTCCGAAGCAATTTCTGTGTTTCATCGTCAATAAGAAGGTCCAAGGGATACAGTAAACCTGAAGTGAAGCATCGGAATCTATAACTAGTGTCACAGGAATGGTTCAAAACATAGTCAGTAAGAAGAGTCAGTCTTCTTGTACTTAAGTCGGCATTGAGCCTTTTGTATTTAATTCCGATGCAATTTCTGTGTTTCATCGTCAATAACAAGGTCCATGGGAAGCCGTAAACCTGGAGTGAAGCATCGGAATCTATAACTAGTGTCAATGGAATGGTTCAAAACATAGACAGTAAGAAGAGTCAGTCCTCTTGTACTTACGTCGGCATTGTGCTTTTGTATTTAATTCCGATGCAATTTCTGTGTTTCATCGTCAACAAGAAGGTCAGAGGGATACAGTAAACCTGAAGTGAAGCATCGGAATCTATAGCTAGTGTTACAGGAATGGTTCAAACATAGTCAGTAAGAAGAGTCAGTCTTCATGTTCTTAAGTCGGCATTGTGCTTTTTATATTTAATTCCGATGCAATTTCTGTGTTTCATCGTCAATAAGAAGGTCCAAGGGATATAGTAAACCCGGAGCGAAGCATCGGAATCTATAACTAGTGTCACAGGAATGGTTCAAAACATAGACAGTAAGAAGAGTAGGTCTTCTTGTACTTAAGTCGGCATTGTTCCTTTTGTATTTAATTCCGGTGCAATTTCTGTGTTTCATCGTTAATAAGAAGGTCCAAGGTATACAGTTAACCTCAAGTGAAACATCGGAATCTATAACTAGTGTCACAGGAATGGTTAAAAACATAGTCAGTAGGAAGAGTCAACTTCATGTACTTAAGTCGGCATTGTGCTTTTTGTATTTAATACCGATACAATTTCTGTGTTTCATCGTCAATAAGAAGGTCCAAGGGATACAGTAAACCTCAACTGAAGCATCGGTATCTATAACTAGTGTCACATAAACGGTTCAAAACATAGTCAGTAGGCAGAGTCGGTCATCATGTACTTAAGTCGGCATTGTGCCTTTTGTATTTCATACCGAGGAAATTTCTGTGTTTCATCGTCAATAAGAAGGTCCAAGGGATACAGTAAACCTCAAGTGAAGCATCGGAATCTATATCCAGAGTCACAGGAATGGTTCAAAACATAGACAGTAAGAAGAGTCAGTCTTCTTGTACTTAAATCGGCATTGTGCCTTTTGTATTTAATTCCGAAGCCATTTCTGTGTGTCATCGTCAATAAGAAAGTCAGAGGGATACACTAAACCTGAAGTGAAGCATCGGAATCTATAGCTAGTGTCACAGGAATGGTTCAAATCATAGGCAGTAACAAGAGTCAGTCTTCTTGTACTTAAGTCGGCATTGTGCCTTTTGTATTTAATACCGATGCAATTTGTGTGTTTCTTCGTCAATAAGAAGGTCCAAGAGATACAGTAAACCTGGAGTGATGCATCGGAATCTATAACTAGTGTCACAGGAACGGTTCAAAACATAGACAGTAAGAAGAGTCAGTTTTCTCGTACTTAATTCGGCATTGTGCCTTTTGTATTTAATTTCGATGCAATTTCTGTGTTTCATCGTCAACAAGAAGGTCCAAGGGATACAGTAAACCTGAAGCGAGGCATCGGAATCTATAACTAGTGGCACAGGAATGGTTCAAAGCATAGTCAGTAGGAAGAGTCGGTCTTCGTGTACTTAAGTCGGCATTGTGCCTTTTGTATTTAATTCCGATGCAATTTCTGTGTTTCATCGTCAATAAGAAGGTCCAAGGGATACAGTAAACCTGAATTGAAGCAACGTAATCTATAACGAGTGTCACAGGAATGGTTCAAAGCATAGACAGTAGGAAGAGTCAGTCTTCTTGTACTTAAGTCGGCATTGTGCTCTTTGTATCTAATTCCGATTCAATTTCTGTGTTTCAGCGTCAATAAGAAGGTCCAAGGGATACAGTAAACCTGAAGTGAAGCATCGGAATCTATAACGAGGGTCACAGGAATGGTTCAAAACATAGACAGTAGGAAGAGTCAGTCTTCTTGTCCTTAAGTCGGCATTGTGCCTTTTGTATTTAATTCCGATGCAATTTCTGTGTTTCATCGTCAATAAGAAGGTCCAAGGGATACAGTAAACCTGGAGTGTAGCATCGGAATCTATAACTAGTGTCACAGGAATGGTTCAAATCATTGACAGTAAGAAGAGTCAGTCTTCTGGTACTTAAGTCGGCATTTTGCCTTTTGTATTTAATTCCGAAGCAATTTCTGTGTTTCATCGTCAACAAGAAGGTCCAAGGGATACAGTAAACCTGAAGTGAAGCACCGGAATCTATAACAAGTGTCACAGGAATGGTTCAAAACATAGTCAGTAAGAAGAGTCAGTCTTCTCGTACTTAAGTCCGTATTTTGCCTTTTGTATTTAATTCCGATGCAATTTCTATGTTTCATCGT